>NC_132885.1:18616738-18921930 GCF_030463535.1 Salminus brasiliensis
GGACTATAGAGATGGCTACTGTTCTGAGCAGCTCAATGAGGGAACCTAAAACTGGATGTCGCTCAACAACAAACAGCAGAAATAGAACCGAATTATCTTGTGAGGTAAATTTAGATTTCCTGTATCAGGTCAAATCTATATTTTCTTGGAAAAACAAGGATGTCCAGTTGAGCTTTTCTGAACTTTATGTCTCAGCACGATGTTTTGATGAGAGAGCTAGGCTCCTACACCCCTAAAAATAATGGTTGGTTTAATAAAAATCCAAATGTGAGTGTCAAGAATCTTTACAAGTGAAGGTTCTTTAAACCTTTAAAATGTTCTTATCTCACAGTTCTCTTTTACAAACATGGTTCTTTATTAAACCAAAAGTGGTTATTTTGTGGAATTGTTAATAGCCTCTTTGTAGAACCATATATTTTCTTTTTTAGGAATGTGGGCAGTAGTATTTTTTTTTTGGCAAATAATATGCAATGAGCTCTAATGGTGAATATGCAGCATTCCAGAGCTCTGGGTGCATCTGATTTTGCTTTGGAAAATAGCTCCCATCTGTCTGGGATTGGATCTGAGGGAATCAGGATGTATGTCCAGCTGCAGAAAACCACATGCTAAAGTAACACATTGTCTCATCCAGTCATTTGTCTTCTTGTTTTCTCAGGCTAACGGCCCTTCCATATGTGGAGAAACAATAGTGTGGTTGTTACAAGACATTATTAGTATACATACATTAATATTAATGTTAATAATCAAAGCTCTGTCCCATGTCGTCAGTGGGTTTGAACACATAGAGAACATAATTGGCCTCACTCCCTCTGGTTGGGAAGAACAGCCCTCCATCTCCCTTCCTTACTCAGTGTTATGCTAGCCAATACGAGCATCTGTTAGAGGACAAAGGAACTGGCAGTTAGTGCTCTCCTCCAAGCGTGTTCAGCTGTTCAAGGACAGCGCTAGCCTTCAGCCTCCCAGCTTAGTGGTAATTATGTGTGATTAGGGGAACCTTTGCACACTGCCCTGTGAGCACTGGTGAAGGACAAGAGGATGACCAATACAAACTGTACAGTGACAGATGAGCTTCTGTCTCTGACTTTACATCTACGAAGTGGGCCAACTAGGTAGGGTTGTCTAATAGAGTGGACAGTAAGTGGACACAGTGTTTAAAAACTCCAGCAGCACAGCTGTGTCTAATTCACTCGAACCAGCGCAACACACACTAACTTACCACTACCATGTCAGTCTAACTGAAGTGCTGAGAATGACCCACCACCCAAATAATACCTGCTCTGTGGTGGTCCTGTGGGGTCCTGACCATTGAAGAACAGACAGACAGAATTACAGAAATATTAAGAGCTTCTGTATGGCAATGGTCAAAAGCCGGTCTGCACCAAGAGCCCTTCGAGCTTCAAGTATGGCTCGGCTCGACCCGCCATCCCTCAAAATCCACGGAAGACAAGCATCCAGGCTTTTTTCTGTCCTGGCACCAAAGTGGTGGAACGAGCTTCCCCTGGGTGTCCGAACGGCCGAGTCGCTCGCTGTCTTCAAACGCAAACTGAAGACCCACCTCTTCCGAGAGTATTTGGGCGAATAGAGTACTATGGTCGCCTTATTGTCTTGTGTTTAGTAATGTCTATGCTTAGAGGTATCTTTGAATTATTAGTCTATTCTAACTAGCTAAGGTTTTCTTGGGTAAATAGCAAAGCACTTTGTAAGTCGCTCTGGATAAGAGCGTCTGCTAAATGCCGTAAATGTAAATGTAAATGTATGGGAAGTGGAGCTGCTAAAATGGCTCGAGTTCATTCCACACCAGGGGTGGAATCCTGGAATTCAGATATGACTCCTATTTCCTCATTATAGACTTTCCGAGTCTGCAAAAAAATGCATGTTGTTGACAGTGTGTTAGGCTGGAATAAAGCTTGCCTAAGCTATTCTTACTGGCTAAAGCAGTGAATAAAAATAGTGTTGCTGCAGTATCGCAGGGCACCAAACCGGAGGTTGCCAGAATAGCACTTCCTGCAGCCCCAATTCCTTTGTGACAGATTAGCTTTATTTGAAATACCCCCGGAGCTGAGGAAAATGCACACAGTCGTGTTGTTTTAGTCATGCAGGGGCTGCATTAAGCACATCCATATTTTCCATATTTTCTTCCCTGGTCATTTGGTTCCCCATCCACGCAGGGTGTAACACTCCTGAATATCCGTGGCATGATGGATGACCAGTGAGACGCTAACAGACGCAGCAGGCTGTTTACAAGCCCAGATTGAGCGCCTGTCTTTCTCTTCCATTTTGGATCCCTCCCCAGTCTTGCAGCCTGGACTCGATTCTATTGTTCTCTCAGTCTGCTGCTTACATCACGGGAAAGGAGACACGGAGGGTGTATTTGTCTTGCGGGTGCCATCAGCCTGCCTATTGTGTCCATATTAATGGGATGCAGGTGATGGGACACAGACAGCCACTCTCGGTGATTGGTCAAGGGGACCTTGCCTGACTGTGGAAGCTCAGAAAATTGCACTGCACTGCAGAGCCTTCAAGTGACACGAAACACAATTTCAAGTGCAGAAGTCTGAACAATGATGCTCACTTGTATCAGTGAGCTGAAGAATAACACGTTTTCACATTTTCATAATCTGTCAGTGGATGATCTGCATAAAGAAGAGCGTGGTTTAATGGGGACATGATTTTTTCACTACAGACAGATTGCTTTTTTGCCTCTAAGCAAATGTGCAAAAAGAGTGCAGTTTGTAAAGGAGGTTTACTGAAGTCGCCTATAAATAAAACGTAGGATTGGGAATACAGCAGCATGAATCTCTGCAGATTACGGCTAATGACACTACTTTACAGTGCTTTTTTCATGAGAAACATCAGCTATCCATCCACCTTCTTATCTGCTTCTTAACAGGGTGCCAGTCCATTGCAGGGTACCCTACATATCCATTTATGAGAAACACCACATGGATGCAATCTCTATCCTTCCAGATGTCAAGCCATCATCAGCATTAAAATCTATTTATATGCTGAACGGCATCAGGACCCCAGTGTTGCACATCACTGCTTTTTTATATGTGCAACTTTATACGGACCCCGCATGAGCTTGCATTGTTTCCATTAGTAAGATCTTCTCCAACTCGACCGCTCCATGCCAGCACACCACTGAGCAAAGCACGATATATAGGTTACAAAGTTTGATTTTTGTAGCTCTTTGGCGCTGCTCTTCTGCTTCAGAAGGCTTGAGCTTCTGATAGCGATCCCAGACGTGTGATGCTTGACCTGACAGCTGTGTGGAGTTTTAAGACAATAGTGAGGAATGGTAAGGACTGAATGGGAAGCAGAGAAGGGTTCACATGCTCTACTACACAAGTGCGCAAGTTTACCCAAGTCTCTTTCCTGAAGCTATTTATTCAGAACTTTGGCTCAACGATTACGGCATTATCTCAGTAAATGAAACCATATGCAAGCTGAAAAATCACACATCCTTGTCTGTGGATGAATGAGGAAAAAACATTAAGATGAGAAGAACAGAAGCTGGGGATCAAAGATCTGTCAGACATGAAGCATGGACAGCAGCTGTGGAGATGAGAGAATAGTTGGTACCTGCCTGAACCTTATATAAAGTGACAAGACAAGACCATATTCACCATTTTTGTGTTGGAAACAGATGGAATTTGGCCTCTGCCTTTAATCCATCTGTGCAGTGAACACACACATACACACTAGTAATCTAATGCACACAGTGACAGTGAGCTCACATGCTCCGATCACTGCGGGCCCGGGGAGCAGGTAGGGTGAAGGGCCTTGCGCATGGGTCCAACAATGGCAGCTTGTGAACAATACACAAAAGACAAAAAAAAAGTCCTGGATAGGCTCAGAAGAGAAAGAACTCTAATCGCAAACAGTGACTGTGGCTAGTCTTAGAGAATCACCATTCCCCTTGGATCCCTGTCTAGACTACTAACCTAAAATGCTCAAAGGTTTATAGACACCTGCTTATCCAACATCCATCCATCCATCTTCTTGTCCTTTGGTTTGGGTAGCGGTGGGTCTAGAGCCTACCTGGAAGGCAGGAGTACTATCGCAGGGCACCACGCAAACTCTCATCAAAAGTGGCAAATTTACTTTGACTTCTTCACATAGGCCACATAGATCGAAATAGCAACTTCGTGGCCATTGTGCTGGCCAATTCACCTAGCATGTATTTTTGGCATCTGGAGGAAACTAGCACTATCTCCGGTGCCACCATGCTACTCTCAAAGGAATCACTATAGAGAAAACAGTTCCACTGCTTCATAGTCTAAATCCTGCAGGGGTATATACTCTATCTGACGCTTAGCTTCGAGCATAGAGACCTCAGAATCATGCTTGGCCATTTCAAAACATTTTGTCACATTATTGGATTGCACCTCAGAGTCCAAACAGCTCAGCCTGAATACATTTAGACATCTTAGGTTGGCTTTCCTGACAATAATTAAGTCTAGTTCTGGACTACAAAAAAAATCTCAATAGAGAATGCCAGGTATTCAAAGACTAGGCTTAATCCCAGTCTGAGAAACCAACCACATAGTATATATGCAAGTCAGGGAAGGAAATTTGACAAATTTCAAAGCCGCAGGTATATTAAAATAATTTTTACAAGGTGGTGAGGGTTGATCACATCCGAACACAAGGCTCTGCAATATATAAAACCACTTTATTGAATAATACTTAACATTAGCAGAGCCATGTTTGGACTCTGCTCTTATTTTCCACCGCTTAATGGAAGTTCACAGTGGTGAAGGGGGACCTGCAGCGAGCAGTCTTGTTCAGGAACTCCATGCAGCTTTCACAGCAAGAGCAAAGGCTGAAAATAGCTGCAGTCACAGGGGGGGTCAGAGTGACACAAGCCAACAACAGGGCTTCAGTCAGAACCAGCACACAACATTCACCTCTGATATACTTACTGTACACATACAAGTAATCAATATCAGCTGCAGCACCCAAACAGGGCTGGGCCGTGAGAGGAAAGCTGCTATAATCCACATATCGGTGGTGGACTTCGAGCGAGGATGAAGACGGATCGCTATTGCTTTGGCTTGTGTTTTACATACCAATCATTTTACGGGGTGTCTGAAGCAGACCTTGACTTATTAAAGGCTTGGTCGTAATTATCAAAGTGGGCTACAGGCAGAACAGACTTGATCAGAATTTTTCCATTACATGTGGCCTGTCTCTGTAAACATGAGTAATGCTTGCTGGTCCATCTGGATGGTCAATCTTTTGATGTGCTTCAATCACTCATGCAGTGTTCTCATAAAAATTGTAAACTTTTGCCCACTCACTACCAATGCTCATTTAAAATGAATGCACACTTCTTCTCTCCATTGCAGAAGCTGAGTTGCTTCGTATCGCCCCATCTGCCCTTCATATATTGCAGTAAACAGCTTATTGGCAGGCAGGCTTATGAACATCTGAGCAATAGCTGTGGATACTGCCCTGACCTTCACATCAATCTACAGGGGGCTGACACACAGTAAATGACTGTTCCCTTACTGCAACCATCTATCAGCTGGGGAGACTGTGTGGATCACATCACACAGGCTGGTTCAAATGGCTTCTCAGTTTAGAAGAAAATAAAGTTACTAATTTAGGTGCTACAAAAGGTTCTTTAAGCGATACCACAGAAGAACCACTTTTGGTTCTATAAGGAACCATGTAAAAGAGATGTGTGAGAGTGAAAGACCTTATTAAGTGAAGTTTCTTTAAACCTTAAAAAATAAGAGGAAAAAAAAAAAGAAAAGAGGTTCCTCTATGGCATCACCTGAGGAAACCCATGAAGCACCCTTGCTTTAAGGAGTGTCCAATGGTATTGCTTGGAAAAGTAAAAGGGGAAAAACAGTAACAGTAGGCACACGAAAAGTACATTTAGATACACCAACAATGAGGCATTTGTTCATATGCACCAGTTTATTTAAGAGTCTTAAAATAACTTAATGAGTGCTCACACACATACACTGGTCCATCTGGATTACTCCAAGCACTTTCACACCCTTACATTTCTGAAAATTACCACCACATCAACAGACGGAGCACACCCTTTTCAGCATTCTAAAAATAAACCTAGAACACAGAACACGTGCCGTAAAAACACAGTAGCATACCTTCAACAGAACTCGACATCATATCTACAACACAAAGGTCCTTCAACGTGAAAGATCTGCTCTTGACGTCTGACGATCCACATCGATGGATTTAGCAGTCCATGGCTGAAAGGCCAGCAGAGCAATGCAGAGCCTCTGAGCTGGCTGGGTCAGTGCAGGGCACCATGAAGAGGAGGATACTGGTCAGGGAGAGCTCATGTAGAGGAGGGGAGTGTGTGTGAGAGAGATGGAGGATGAGAGCGAACAGGAAACAGGGAGTTGAGAGGATGGAGCTTTGAAGAGCAGAGACAGTCAGGTCAACGCCGAGGGCCAGACTCGAGCAGATCTTTTGCTTCATTGATCTTTGCTGCCAAATATGGAGATCCACCTGCAGGAGAAGCAACGGTTTCCCATCAGCTTGTTTGTGTGTGTGTGTGTGTGTGTGTGTGTGTGTGTGTGTGTGTGTGTGTGTGTGTTTTTCCACCCTCCTCCATCCTCTCTAGTAAATGTGTGGAAGATGTGGAAAGCTGGAGCTTTACGCAGCATGCAAAATGTGTGTGTTCATACGAAAGCCAATGCTGAGGCCAAGGCTGAGCTCTGTGAGGAGTGATCCGACTACAAACACAGGGCTTAGTGCAGATACTCCTAATTATATGGCGTACTGGGCTGTACAGCATTTTTTTCGAATGGAAATGCTAGCTTTTGTGACGCTGCACGAGAACCTGACGGGTCCCACTGTTAAGTGCAGCAATCTTAGTCATTAGCTGCCCTGAGTCCATAGGTGCAGTGCGATCTAATTTCAGTTTCCATTTAACACTGGTCTGCTTGCACACATTACTCCAGTAGCACTTTCATTATCTCAAAAAATGAGTTCTCAAATACTTGAGCGCCAAGGTAATGTGCCAGAACATCAAATGGATGTTGATTCCAGAGTAGCAGATCATGATTAAACAGCTTTCATTTGCTTTGTGAGAATTCATCAACGCCTGGGCTTCTGGCGGGCTGCTACAGTGCCTCCTAGTGCACGATACAGCATAGTAACAAAGATGCTACTGGACAGTACAAGCTGAGGGGCTGAAGGGTTCACAGGCTGAGAGAGAGAGAAGCTTCAGAATTAGACTGTCTCATTCAGGCTTACAGGTCTGAATGTGGGAGAGTGCTTGGTGATGTGACACAGTGACCTTGTTCGGCATGTAGGGCATATGATGCGGACATAAACCACCTAAACACACACACACACAGCTTTAGTTTACACAGCGCTCTCACCAACGAGTGTCAGGAGTGGTGGCGGTTATAAATTGGAGAACATGCTGGAGAGTGAGCAGGTAGCAAGGAGCAGGGCCGGCAGCGGCTGCTAATCTGTCTGTGTGCCAGAGGGGGAGCGGAACAGAGCAACGCAGCCTGCAGTGACAGACTTAATTACACACGGCTCCGGCAAAGCCACAAACACACACAAACAAACACACACACACACACAGATCACAGCACAGCATAGGACAGCTTAAGTATAAAGGCACAGGTTCTATCTTCAGATGTAGCCTTCACAGAGAACCTGCCAGCGGCCACAGCTGATGATTAAATGCTAATTAAACATTAGACTATTTCCTTAAAGCTTCACGTCACGGTTCTTCAAATTCAGTCCTAGAAGGCCGATGTCCTGCACAGTTTGGCAATATTCCTTTCTAAGAAAACCTGATTGAACTAATCTTTTAAAGCAGCACGACTCTGTTTACATCTGGTCATTTCATGCATCTTGAGTTTCAGGACTGTGTCTTGAAAAGGCCCAGCCACATAAAAATGATAGAGGCAAAGGCATCTCCAAGACGCAGTCGACCACAAAACCCCCTCCCAGTACAACAAAACATAGTAATAAAAAGCAAATTAGCTTGTGGCTACAGTCTCATTTATTCTATTTTATTAACAATCTAGATACTAGTCACATGAAGTGATCAGGTGTAAGATGTCTATGTAGCATCTTTCATTTAATATAGCTGCTTCAAAATCATTGTGATGCTTCATTGACTGTAATCGTGAGTATGGTGTCTCTACCACTGCCACTCCAGGCTTGTACCTTTGGTGAAACGGGCAGGACAACGCTCATGGGAACTGCACAACGTGATGTAAGCAGTCATATTTGTGTAAAATCCCACCTAAAATCACCACCTCAGCCCACATACGTCTTTTACTTTCAGTCACTGTTCTGTATCTCTCAGGCTGTCCATGACTATTAGCAAAAAATAACAAATCCTGCATAAAGCTTATATAATTGCCAGGATTAAAATGTGAAGATCACCAAACTGTGCTGGACACTGGCCCTGCAGGACCAGATTTGAAGATCCCTAGCTTTGCATTCTCTCATTTAAAGCCATCCTCAACACGGACAGACCTCCAAGCAACGTCCATCATTTTTCATTGGTTCACGGTCAGCAAGCTAATGAAAGCTAATTCAACAATCAGTCCATGTCATTCCGTCTCTGGCCATTAGAGTAGGTCCTCATTACAGCTCAGAAAACCATTACGAGACTGAACGTATGAACCAATGACATGGCTACTCATATCGATCTCCATAACAGTGACTGCTTAAAGCTGCAGTCACTGTAACAAAGACTGAACCATGTGAACATGGCAAAATACAGAAAAGCCATTGATTCAAAGTAATGGAGTAATATCCATTTTAAAGGATGTCTTATGTTGGGGGTCAGCTGATTAAGATAATAGGCTGCATACAATCATTTATGATCATTTATCAGGCATGCTGTGTTTTCTGAGATGCCTCAGTTGCCTACATCTCACGCCAGGAAATCTTGTGGATGCGCATAATTGGGACGGTTTCTTTTCTGTAACAAAATTCGATACATGCCTTGTTCGCCTACTCCTCCTGCATAACAAAAAGGATGATACTACCATGCGGGTACGAGAGGCGCCGTTTTAATAAGCAATATTTCTCTGCAGAACGAGCAAATGGGGGCACAGTAGCTCCCTCGCTCTCACACTCACTCGCTCACGCTCTCTCTCTCTCTCTCTCTCATTCTTCGTCTGTCCCTCTCTCTTTCTTGCTCTTTCTCTCTGCAGGGCATCTTCCCCTTGGTTACTGGCCTTATCTTTCAGCCACAGATAGGCATCACGGTGCACATTGCTTATTTCACACAGACTAAAAGTGGCCTGGAGCAGGGCTGCACTGGCTGGAAGGCACACACGTCCAGTCGCTCACGTACACACACACACACACACACACACACACACACACACACACACACACACACACACACACACACACACACACAAAAATGCAGGCAGGAGAGGGAAAAGCTACAGAGATGTGAGGCAAGGCCATTAACCTTGAGGGAAGTAAAACAAAGCAAGATCACTGGCCAGCTGTGGCTTTAATGCTTTAAAAGAGGAAATACAAAAAACACTGCAGTGCTGTTTGGGGGATGATTCGAACGGACTGGTCATCTACATGTCCGCACAAAACAGATGCAGGAAATTCAGTTCACTGAGGCTGCAGCACGTCATGTAGAATCAGTGCAGACTCCTCTACATCAGCACATTAATTCATGCCATGGCATTAAGCTTCAGATCAATGCAGTCATTAAAGCCCACCTCCCATTCAACAGTGTTGAATAAACCAGTGATTCTCAGACCAGTCTGCAGGGATCCCTAGAAAGTGCAGATCATTGCTCCAACCTACAGCTTGGACCGTTTCAGGGTCCCCAAAGACTGTTTTGAGAACCAATGGAATGAACCACAATGACAACTCTAAAACAATACAAAAGATATGGATGATATGAGTAATGATGACAAAACATTGAAGAAAAGCCTTGCAAAACCCTAGCACCTACCTTTGTCGGGATGATTTAGAACCATGATCCTCCTGTGGGCCTCTCGCACCTTTGCCTTGGTGGTGGTTGGGCTGAGAAAACAGAAAAACAGACATATTTAAAAAGCAGCACACCTCCATCTAGTGGCCATACTGTACAATACCACAGATGAAAGCTGCAACAGTCTACACACGCCAACTATTCATCACAGCCAATTTTAGCTTACCATATTTTTTCCCTGCACACAAATCAAAGTGGCTTTGGCAGACCATACGCTGTCTAAAGGTTCCAGAAAGAGTTGGCTGTGATTTTGTAGCCGCTGCATACTGAATCGTCACAAGCAGCTTCACCCCTTTCCAGACCAGAGCCTCAATTTGTCCAAGGTTTAAGGTGAGCGTGAGTCAGAACCGAAAAAGTCCATTTCGATGATTAGAAATGACAGATCATTAGTCCTAACACACGCTCAAGACCTGAGGAGCTCCGAGCCTGAGGCCGCTAATTAACACTCAATGGGAACTTTTTCCAGAATGTGATGTGTTATAACCATCAGGCCAAACTGCCCAAGCTTGAGGCCTCAGTACCACAGTTTGAAGGCTCATGTGCTAAAGCACACCAGATGGCTTTATATGCTCTGGCAGATGGAGAGCAAATCAATCCAGTCTTTTGCTTGCTCACATGCCTTTTCAATAGAGCAGGGCCTCAGGATGCAAAGCTCAATATAAGAAAGACATAAAGAAAGGTGCTGAAGTAAACAGAATCCAGCCCTTCTGAGAACAGAGAAAAGGTGTGTCTCCACTATATCCAACACGTCCTACATCCAATTTCAGCAAACACATTCAGCACAGTTTTACTGCAAAACACAGGAGAGCCAAGCTCGGAACGTAAGCACAAAGAAAGAAAACACTGCAATTCTGCCTTGTCATGAGTGGTTAATTGATTTGTCAGAAGAAATACATCCCCTTTCTCTAAATAGGAAGCTGATGCCATAGCTGTTTCCACATTGCTGATTTCCCAGTGTTTCTCTAGGTGATCCCATCATCAGGAAACCATAGCAAAGTTAATTAAAACATGACAGCAACATGAAAAGAATGATTAGTTTAACAGTTTAAACAGCTTTCAGCATTGAACTGAGATACAATAATCATAATAATAATTAAAAAAAAACTCATCCAAAACACAAACCATAACTAATAAGCATCTTAATCAATACTCTTAGCAGCCCTCTACCAGGACAGATTTGCTTGAAGAAGCTGAGGGAACACAGCCAAGGAACACTGGTCACATTGTGGTCGAACGCAGTCAAAATACGGCTCGACAGACAAGCGGATTAACTGAGCCACAGTCATATGACGTAAAGCCCACCGCACAGCGTGTGACGCTGCCAGGGTGAGTCACACCTGGTGTGGGACTCTGACGAAACCTCCTGGCCCTCCTCTGCACTGGAGGAATTGGGGTGGTCCCTGACTGAGCAGATTACAAAGCTAAAGACGCGCTTGCGGTTTACAGTTGTCACCCCCACCAGGATCAAAGCTAAGACACACAGGGTGACTATCAACATGAAACCAAAAAGATAGCCTTTGGATGTGACCACAGGCCCTGCTGGGAAATGTAGTGATTCAGCGAATGCACATGTTGTGAAAGAGTTTGCCTTTGTTCATATAGACAAACCCACAAAGGAAGCACTCGAAAGAGAGCCGGCTGTGAGAGTGGAATTTTATCTGGCTGTGGAGAACGATATGAGGCTCTCAGCCCTTACCTGATACCTAAGATGAGACTCGCTTCTCGCTTCGTCATCTTCTGCTCAAACCCACCTTTGTAATATCCCGAGAATGCCTGGAGAAACGAAAAGTGAACAAATCTGATTCTACGCTTTATTTGTGACATAAAGTAATACCAAGTTTTAAGGTCACCAAGTTGCTTTTGTTGAGCTCAGCTTGAAGCGAACACCCTATTGTATTACAGTGTGAAAAATAACACTATTCAGGGATTCTAAAAGATTTAACAGACATCGGTGCATCTTTCCAAAAACAAAGCACAATGGGCCTGAGGCAGAGAAGTGTTAAGACCCATGAAAGTTTCAATGCAGGGTTTAGTTTGGATGCTTGACACAAACACTGGTTTTGCTCTTAATACCAGCTTCCAAGTACGTTTGGTTAAAGTATAGCCCCCAAGAGGGATGGCCATGTTTATTCTTGCACATGCTTCCCAGGTTTTTCACGTTGGGCCCCCCCCCTCATTCAGTTCAACAAGTTCTTCATTAAAATACTTTAATGGTTTCAGCACATCCTTAAGCTTTCATCAAATGTAGGAAAAGAAAAACAATTTGCTCACAAAAATCACTCAGTGGCCCACTGAACATAAGGAGTGTGCCTCCTAAAAGGCCGCTGCGATTAAAATTCAAAGGAGACAAATCACAGGTCAGGAGGTGACCATTTATACAAAATTCAATGAAAGATAAATCATTGGCATGCTTATGGTTAAGGTGCGGACCTCACAGGTGACTAGGTTTATCCCAGGTTAGTGGTGAGGACTGTGAGTCAGCGCACTAAAAACCTGGATTAACTAACTTTGTCTTGTAGCCTGAAGAAGCTTAGCGTGAACTCAAGCCTAGGGTGAAACTGCAATGAGTCACCAGAGCCATTTACCCCACAGTGGAGGATTAACAAGCCAATACCACACACAACCACACAGCTCAAGGCATGGAGGTGAACATGGGAAAATCCAAAAATTCTTACTACCCACAAATCATCACTGCCTGAAACTAAAACTGTGCATGATGGATGAACCTGATGTGAAGGAATGTTCGAGAATCGTAAAGGTGTGGGATTCCAAAAGGTGTTATGCACACGAGACACGTTCAACAAAACGCTTCCCAGAAGCATCTTTAAAAATATCAAGTTAACAAAACGCTATAAAGATTTTTTTGTCACTTACTGTGGAGGGAAACTTCTTGGCAGTTGCTGTAATAGCCTCTCCAAGAGGTTTCCATAAGTGGAAAGCGTATCGGCCTAAAAACGCAATGAAATAAGGAAAGGAGAGGAGAAAATATAGAGGTTAAAAATGGTCCATCTAGCTTCAACGACTTGATTTCATAGACTAACACAACTGGCACAAAGGAAAAACCAAATATAACACCACATTGTATTCTAGCTAAATACATGGTAAGGTGAGGGCTCCATTCAGCTTCCCTCAGTATTTTCTTGGCCAGAGCGCTGGTGAACTGCCATGGTCTGTGGTTCACTCCAGAACAAAATGAGGGCAAATCAACACTTAACAGAAAAGGGCAAACAAAGCCTTGCTTGACACCATGGAGTCAAAACTGTTATTTTTGCTTTATTACTCCAGAAGGTTTAATTTAAGATGAAGACAGGGTACTTCACACTTTATATACAGACATTTCCGCTCTACATTTACAGCATAACTCAGTCCCCACACCCACATTTAAAACGATCAGGTTGCCATGTATGGGAAAAGGTCTCCCAGACAAGACCGTCTAAAAGCTTTTATTAAACTGAAGCGTATCCTCTTTGTGATTCTACTGTCAGGTATCCTTGCAGTAAATCAGCAAGAATTCCGTATTTTAGTAGTAGTAGTGTTAGAGCTTTTCTTTAAAGCTTGGGGCTTTCTTTGGTTTTTAAGCCAATTCTTTCTTATGAAAAGACGTGGCTGCTGCAGATTATGGTTTTGAAATTTGATCAGGTAAGTGTTTGCACAGTGACAATTTTTGTAGCATTGCCTCTGTACAACACCACGACAGATCTGAAATGAAGAACTCAAGTATGAGGTGTGGACATTGAGCTTTAATTGAAGGGGTTTAACAAAAATACTGCAATAACAGTTTAGGCATTACAGCCAATCACATCTTGAACATGCTTGGAAAAGAACACTAACTTCAAATCTTCAAATCCTGTTGCTTCATCAAACAGACGCCTACACTGGCTAGCACCACGATGAGTTATAGGGGGGCAATTTTGCTGTCGATTTGATACAGTCAATGCTTAAGACGGTTACTCAGAAGCACTAATGCGTAGTGATTTGATGGGTGTGAGCATTGAGCATTTCTAAACCAGTCCTTCCAGCTACTATCAAATACTTAGTGCTTACTTACTTAATCAATCCCTAATTAATAAGTAAATCAGATAAGATGCTGGTGGAACTGAAGAAATCTGAGAGCACAGATAAATCTGGAACCAATCTGTGTTCTTTTAACTTTATTCTTTAAAGCAACACATTAATGACTTTCCTAAAAAACATATTCAGACTATTTTTGACTGTATTCATATTTATTTACATTTATTTTACAATTATGTTGTGTTTTATAAGCAAATACACTTACAGGAGAAAATCTGTGATTCTGACTGCTTAAACTTTTGCACACTACTGTACATATCTAGTTATATAGTACTGCTTAGTGTAGATCAAAAATAAACATCATCATCACAGTGCCAACACTTACAGCACTTAGTGCAAGCAGAGCAAAGTATAATGTGCTTGAATGTTTAGAAAGAGTTAGAAAAACCTATAAAGAGTAATGGGCTTCAGAAGGAGAATCACAGAAATATACAATGTGAATTATCCTGGAGTATTTTATCACATGCTATGTGATGAAAGACATATTACTGAGTGGGAAGAGTTATTTTACTTTCCACCTCAAAGTATAAAGCTTACTCCCCTCTAAGCCAAAAGCCTTTCCCTAAGCAGACCACACACCGCTTGGGTTTTTGGCAAGAGAGCTGCCCCCTCGCTGTACTGGGAGAGAAATTACGTTCCTTCCTCAAAGGAATCACAAGAGCGATTCCATGCTGACCTCACACAACCATGGGTGGAAGTCTAGCAACGATTAACGACAATTACCTACTACATGAGGGTAGGGAGTGGGACATATACACCTGCCAGAAAAGAATAAAAGTAAACAGCCTGATGACAGAGTTGGGTTAAATTATTCACCCACATTCATCCTTTTAAATGCTGCAGTCAGTCATTTTATGGTAAAGGCACTTGTGATTTCTTTTGGCTCTAATAGCAGCTTTAACCTCATTAACCAGTGAAAGGATCATTTGAGGACTTGAACAAACATGTTCGGCAAGAGAGGCTTAACCATCATTTTCATCAGTGTCTCCACATTATTAAGTGTTTCCAACACAATCCCACTGTACAAGAAATTCACTCTTTCACACTATAATAAATAATTAAACCTTATAGAGAACCTGAAACCTGAATAATTATAGAGAATTTAAGTATTCAAGAGTCAAAATTATTCCTTTTTCTGATTTGTAACACATCTAAAAGCCATGACATGAGCACCTGTTTTTACCTACACTCAACTGAATCATGTGAGGAAAAAGCATTTGAGAGGTTACTGGGGTGCCGTTTGCAATCCTCTGTTGAATAAGTACTGGAAGCATTCCTGAGAGGGGTTTTAAATAGGGAATTCCACTATTTATTTATTGCATATTGTGGATAGCATCACTACTTAACACTGACCAACTGCTGTTTCATTACAAAGAGCATAATTAGTCCTGTTTATTGGCTGGCACGCAGAAAAATATTGAACACCACTGTACTGTAGGTGTAGGAGGGTATTTAGACAGCAGTTTTTAAAAGCTACTGGTGTGTAAAAATCTTGCAATAAATATTGTGTATATCGCGACATAATATTTTTACCACATTACCCATCCAGTTTTGACCGGGTGGGCCTAAACTGCCTGTAAGCCCATTGCTACCTATACTGTAAAGGTGAGGATTTCTGAATCCACATAAATAAACAGTTCAATTTTGCTTTACACTTTACAGTACAGGTTTCCAATCCTAGTTCCGGTAATGTCTCATCCTTATCCTCACAAAAACCTGATATAACCCATTAACTAATTACCATGCCATATAGTAGGTAATTATTAATAACTCAAAGGATTTGGAATCCACTGCTTTACCCTATGACTGATGCAGACAGTCCATGTTCAGCGTATTTCACTGCAGATTTATTAATACTAGGTTATTTTACAGATACAAATTGTGCTTCAGGTCACAGCCCATATTGTTTTAAAATGCACTATAATGTCTGAAACTTACCTGCAAATCCTGCTGCAGCAACACCAAGCCCTACTGCAATAAGTGTCCCACCCTGGAAAAGAGACATCAAAGGTCAGCTCCTAAAAAAAGAATTTTAATTCTAACTTGCATGCTCTTAAATTAAAAGTATGATGTCAGCTCCATTAGTAACATATAAACCAAATTCAGTGTTTTATTTAATATATATAACACACACGCTATTAGTAGGTTGTCACTGTGAGGTTATATAATTTCATAATTGACATGTTTCTACACAAAATACACTATATATTCTATACAGAGGTTTTGGGACACTGCTTGTCAGAGTAACTGTCTCTACTGTCCAAGGAAGACTTTCTATTAGATTTTAGAGCACTGCAATTTGATTGCATTCAGCGACAAGAGAATTAGTGAGGTCAGAATGTTGGATGACCACCACCCTACCTCATCTTCCACCCCCCTGCTCATCCCAAAAGTATTGGATGGATTGGGGGCTTTATACTCCTTTATAGCGCACCCCAAGCATTATGCATACTGCTAGGAGGTTCAGGTTAATTTATTATATTGGCAGTACTTCTCTGCAGTGACTAGGCAAGCTGTATGTTAAAGTAGTTGAATGCATTCATGAGAAGGGGTGTCCACAAACATTTGGACATATGGTTTAAAACATTACGTAAACCTTTTTATTAGGTAACGTCACATTTGATGTTAACCATGTGGTTTTCTAGACACTTTATCCACACTTGGACACTTTATTATGCTACTGCTTTTCATGTTGCTACACTGATCTCAGATTGTGATTAGACTGCTGCTACTTCTTTAAATTTCTCTGCTTTCCCACTTTTCCTATTTATGTCTACCCTTTATTCAATAATGGCTCTTTGGGTGTAACTGGGACCTGAGATCTCCATTACGTTCCACCCCATGTACCACATGTGATGCGAATGACAATAAAGGGGCAGTGGTGGCTCAGCGGTTAAAGTGCCGGGCTATAACAGGGTTGTGGGTTCGATTCCCGGACTTGGCAAGCTGCCACTGTTGGGCCCTTGAGCAAGGCCCTTTACCCTCTCTGCTCTGGAATTGGCTGCCCACCGCTCTGGGTGTGTGTGTGTGTGTACTCACTGTCCCTAGTTCACTAGTGTGTGTGTGAGTGTGTGTTCACTACCACAGATGGGTTAAATGCGGAGGACACATTTTGCTGTACAGTGACAAATATGTGCACCTTTACCTTTGAACCCTTGAATCCTATGTTTGAGTTAAAGCAGATATTTAGCCCACAGCTCATCGCTCCATGAGCACCCACTTGATGATGCAACACCCATGTAAATCTACAAGTAGTAGTTTTATTCATCGTCTATTGTAAATATTATTATTTATGGTCTAGACAGCATGTTTGTATTGGAAATTGAAAACGTATCTACACCATAATGAGTATTACACATTTTAAAAGGTTTGGAAAACACAACTACCACATAATATTATTTATAATACACTGTATATTTATTATTTATAATACAAGTATAATACACTGTAACACTCTGTTTAGCTATGTTTAAATATGTTCCATAAAAATATGAAATATAATTTAAAGATCTCAGGAGATTTTGTCCGAGTAGAAGTTAGCTAGCTAGTAAGTTTAGTAACTTCCAACAGTAGCTATCTAAACAGTGCTAAAATATGTCATCTAACATAAAAGCCTTTATCTTGTTATTTCAATGGCTCAGTTGACAAACAAGTGGTGCTAATAGTAAGAAACCCTCAGTATTATACATTTAGAGAGCAGCTTTAGTCTCCAGGCTAAAGTGTGGAAGTGAGGGGAGCCGATCTGGAAGGTCACCGGTTCGTCAACACCTGACTAAGCAGCGCTATCGTTAGCTGGCTAACTGACATTAGCCTGGAAGTCACATCACGTGCGCAGTGAAGGACATCACAGAGGACACGACTTCAACAACACACAGCAGCGTTTACTCACAAAGCGCCTGTCAATGTCTGTCTCATTCCGTGTGGTAGATTTTGGTGTATATTCTGCATATCTCATCGAGTCACTGTCCACCAGCACGCCACTGCTCGGACTCGCCATGTTTCACGCCAGGGAAAAATCTAGCTACGGGTCCGCAAATGGGACAAACCACATTTGCGATGTCGAGGCGGGCTGAATTCATGGGACAGTCTACAATAAAGACAAATATCAACAAAAAAAAGCAAATAAAAATATATGTATATTTATATATAAACAATACATAAATAGAAAAAATATAATATATGTAATTAAATGACAAATTGATGCAAAACATAAAAGCTAACCTGCCCAGGTTAACACTGTAGCCCGCACACCAACCAGCACAGCCTAAACACACAGCACACTAACAAGCACATCTTACAGCAGTAGGCCTATTTCTGCTAAAAGACGCCGAGCAAGGCTTTTATTCTTGACTATTTATAAATGTTATGTTTAGCAGCTTTACAGGAGAAGGGGCAAAAGCCTTTCGTCAAAATATTTCCTCATTTTGGAGCATTTCTGTTGGTCCACAATGTAAAGAAACAACTGACAGACTGAAATGGTCAAAACGTGGAAAAACAGCAAACATTGAGATACGAGGTTTGAATATGCGGTACTTACGGCTGAGTTACTCGCAAATCAAACATTTAAAAAGTTAGACAAGCAACTATATCTGCCTCACGCAAAAAATCTCACTTTTTGCGCTGTTTTGCGGCTGATGACGCCGCCGTTAAACGTCACGGAGCGCGCTCGTGCGTCGGTTAGGTAGGAACCTGTGTGATCTGTGGGAGTGTTTTTCTGATTTAGGACGGTATGAGTGCACTTGTAGACTTACAATGTAGATTATTAAGATCCATTTAAATAAAACAGCAGTTTAATGCACTGTTCTCGTGGGTGCCAAAAAGATGCCGCTATTACAACCGTTGGTTCCGAAGAGTTTAAGAGGTTCTCAAATCTCTGGTGAATGAAAATCGGTGTAGATAAGTATGAATTCCGTGCTGGTCTAAGCTGGGTCATGCTGATGCGGTGGATTTACTCGAACAACAGGAATTACGAGCGTGATCACGCATGCGGATCCTGGCGGGCCTTTCCACACCGGCTTGTGGGCAAATCACAATGACGCAATATGAACTGCATTACCCAGGGGGCACTGCGTGACGCTCACTTGTTCCGGATCTCTGGAAGAAGACGAGTAACGCGAGCGCTGGTCAAGTCAGACCTGAGCAGCGTTAATTAGACTTAGTCACTTAGTTATGTCGATATACCCACTTTATTTGATCTGCTGTTGAAAATCAGAGTTGCTGATAAAAACTCCAACGTGTGAATAAGGGGAGAAGATGCATTTCATCTGTGTTGTTTTTTTTAATACCACCCCTCAATAGATGTGCCCAGTCTGACCATGGACGCAAACTAACCGGTAAAAAGGTCAGCTATGATTACAGGTTCAGCGCTACATCCTAGGCTAGGCTACACATCACTACAGCATCCTCTTTCCAAGTCCAGGTCTTTTTGTCAGGCACGGTTCCTGTAGTGCCTGGCAATATTATTATTATTATTATTACTATAAATTCAACATCAGTATTAAGTCATTACGTCTGAGTGGGTTGTTTTGTTCTGGTATAAGAAAGCCAAACATTTAGCTTTTATTTTATTGTTATTTTTTCTTCAGAACAGCTTATTGCCAGGTCCTATATACTATAAAAAACGCACATAGCAAAATAACAACAGAAAATTAACTAGTTAAAAACAGAAATGTTGCTATACTGTGTGATATTGTACAGTGGATAGAATTATCGAATAATTATCTAATATAATATATAATAATGGATATAAAATATATCATATATTACACTAAACCATCACGTTAAAAATAACATTAGTAATGTCAGTATGACGGTATTTACGTAGTGATCTCTGATGCAGTCCTGTATGATTGCACGGGAATTGTGTTTGAGGTCACTGGATACCATCGCTCACAAACTGACAGGCATGCCGTAAATCAGTGGCACAACGTATTAGTGGTAAAATTATTATTTATGTATTATCAAGCTATTTTGGACAGCAAAAAGTGAAGTGTAAACATTAGCTTTTTGCAGATTATAGGGGCAGTGGGAATACTCCACACACACTCCACCCCAGTCCTTGAACAGAAACTAAATGAGGACACACCTCAGTTAGACTGCCAGTGGATTCACTTGTCACTCTGTAGTATCGGTTTAAGGCAGTCTAGACGTTATTGCGCGTTATTCCCGTGCACGCCTGAAAAAATGGCCAGACCATGAATCCAAATAGCAGCGGTGACAACTGGTCTGTGCCAAGAAGAGGGGCGCAGGACAAGATGAACAACATGCAAGGTGATGAGAGTGAGAACTGCCTCAATAACAACCAAAACCCTCAAAACCCCCAGAACCCAGAGACTCGGGAACCGACACAGTAAGTATATACCAGAAAAACACATGTATAGTGCTAGTGTTATTAGCTACATATATTTCTAAGAATTATCTGACGAGCAGGCTACAGTATAAATAATGTAACAGGCTATAGACTCTTAGATTAAGGTATAATATGATACTGAGCGACTGAACGAACTTGTGTTAATTAATTGCGAATTTATATTTATTATTTTGTTTAAACTACAACGCTTTTAATTAAGAGTCTAAGTCTAAGTTTTCTAAGTTTCTGTTTCGTTTCCGCAGCAGAGCGCAGTGTAAAAACAAGCGCACATCCGCGCATGCGCAATAGCCTGTTGCATTAACTAGCCTGTTGCTGCTACACTGCAGTTCCCCTTTCCCAGCTGTACATGTCTGACCGAGGCGCCTCACCGCAGCTATCAGGCTGTAACACACTAAATCAGAGCAGGGTACTGTTCAAATGAGATGTAATAGAGCCGGATATGTTTTACTACGCTGAGTATTTTAAAACTATAGTACTTTCCCCTCTACTCGTGTATATTCGTCAGAAAAGTGATGTAGTTTTTACTTGTAGTTCAGTTATTTAGTTGCTGGTTATTTTCTTGTGTTTGATTTCAGTATGTTTCAATGGTGACAACATACTGCTTTGTGATTGGTCACACCTCTGACTTTTAAAGTGTATTACTTGTTCTAGGCCATCAAAAATCATTTTGAAGGATAATTTTACTTGATAAACTATTGATGAAGTTATTATTATTTAACAGACTGTAGGATACTTTTACAGAGTAAAGAGTATGGGTTTGGTCAGCACTACTTACCTCTGGTTAGAGCAGGGGAAACTAGGAAATACATTGCACAAGGATCAGTAGTCTAACACTGGAAATCCCCTAGAATTCCCTTTAGCTTTGAATGAAGACTTATTTAATGGTCTTGGCCACATGCTTGTATGTACTCCCCTAAACAGATTTGAGTCTTTTTAAAGTATCCATTCAACTGGCACAAGTTATAAGCGTAGAAAAAGACAAAATGCAGCACTTTATGAAAGTTCACTCTGTGTTCTTCTGAGGAGTGCCAAGTTCAACAGTTTTGACACATGTCCTGATAATAAAGTAGAGAGAAACAACTACATCATTTCCTTTTTTAAAGAAGTGCTGGGTGGTATTCATAAAATTCAATATCACAACAGTGTAGCATTGGCGAGAAATTCTGCTGCTCTTTTAGAATTAAAGGAGACCTTACACTATATGGTAAACATTAACCAGCCATACACTTTTAATTTCCATTTTTATAGATTTTAAACTGTTCAAGAAAATCTGTAGCACCCAGAAAATGACATACAGCAAAGTTCACTGTCAAGTCCCAGATAACATGGGTAAAAGTCACAAAATCAACTAAACCAACTGCTTGGTAACAGGTGCTCCATTTAATGGACATTGTAATGGACATTAAATGCGAATCAAACTGTCAAATATATCTCTGAAAACATTCGTAAACATTTGCTTGATATCATAGTATAGATATTTATCTCAAAGCATGTATTTTTCTTATTAATGTTTTTGCCATTTGGCTGCCTTTTATCCACTGTGACTATATTTGAATCCTGTTACACAGGCGGGTGAATGTAGCATTAAGAGTCATGTTTGAGGAAAGTCATAAATTGGATTTTAAACACTGTTTACACTCTAGTTTAGTGATGCTGCAAGTATTATCTAATGGTACATCGTCAGCGTATTACTAATTTGGCTGGACGTAAGCCCATTCACACACTGTTTTGGTAGCCAGAAATCTGAGTGGTTCAACATGGGGTGTGAAATTCAGAATCTGCTGATGTAGGGGTATTTACACATTTGCAATATTGACTCCTCAGATCTGCTCTTATTGTAAATGCACAGACAAAACAATATTGTTCTGACTTCACCTAGATAGTCATGACAGTTGTGTCCTATTACTCACAGCATGGTTCAGTGCACAAATACATTTATAAAACTACATTTAAATACATAATAAATCACACATGCTGTGGTAGATTAAGGTAATTGGTGACTGACCCTAGGCTACTGCTTGAATTGGCCCTGTGGCCTCATCTTCCATTTTCTGTTTCTGCTGTGTATCCACAATGTTCTGATTAGGCAATATTGGAGGCGTGTTCTAAGCCTTTTTGTCACATACTCCCCCTACTTGCTCAGTGTGGTATTGCACACGACTGGGCCATGTGTTTCTGTGTGGGCTTTGGGGCATTACTCACTGCCAAGACCCTCTTAGCTCTGCACCTCCCCTGAACTGGATCTGGAGACACACCTAACTTGATTAAAACTTGTTAGTCCCAGGTATAAAATATAGCTGAGCACTTAGCCGTACTGATTAATTGTTTGGATGTCCTGTTGTGACCCTTTGCTTTGTTTTTTGGTTTTGTGAGTATGGTTTCGCTTGCTTTGTACTTGCCAGCCTGCATGTTGACCTCTGCATGCTCTGACAATGAGTGTTGGACTAGCCCTGCTAAGGCTCCCCATTCACTACATTCTCTCTTTTAAAAAAAAAAAAGTAGATGTCGTCACATTTGCCTTTCATGGCTTGTCATAAGCCTTTCATGGCCCAACCAAATCAGCAGCCTTCCATAAGTACAAATCAGCTGCAGCTAACCCTCCTAGCACTTATGTTAACAGTATGTTGCAGTGGCTAATGTTAGCTCAGGGTTGGGCTCAAGCTCAGGAGATACCCTTTCAAATTAAGGATCTATTTAAAAAGTCAAAGTTAAGTCAACATTTTGGTCTACAAACAGTTTTTCTTGTAGCATTTTGTTAAAAAAATGAATTGTCGAAAATTCACAAAGGAAATACGGGGGATTTCGCCCTCTATTACATAGCGGTGGATGTCGACCTGCCAAATGCTGGCTCTCCCATTAGTAGTTTCAGCCACGTTTGAAACAGAAAAGTCTGGGCAAACAGTGGGTCTCAATTCATGTATGAACTCCTAATTACTAACTGTATTCATGAGAGTATCCGGAAATCTTTCTCTTCCACATCATTAAAGTGCAGCTAAGAGACAGCAATTCCTTCTCTAATAGATTTGAACGCCTAACCACGCCTACTGATTATGTATTCGCTGTAATACACCTGTATATAGTTACTGCTCTGCTCTGTATTAACTCCTGTACCACTGATCACAAAAAGAGTATATACCTGCCACACCAACTCACATCAACGCCGCCATCTTGCACCACATTTTTGCTTTTGGGCTATGACCACAAAAATAGAGCCCTTTAAATAAAATGAGGTAATCTGTAAATCCCCAGTGGGTATCATGTTCAAATTATCCTCACATGTGAGTCTCCTTTAAGGCTTTACATTAAAATCACTTCAGTAACTAAACACTACGTTTTACCATCCACTAGTAAAATGGTGTGAGGGACTCAGACAGAGAACATCTGTTAAAGATATATAAGATAATGGTAGTGAATCAGCTGTAATACAGATGTGCTTTTTAGGGTGTGGATTGTGAATTTCCTTTGCCAGCAGTGTCTTTCTGGATGGGCTAATTTGTGTCATAGCTGTCTATGGTGAGGTTCGAAGGGGAGTTCCAGATGGTTGTTTGTGAAAATGTATTTGGACTTTGTTTACAGTAAAATCACTCGTGCCCCACCTTTGTTTGGGACATTCTTGGCACATGAGTTAATGGAATTTGTTAAGTTCAGGGCATTGAGGGAAATGTGAGTGAGTAAAACTTACCTGCTGTAACTAATTATGTTTCTGCCCACTCAGCTCTGATGGATTCACCATGGTACCGCCAAATGAATCAAGACAGAGCAAACTGCAGAGGAGTAAGTGAAGAAAGGAGGCTGCTATTGCATTAAATACTCAACCTATCAACATGTTTTTTTTTGTGTAATTGATACCAGCAGGTGTAGTTTCACCACATGGTTCTGTTTGGCTGTTGATACCTATCAGAACAAAAATGTAAAACTGTGTAAAATGTAATTTTATACACCATTAAAACTGCTGTTGTCTTTTATTGCTGAGCATTGAGCACAGTGTGATTGGACGTGATATATTTTAGAACTAAAATAAAAATGCCCCCTTAATATAAATTCTTTTAGAAATTAAAGTGTTAAAACATTGTTTCTCATGTTTATGATAAATCAAGACATCATGCTGTGTAACATCAACATTCAGTGATCTGTTATATAAACCTTTTTTGTTCAGAGTCTATTTTAAAAGCTTAAATCAACAGAAGTTGCAAGAAAAGGAAATGAACCATTTAAAATGACCTGGAATGTAGTAGAATGTAACCATTACCTAACACAATAATATACTTTTTCAGTAGTTGTACTGTTTATGTCTTTTATTGGGCACATTGAGTAAACATCCAAAGTGCAGGCTAGAAAAAGTAAGTGAACCTCTGTGTTCTTCTGACTTCTGCTAAGAGGAGCAATCTTGAAAGAGGCAAGACTGAACCCAAGGGTAACAGCAAAAGACCTACAGAAAACTATAAACTGCAGTAACCTTTGTTAATGTATCCACTATTAGAAAATCACTGAACAAGAGTGGTGTTTATGGAAGGACACCATGATGGAAGCCTGCAGCATTAATTGCATGTAATTGTGTAAGACCCTGTGGATGTTCCACAATGCCCTTTGTACAGATGAGACAAAAGTCAAAAGTTTTAGCAAAAATTCACAACACTATGTTTTGAGAAAAAGACCACACACCATCACCAAAACCTCATGTCAGCCATCAAGCATGGTGGAGGGAGTATCATGGTTTGGAGCTGTTTTGTTGCCTCAGGGCCTAAACGCCTTTCAGTCATGATGGACACAATGGATTCAGCGGTGTATCAGAATGTTCACTGACTATTTCTAGCCTGCACTGTTGTTGTTTGTTCAAAGCACTTTGAAACATGAACAGTACGACAGCTTGTGGTATTAGTTTAGCTAGATTGTGTTAGTCTATGATTGTGACTTAAAAATAACAATCAGTTAATAACATTTAAATAATGTTTTAAATGATAATGTGGAGCAAGATGGAAGCAACATACACAAAGATCTGTCCAAACCTAGTGTAGCACCTAGAACATTATAAAGTCTAAAATCCTCACCTTGTCCTTCACCAGTATCAGAGCTATTCAGGGATTCCTGCCAGAGCTTTACACTTAGTTGTTTTTAATGTAAATTCAATTCAAATACCACAAGCAGACTTTAAAAATGTTGAGAAAGCAAATATAGAAGAAGCTCACTGTCTTCTTTCGCTTACAGTGGCTCAAAAGGAGCTGGAGGACCTGAGCAGATATAAGGAGGAACACAGGCCTGGCCCCATTAACCAGGCCCCCGAAAAGCTAGGTATTATGGAGATGTATAATAAATATGCTCTGATCTACTAAAACAGACACGAAAATCAAAGTCAAAGCTGCCCGAAAACCTGCTCATGTATTCCCTCTCATAGGTGGCGATGTATCCTTGGCAGAGGCCAGACAGAGACAGCAGGTGGAGGTCCGCCAATCAAAACATCAAAAGAAGGTTTCCACTTTCTGTTTAGAACTTGATACACACTCTCTAAAGACTGTGCGCTCATGCGTACTTACAGTGTACTACTGTCATATTCCCTAGATCAAAAAAGAAGAAATGGACAGAATCAGGAGACAGGAAGAAGAAGACAAGAATCAGAGGATGAAGGACATTCAAAGAGAGAAAGTACGACATGATGAGAAAATGAAAAATTGTTGTTCTGTCTTTTGTCGTGTTCTGGTTTACTAAACTTGGGAATTTATTGGTATTGCTGGGTTTGAGCTGTGGATTCATTACAGCATTGTAGTTCCACTTTAAAACTCTAGATGTCGCTGCAGGCACCTGTCACATACAAGTCATCAAGTGTCTTGCAAGTAAACAAGATCAAAATTCAGACCTCTATTTAGACGCAAGGAGGTTTGCCTATTGATGAGTATAATTATACTGGCAGCCACAAATGGCTACAGTTCATTCTGTTAGACATGCTCCAGTCACTGCTTGACCATTCTCTTACTGTGATAGTGGTTTATATCAGGCGCCCATGAAAATGTTTTGGTATTAACTCATAAATACACCCACCCAAAATGTATTTAGTTTGAAAGCAAAATTATATACTACTTTTGGATTCAGGACTGTAGGCTATACATATTTTGGTGAAGGTTCTGTGAGAGAGTTCACCAGAATGGACACATTATTGTTAAGCAATATTTCATTTCTGAATTGCATTGCAGGCCAACAGACTGGAGCTGAAGAAAAAAGAGGAGGAGGAACGGCGAAAGGAGCTGTACCAACATGATCTACGAATGTATGTTCACATATTTTCATTAGACATTGGCAGATCCTTCGTGGTGTTAAGAATGCAGTGCTCAGTCATTAGGAGGAAGCTTGTTCCTGTAGCTAAACTGGCTGTAATCCAAGAATAACAAACCTGAGAACACAGTTTCAAGGCACCACAACAATCTTTTTCCATGACAGTTGCTACATTAGAAGAAGCAGCATGAAGGCTTTAGTGGTATGAAGGCGTGCTGGAGTCAATCAAAAACAATATTCACAATTTTAGCAACACACAGCAGTCTGCAGCTGCCAGCTGCTAATAAAGACATCACCTGACAGTTTGTTTGTCATCTGAGCCCAGATGATTTTTTGGGTCATTGAACACGCTGACACCTTCTTATTCCAAACAGTTTAGTCATTAATAAAATGAAATTCAGTATTTTGTTAGTAGACCTCTCAAATCAGTACAAATGCATTACTGTTTATTGCTTTAATCACTGGAGTGTCTTAACATCCCGCAGGAAAAGAGAAGAGCACCTTCAAAAGCTTGAAAAGTCCAGCTCAGTTCCTATGGCAGCGAGCAGCTCCACATCAGCGTCATCTTGGGTAAGATGGCAGCCAAAGAATGCAGTGTGCGCTCTGTAGGCCTTCGCTGCATAGCTGCGGCGCTGAGGTTACAGCCTGAGGCACTGGGGTAATTCACACCAATTGATCTGACTTTGATACATGTTTTCAGAGTAAACACACCCCGCTCTGAGGCTTTCATCAACACGGTGCATTCGACTGAATAGAGAGTGGGCCTACTAAAGGATTCGGTTCACCCCCAACCCCCACCAATTATCTCCTCATTACCCTCACGCCAGAGAGGGCTATCTGAGTCCATGATTGAATTTTCCCAAATACAAACACACAGGCCTTCTGTTCATGGCTAGCCAGCGTGAGGATGCGAGCGCCGCTTCTGCACAGCAAGGCAAAGCAGAGTTCAGGGGACTTCCCAGAGTTCACGCCGAAGGATGTGTGAGAGCTCAGGAAAAGGGCAGACAGGCTGGTGTGGAATAACCTGCATTGTTCTAGTGAAAGTACCTGGGTGGAGGCCAGAGTCGCAGCCAATGACACAAGCGGTCTTAGAGAATGTAATTGGAGGTGTCAGCCACTGAGTCACTGTAATTGCATCACTGTCACTTTATCAGCCGAAATAGGTAGAGCCGAACTGACAAAGGGAACAACAAACAAAACGTAAGCCTTGGCCGCGTCTAGCGAATCACAAATTGCCCTTCATTTTGCCATCAGAGTATTGGGTTCTTACACGGAACTGACAAGTATTGTTGGGAAAATTTGACCTTAAAATCTGCAAGAATACAGTATTTGTTTTGGTTGTTAGTTTTGATGTAAGTCTGTGCCTCAGCATGCCGGGGATGATTCTGCAGACAGGAGATTGGGGTGACCATGGGAAGCTTGAGGCCTGGCTGTCTTACTGTAGGAACCACTTTATGTGGCGTTTGACAGCATTGTTAACATTGCATTCGCAGGTCCTGTGGTGAGTGAAGAAATGTTTTTGTGAGGCCTTCTGCGTTTGTTGTGCATGCTCTCCCTCTTTGGACGTTCAGGACTTCCCTCTGTATGTCTATTAAGGAAAATCCCTCCAATAGACATATAATGCCTTTTAAAACGGCAGGGATCAGATGTGTACAGGCATACTGCATAAGCAAAGTACTCTGGTTCTACCAGTTTAATAGGAGAGGGAGGCGATTTTTTGACTGTGCTTCTCAGCGTATTGATTTAAGTGTCTGGAGGCTTTCCAGGCAAAGTAATGAAATGCTCCAACCTAAATGTCATAGGCCTGCCGATCAAAGTGTTTGTGGAAAGGCTGGGTCTTGATGTGGTTTCGTGGCCACTGAGAATTGTTATGCTTTCAGTGATGGCTCCCCAAGACAGATTAATCTCCTCCATATCCTCTGTTTGTGCAAAGGATCCTTTGTGTTGGCTTCCCAGGGTGCCAGGCCCAGGTCGTCCCACCTATTCCCCTTACTCTCGGGCCATTCCAAACAGTGCAGCCCTTGCCCGGTGTCCCCGGGCCGTCTGACCAAACACACAAAGGATCTCTTCATCTCCCGAGCTCTCTCTGGCCTCACCCCACCTCTTAGCGCCTCATTGTGCAGTGCCTTGAGAATCCCACGATTACATCATGAAAGGAACAGCTAACACCCATCTGACTGAGCTGAGCTGTGTGGTCGGGTCACCTGCAGTGGGGGTAAGGCTGTCAGGACGCTGGTCTAGCTCACACTGTGGCCTCTCTCCACAGGATCGGGGGCGCGAGTACAGGGACGCCAGGAAGGCTGAGGAGGAGGAGGCCCTGAAGCAGAAGAAAGCGGAGCAGCGCAGCAAGGTACCACACGCTGTGAACCAAACATCACCTGCACTGCTAGTTCACAGCGGTGCAAATAAAGCTCTGGGCCACACCCAAGAAAAAGACATGAAAAAAAGAACTAGCTGGACTCATTCAGAATGAGCATGTGCTTCTCATTACTGTGATTTTAGGTTATAGGATGTAGTAATGGATGAAATACTGTAAGGATTTTCCAGCTGGCCCTAAAGTGATATTTCTGCGGCTTTGACTATTCTCCTGTCGGTCAAATATGAATATTATTCAGTGATAATGATCAAGTACAGAAGGTTCTGTATGGCCATAATGTGGTTGATGTTGTTAATTTAATATAAGCTGTGTAATTAAGCTGTTGTGGCACGATAATTAGCTGATAAACATCTGCATCTGTCATGCAATGGTCTACAGCTAGGGAGGACAAGGATTGACTTTCCATTAACATATCATTTTCCAGAGTGAAAATTTGGAGAAAAAACAAAAACATCAGGAGGAGGACAGGAAGAGGCGAATGGAAAGTGAACGTCTGCGGTACGGACACCTAATTCTGAAAGAACTTTACAAAGCCATGAATGTCAGGGTTAATAAGAAACCGTTAGAAACACAGACAGGTTCAAAATAACACTGTGACGTATTGGTCAGTCTGAAAGGTGGTTATGAGGTGGTGATATATGGCTTCCTCCAGGGTGAACTCGGACTTCCTAGACAGACTGGAGGCGAGTGGATCAGGTAGAGTGTCTGAGTCCCACCCCAGCACCCTGAAGGGTGGTAACATTTGGCAGACGGACAAACCGCAGGACCCTGCCTCATCCCTGATGCCCTTCTCATCACAGGTCCACAGTTTCAAGAAGGAGGAGGACGAGGAGGTGGAGGAGGAAGAGGAGGAGAAGGAGGGTGAGCCAGATTTATGTGCTAGCCATTATGCATGTTTAGTCTTAGGCCTTTTCTGTAATTGTTTCCACTGCAGTGTCTTCTCTCATCAAAAAGTAATTTGTCTCCGGGTATGATTGATATTGTGCAGAGCTCTGTTGTCCAATCCCCAGTAGTCTTTTTTGTAAGGCATCGAAAGGCAGTGTAGCATATTATGTAAATAAAAGTAAGCCTCTAAATCCTCCTCGTGCGACATAAATGCGGTGGGCTCAGACGCTGCGTTAGGGCTGCAGAAGGCATAAAGTAGTAACAAAGGGTTCAGCTAATGAGGTGCACCCTCTGTGAGAGACCGATTTCAATTACAGCAAACTGCATGTTTGACGGTGGCTTGACTTGCGTCCAAAATGCGTGCCAAGTGAGGATCATCTACACTATAAAACATGAGTTATTGACATGCCTTCTTTCACTGCAGTCTGAGTAGTTGAACGTCTCAGTGCTTCTAGGAGTACTGGAAAAACCAGCTAGCTTCTTGCTTGATAACTCGTCTGGCTGCTCTGTCCTTACTTGTAGACATGCACTCTTTAGACACCTTGGTTTTCCAAAACCAGTGACATTAAATGCATGTTTTAAAAAATGAACACAAGAATCTTCTTTCAGAACCAGAAAACTGCCAAAGTTAGTCTTTCTAAACTGATAAATATACAAAAAAAACACTTGCATCCATGTTTTCACCTGTGATAATTAGGCATGAATCAGGATCAGGACCTATGTTCTTTAACTAGGTGAAAGTTCACTGGGGAATCCTTAACATTGCTTATTGAAAATTAGAGATGAATTATGGCTTGATTCACGGACTGGCCACAGCCTGAAACCATGTCCACATCTGAAAATTCCTCGCCTTTTTGCCAAGAGGGGTGGCTCGAGACAGCTTTTCCATGAGCTAGCAGTGTTTACGGAGTTCATGCCGCATGACGGCGCAGGATTAATGGGCTGTTCACCTTGTGTCTGTCTGCAGTGTTTCTAAGAAACTCAATGATACATCGCATGGGCCTGCTCAGCCTCAGCAACGTTTGAATCACTGTGAGGACGCTGACCTTCATCCTCAGTCGTGGTTTGGGGTTAGCCAGGTCCTCCTATTCTCAAACTCTTAGTTCTGCCTCTGATTACTAGACACATTCATCGGAAGGCTCGCTTAGAGCCAAGAGTGTCCCAGGCTGCCTCTCAGCTGTCTGTGGTCTGCTCCAGTTCACTGCTGTTCTCGCCGTCCCTGACTGGACCAGACTCGGCTCATGAAGGTCCTGGACATCTGGTCCTTGTACAGTACGGATAGCACTAGCTGTTCTGGCTTGTGCTTCTGTTGAGCTCCTGAATGATGCTTATTCTATATGTCTCAATTAGCACAGTGATTAAGCCCTCAGCATGTCACTGCCTTCCTCATTATGTGTCTTTTCTTTGGTGCCTCCGCGCAAGCTTAGGCTGCCCCGGTGTCCAGCGCCACTCCTGCTGGGACTAAGACTCTGCGGATTGGACATGTGTCTGACACAAGGCTTGTTTTGCCCATTAGCATGTGGTTAGAGGACCAGGATGGCACTGTTTGCGGAACAGGGCTGGCAGGAGCACTGTGGTTTAAACAAGCACTCCCACCCAGTCTGTCCTGCTGCATGAACTAGATGAACCAGCAGGGAGATTCACTCAAGCATTCAGCCTCAGTACGCAATGGAATGGGATGGAATTGGGATGGGATGAGATGTGTGTGTGTCTCTTCCCATAGCACCGCGCCTTTCACTTTTTCTCCATCTTTCATTTTCACTGCTGGTACACAAAAACAATCATTAAGTTGTTAAACTTTTGAGTTAAATGGAGTTGTTCTGAATGATATATTCTTTGTGTTTGTCTTGTAGATTCCGGGCACGAATGGGCTGTGATGAAGCTTCATAGTAACTTCCCTTATTATGAGCGAGATCTACTGAAAGACATTCTTTCTCAATGTAAAGGCAATTACCAGCAAGCTTATGACCTACTCAATGTTTAATGAGAACAGTATATACATATATATATAAGCTCTCCAGACAAAATATTAGCATATTGTGTATTTTAGGTGGTAGTAACTGCAGATGCTGTTGTTGCATGAGAAATGAGGATGATGGGGCTATAAATGTGTGTGTGTGGGGGGGGGGGGGGGGGGGTGATGGGATTGATAGATTTAGAAGAGGTGCTACAGTGCAGTGAATGTCTTGTTTGCTGTGTGGAAGATGGGTCACAAAGCAAATTGTAATAATTGGCAAAAAGGAGTGACTGCATTTGGGAGTGCCAAAGCCCAAGCCCCCACACAAGTGTGAAGAAAGTAGCTGAATTTGCTGGTGTATAGAAGCGTACAGTCATACGGGTCTACTAACAGTGAAAAAAATCCCAGTCTACATGAAAATTCTCATTAGGATTATGTCCAAAAAATGACACTGTCTGACAGGGACTGCTGACGTTTCTTGCCTTGTTAATTAAAAATGACTTTGCTTCCAAGCAAGAATTGCTTCTAGAAGTCAACGAAGATCTTTCACAACCACTTTGTGAAAAAACACTCCTCAGGGTACTGCATAAGATAAACATATGGAGCAAAAAGGCACGCAAGAGGCCTTTGTTCACTTTTCCTCAAGAATTACAAGGATGATGAGAATTTTCTGTAGGCTTTTTGCCCATGCTGGTAGACCTGTATGACCATATGCTTCAGAACATCTGCAAATTCAGCTGCCTTCCTTACATTATGGCCGTTGGCACATCCAAATGCAATAACTCTATTTTGCCAATCATAAACATCTGCTTTGCGACCCATTTTCTCTCACCACCACCTTTTCTCGATGAATTTCACTGCACACCTTGCAGGTATTTATTTCCCCTGATCATCCACGTGCAACGTCATCTGCAGGAGTCTGAAGTTACTACCACCTTAAACACGCAAGGTGACTGATTTATTCTGGGGAGCTCATATATATAGTATTTATACTTTTGATAGATATAAAAAGGTTCACCAAAAATGCTATAATGTTGTGTTAGTGCTTCATGGATGTGTTTCAAGGAAAGATCAAAACAATAAATCCACAATACACAAAGAACTATCTGCAAATGTTTCCTTCTTCTCCCGAATTACAGCTATAATAAACTTTCCTGTTATGAAAACTAGTTGAGCAGGCCAGGCATATCATGCCTATGGTTCGCTTATGAAAGCTAGTAGTTTTGCTTGTGATTTCTTTTTAAAATGGGCGTGAGCAGATGTAAGTAACTGATACGAAATTCCTTGTTCACTTCAAATAAGAAAAGAAAGTCCCAGATGGAAATCCAAAGACTGTATGGCTTGTTCTCACGAAGTCCAAGAACTGATTTATAATGCTGTGAATGACAAGCATGGAATGAGCAGAAAAACAGTCAAACAGAATACAGATAACCGGCCACATGAGTGTTTTGTGGTGGATCTTTCTGTGCTTTGAATAAATTTTCTTGTGCAGCGTTTGTTTGTGTGAAATCCAGCAGATGTAATCTTGAAATGGAAATGACTGCTTCATCTGACACCAAGAGGGGAAGAGTGCAGGTGTATGTGTGTGGTCAGGAGTCAGTGCAGGTCTGATCCAAACATTACATCCTGCAGCACCAGGCTTTCCCAGGGCTTCAAAGTTAATAGAACATGAACGCTAAAGCCTTTTCTCCCTGCTCAGAGAGGCAAAAACTACAAAGTCCGGTGAGTTAGGTTCTGAAAGCTGTCCTGTGCGATCACCGGAAACATTGGACCCGCCCATGTTGACATTGAACCAGGATTAATCATGAATAGAACAGGAAGGGTTGAATTTGCACTTCTTATGTTAATGTATCCCCTATTAAATAGGCCATTTCCTGTGATAGCCTGCCTTCTTTTTGATGTGTGTGTGCAACCGAGAGAGAGAGAGAGAAAGAGAGAGAGAGAGAGAGAGAGAGAGAGAGAAAGAGAGGTTTTAGAAAGGAATGAGTGTAAAAGAGGGGCTTTCCAAGGTGTTTTGAACCTACAGAATGGAAATAAGTGAGTGATTTCTGAGGAATGAAGCCATTTACGTATTTACACACGACAACAAATGTTTCTAGGCCAAAACAGCACTTCGTGAGAGTGAGAGGCGATCTACGAGTCATTCTGAAGGGTCACAGTGTACAAAACCCCAGCAGCCCACATTCTGCTTCCCCCCAGAAACGTACAGGACCCTGATTAGCTCAGCTGCAGCGAGGGGGATTTCCTGTGGTTCCTCCCCTGAATTAGGTCACAGTATTACCCATATCACCGAAGAATTCTGGGGAAAAATAATAAAAACTACAGACAGTCCTAAACCACTGAATACACCCTGCAGATCTGGAGACTATTATCCTTTGGTGTCAAAGACAAAATATATTGATTCTCCATAAACTACTCCATTCGATTTTTGTTTGACCACCATCCAAACATGGAGCAGGGAAAAAGGTCAAATCGTGAACTATGAGTAACACGTTTGTTGCAGTATTTATTTCCCTCAAAATCATCTGAATCGAAGAGAAAGAAAAAACGGGTAATGAAATACAGCCCTGGCTTCCAGCAAAACAAAATGGGACTGAAAAGATTACCCAGCTTTGAAAGCCTAATGTCTGCACAGGATAGAGTTTTATTACTGAAGACTGTGACATTTTTCCACTCAGACTTTACATACTGGGCGTTCTGTTTCCTCGCAGCTATCTCGCCTTATTGAAAGGGAAGGATATTTCAGGCCAGTGGAGGACCTTAATGTGAACTGGAGAAGCATGCCATTCGCAGGGCCGTAACACGCAGAAATCTCCGCACTCGACCACAACTGAGTCACGATGCTTCCTGGGGAAAATCGGCTCCACGAAAGAGAGGCCATGGAGGCACGCCTTGGCTGTTGGTGAACAGTGCTGACAGTCTGCTGAGCTTTTGCACTAACACACTCTCTCTCACACAAACAGCCACACAAGAAAACAAATAAACCAGCTATGAAAAAAAGGATCGTTTACTAGCACTGGAACCCAGCATTGTACTAAGCGGCCATCCAAAACTGCTCAAAAAATCTGCTCAAGCTTGGTAATGTGGCAGTAATGTAAGTTTTGTATGCAACATTAGGCATAACCGTGTTGTCTTACATGGTATCAAAGCGTTTTTTTGCAAAGAAACAAAGAACAAAGACCCGTTCCTGAGAATTACTCATCAATTCCACTTCATATGTGGCACAAATGGTCTACATACGCTGCAATAAACTGCAGATGGTCTTTGGTGCAAAATGATGTTTTATGCTCCCAAATCACATACTGTATGTACATATATGACTATATATATATATATCTATATATATATATCTGTGTGTGTGTGTGCGTGTGTGTGACTTGGCATTGGCGTGTTCCAAAATACACCCCGCAAAGTACTTGGAACATGGAAAAAGCTGAGAAGAGAGGCTTCGGCAGTGATGATATGTCATATCCTATCCCACATGCTTATGCTGTCATGGTGGTGTGAAACCAAAACACAGTACACTGGTTGGAAATCTGTCACCAGCCTGGCCTGCTCGCCATAGAGAGTGTTGCAGGAAAGATGGAGAGGTGATGAGTTTCCTCAGCTCAGGGCAAATGTAGCGTTGTCCCTCTGTCCTTACAGGACCTCCCCCTGCCATGAAGAGAGAGGCATAGAGCAGGGCTCTGACGCCACACCAAAAACCCACGTGATTTAACACTCTAATTACCACTAATCTTATTTTGCTGGGAAGTTTTTTATTTTTTGTCTATCTTGACCATTTCCCCACCGAGGGCTGGCCTTGGTCCAGCCTGAAGTTGCTCTACATGGAACCTGCACAGCTGCAAGACAAGGAAAATATTTGCTTTCTCCGGTCTGGCACAAACACAAAACCCAAGGCCATAGCAAAAGCAATAAAGTTGCCCCCTTAGAAAACTCTCTGCTAATACCCACACTTTGGTGCTCCAGCGGCCCTCTGTTGGAAAACACTGCTATTCTGACTCTTGGTGTGGATTCTCACGGGTAGCGGGAGCTGTCAGCCCCAATGAACTTCCTCTGCCCTGGGTCTCCTCATCACTTGAACCCGACCAACCTCCCTTGCCGGTGTTCATTTGGAGATGACACCCTAAGCTCCCTCCCAAAGAGTAGAAGTTGGGGGGAGGGGGTGTCCCATGCTGGAAACCACTAGTCTAACGCTCAGTTCTGTGGCTGACGGACAGAGCACGCTGCTTGCTGCTAATTAAAGGCCGTGGCAGTGCTGGAGACCGAGCATCAACAGTTTCTCATTCCTCTGCAGAGTCGCGCTGTCAGTGGCTGTCTCGGATTGCTGGATGATAGGTTTGCACGATGACTTGCTTTGTTTGGGCTCACGATTCATGGCAAAATTTCCAAATGGTCATCTGTCATCAAAACAAATAAGTGATGCCGGATTACTTTCAAACGTGGAGCAGAAAGTCGCTGCCAAAACAGAAGAACCTTCCTTTTTAGCATTTCTGTTCTCAATTGCAAAAGCTAACATTACACAGTCTGCGAACTGCAACAAAAAGCAATCCTGTTGCTCTAAGACATACGTAGGAAATTGTTAAAGGAAAAATAGGAATAATACAAACAACTGCAGTGAACCCAAAAACAGAGGTCAGTTCGGTTTTACAAAAACATTCCACCAAATAAACTCAGTGACTTAATTTAGAAGTTGCACAGGACAAAAGCCCTGACCATGCTGTGGTCTTCTGTCTCAGTAATATCCTCAATGATGCATCTGAACTCCCAACAGTGTCCCACTTTATTCACAGCGTAATCAGTTCAGGAGCCTGGGGGAGGCCTTTGACCAGCAGACAGTCGGGCCACTTTCACAACACTGATTCCACTGTAGTGTTATTGCGTAAAGTCCAATTTCAAGCAATTGTGGTATTCTACCAAAGTGGGTCTCTGAAGACCGTAACGCTCCAACTGTACTGTACAAAGAAAACGCAGTTTTTTTTTATTTAACCAGATACCCTCCATTAATTTGAACTAAATCAAATATAGGAAAATGCCGTAGATGTTTCATGCATGCGGTAAAGGAATATCGAGAAGCTTGCAACGAGGGAGAAAAAATAACAGCTAAAACTGAAAAAATAGGTTTGTTCAGCTTTTCAATGCAGATTCTTTTTGTCATGCATGTGCGCTTACTGAGCACTTTATTAGGAACATCAGTACACCTACAGTTATGTAATCATCCAATCACGTGGCAGCAGTGCAATGGATAAAAGCATGGAGGTACTCTCCAGCAACTGCAGATAATGTTCATCAGAGCAACATCCATCAGAATGGGGGGGTTCAGTGAGTGTGGCATAATTGGTGGGATCAGATGAGATGTCCTGATCTCCTGGGGTTTGTAGCACAACAGTCTCTAGAGTTGTACAATAGAGGGAACAAAACATCTGCTGAGTTCTGTAGACAGAAAAGCCTTGTTGATGGGCAGAGGGGCTACAAAAAACATAGGCCACTCTGATGAATCTCGATTTCTGCTGAGGTACAAAGATGGTTGGGTGGTTGGGTCAGAATATACCGCCAACAGTACGGCCATGGACCCAACTTGTCTTGTGTCTACAGTGCAGGCTGGTGGAGGCGGTATAATGGTGTGCGGAATGTTTTCTTGGTGCACATCTAAGCCTGTTAATACCAGTCAGTCATCACTTGAATGCCTCAGTCATTTGTGTATCGTTGTTGGCCATGTGCATCCTTTCATGACCACAATTTACCATCTTCTACTTTACCATCGACTACTTCTACTAATGCACCATATCACAAAGCCAAAGCCTCCTTAAACTGGTTTTATGAACATGACAATGAGTTCAGTGTTCTTCAGTGGCCTTCCAAGTCAGCGGGATCTGAATCCAATAGAGCAGCTTTGGGATGAAGTAGAAACTTCAGGAATTGTGTGTATGATGCAATCATGTCAAAATGGACCAGAATCTCAAAGGAGTGTTTCCAGCATCTTGTGGAATCCCAACTTTTTTTTTTTTTTGGAGCAAAAGGAGGTGCTACTCAGTATTAGAATAGTGTTCCTAATAAAGTGCTCAGTAAGTGTTCAGTGTTGATACACTTTATGTGCTACTGTCATATATCGTAACCGTTTTTGAGCAAGTGTTGAACTCTGAGTACTGACCATAATAAGCACACGTAAACAAGTCGGGCTGTTCCAAGCAGGCATGCAGAGCAACCCACAGACCGAGTACCCACCAAGGATCAAGCTGTCAAGTCAAGCACTTTATTTTCCACTGACTCCCTGTACGGATTGTGCTAACTTAAACAGCAGTGCCTAAACATTACCCTGTAGCAACAAATATTACATGAATTAGGTGGAGAAGTGTAATGCCAACAGATCCTGTCTCCTGCTTCATGTATTCTGAGATTAAATGTCTTTGAGGAAGCCCTATTACCGTACTTATCATCCTGTATGTGCTGGGACGAGACAGAGTGCAGATAGCTTAGGACTTGGCAGAAGAAGGCTTTGTAGACTTTGAACGGAATAAGAGAAGTAAATCTGTGAGACAGAAACACATGAGAACTGTAGCTTTTGACGTGTTATTTGTGATGTTATGGCACATGGCAGACAGACGTCCAGTTCTTGTAACTGTTCACAGCAGTCGTGACTGTTGTGGAGCAGAGATGGCCACTCCCTAGAAAGTAAGCAGCCGTTGGACTAATGTGAGAGTGTTGTCATGTCTGTGTTTACAGTCTGCTCTCTGATTGCTGAAGTAATTACGCAAATCATTAGATTAATGTTTCTTCTCAGAAGCCATTTTTCAAGTGCTCCCTTCTACCCTTTCTCAGTACTTATGTGAGTCTGGTGAGAGAAGGCTTCCATGTTTCATTGAGGTGATCTGTTGAACTTTGTGTACATTGACCGCCATGGTTGCTCAATCAGCTGGAGTGTGATAACCTCTGGTCTTCAAATGGCTTTTGTGCATAACAAATGCCTACTATGCCTACATCAAAAGCAGCAAGGTTCATAGCCAGCCACAGGTTTCAAGCCTTTCAGTGCTTCAGATAAATAGAGCCGCCCCCTCGCTGTCTGCTACATGGTGCCATGTGAAATTACCATTGTCTAGAGATGAGAAGATGGCGAAGATCAATTAGAGAGTTTAGTCAACCTTGCCCAGAGCTTCAGAAGAACTGCCAGCTCACCTAGCACGGTCATTCAGCATGTGGAGCGCAGTGTGGTGGAGTAGGCACCAAATCCTGACCAGTGTTTAGCCGGACGCTCTCCGCTCTGTGATTTGTTGAGTCACAAGGGAGAGGGACAGGACCACCGGTGTGAATGAAATTACTGTATTCTTCTCACGCTATCAGTGCACATTCACCATTATAGTCCTGTTTATTTTCGAGCAGCAAGACTTCAGACTTCCAGGAAATAATATAACTGTGTTTTTTTGGAGCGTGCCCGTGTAATGCATAGCTACTCATAAGAACACAAAAGGCCTGGCTGGTTCCACTTGTTTTTGGGCAAATATTCCATGAAAAAGGCAGTGCAAGAGCCCAACAGTTTGTATAGGACTAATGTGACAACAGATTGATGTGCTAAGCTGTCTGACAAATATAGAGCAGAATATTTGAGGTGACACAGATAAGTGGCCTCTGTGGTTTCGTCTAGCCTCTGTATCTCAAGCACTCCATATATCTACAGTCTAAACATCTTTATGCACAGTAAGCAGTGCCTCTGGAAAGCCCCTGGTCATGTCGCAGTCTCTCTAGAATCAGCACTGAAATCTTTTCTTGTTTGTTTGTTTGTTTGTTTGTGATTACCTGGTGAAAAGGTTGTATGATGCCTGAGATCCACTACTTTTTTTTACACCAGAGATTCCAGCTTACAAAAGTACTAAAGTTTTAATGTGCAGGCGATCTTGTAAAAGGACAAAGTAACCCCAATGTGAAATGGCCTAATTAAGTTCATTTCGGCATTCCATATTTATTGCAGACCCAGTTGTACTCCAACACCACATTAGAAGAAAAACAGCCCAGAGAGAGACTGCATGGATTTTTTATTTAATTTTAGCTATTTAAATTTAGTTGTCCCCTGCTTATATTAAGCATGACACCATATAACACAAAGTCAGAGTTTTCTGACTGAGTTCTTCCATCAAATTGTAATAACTTCCAATTATGTCATCATGCACCAAAAGAATCTTATTAGCCAATAATATCATGTTTTTATCCCCCCATTGCACCATCCCCATCCTATTATCAGGAGAAAATGCTCAGCTAACGTAGAGACTCTCACTAATACCCAATGGTAAAACAAGCTTTTAGGTTGGTCCATAAAGCTCAAAACTTTGTTGAGACAAATTCCAGCTAGCTATCCCTACTACTTTTGAATACTATGTTTGTTGAAGCTAACAGTGACAGACTTTAACATTTTTGTTGTTCTAGGATAACCATGAACATTTGTAGCTTGCTACAATAATGAAAGGCGGATCTTATGGGAAATCACTGCTACAGAGCAGTTGTGTCTTGTTTCCTAAATCTAGACCTAATCACTTTACATACATCAAGCCTGATGATTCCAATAAAAAAAAAAAGAACCTAAAAATTACACACATTTTTAGTTACCTTAGAGCTCCCACTTCACTCAGAAATACATCAAAAGATATACATGTGAATGAAGGAAAATGCTCAATTCTTCACGTTGACTTGAAGGAAACACATTTTTCTCTCTTAAAAACACTCATCTGCTGAGATGAAGTTGTGTCTGGTATTTGAACAGCTGCCTAATGACATTCTAACATGCCTGCACAGTTTCCAAGCCATCTGAACTGCAGCTACCCATCACTCATGTTGAATTACAGCCAGAAGTGCATCCAGTAAACCTGAAACCTGACGTGGCTAAATAAACCACTGCTGCTGCACTGCCTGTGTAATTGTGTGTGTGTGTGTGTGTTTGGGGTAAGGGGGGGGGGGGGGGGGGGGGTTGGGAAAGGTGTAATACGGGACATTTCCATGACCTTACAATTACAAGCAGTTCCGTGGTGCTCGTTCTTGAATTTCAAGAACCTGTGTTGTGGTCGGCACCGTGTGTGATGTAAAACCTGTCAGGAAACGTGGCTGGCTTTGAAGTGCTTTGGCTATTCTTGCATGATCGCCAAGTTCAGCTCACACAGTGAGAAAAGGCCAATGATGTGTTTATGGATGGAGTGTGTTAGTGTGGCCTGCAGGTGCAGGGCAGTGACTCTACTCATTTATGTGGTCTCTGAATCACACTACATTCCCAGTACTGTTTACTGAGCTGCTCTACATGCTTACATGGCTGGGTCGATGTGATTGGCCACTGCAGTGTTTTCATCATGGTGACAAATGGCCTGTGCTACATCTGTTATTAATGTATCAGTAAAAACATTGACTTGAATTGGTTGAGGTTAGTCAGAGGGCTTGAGAAGCGTATTTGTGTTGACCTTAATTACACTGAAACATGCAAAGAAAATACAAAAATACACACACAATGCACAAATAATCTAAGTTAGGGCAGGACAAATTGGTCAGGGCAATCTCTCTAAATCATTTGTGTAAGCTCAAGAAAATTGATTTAGGAAAAAATTAGAGTGCACTATTCTTTCTTTCTGCTTTTTCATAATGTTGTATTTCTCACACGCTATCACAAGTGTTTAGACATAATATAGGAAGATAAAAATAACACTGTCCTGAACAGTTATGCTGCATCTGACCAGCGCATTCCATCTTCTCAAAATGCCCAGACTTGTAATTTAGGACAATTCAAAACAAGGAATGGTTTTTCCATTAGAGTTTCCACACAAGGCCGATATTAGTTTGTCAAACCATCCAATACAAAGAGAAAAGATCTGAGAAAAATGTCCCACAAAGTCCCAGTGTGGGGAAACTGATTAGCTTCAGGATGAATTTCACCCAACAGGAATGAAAGACCCTGACCAGTAGATGTAGACTTACGGACACCAGCAAATGCTAGAGATTTCCACAGAGCACATTTTCTTACCACCAAGATGATTATTAAACCTAATATCCAACAATAAACTGCAAATGTGTTGTTTTCCTTTCCATTCATTTGGATGGAGATGGGTAGTAGTGTTAAACTAAAGCACCATAACGCTGTGCTCGAGCTCTAGTGTTCCTTGACGGACTGGGCTTTTTGAATGTTTGCATGTTTGGATGTTGCATGAGTGCAGCTCTTGTCATGGAGTTCATTACCCAGCCTCTGTAATAACAAACAGATGTGCATGTCTGCTGCTGTAGCATACACCACAATGATACCAAGCTGATACTGCTCCAGCTGACCACAGCAGCTTATTCAGATATTCGACTTCCTCTGTGAGAATTGGATTTAGTTTGATAATGCCGGCAAGCAAATGTGAGAGCTGCATGCGAAAGCGTCTCCAGGCGAGGACTGTGATGCTATGTGCGATTGGGATTCATATAAAACTGTGGTTAGTGTAGCGCAACAGATAACACCACTACCTGCCCCTGAGCTACAATACCATGTGGGAGACTGGGGTTTGATTCCTGGTATGGGTGGCTATGCTGCGCTACACCAATAAGAGTCCTTGGGCAAGACTCCTAACACTACATTGACTGCCTCTGTAATACCAGTAACCTTGTAAGTCGCTCTGGACAAGAGCGTCAGCTAAATGCTGTAAATATGAAAGCTTTTTTAAAAGAATTTAACTCAGCCTTTATTAGACACACCCCAGGAAGTGTAAATAAATAAAAGATTTTATACACACTATTAAAATGCAAAATGTCTCTTTACACTGTTTGGATGTAATCTTAACACTTCAAGGCTTATTACACACTAAGGCATATTACTCAGTAACTACAGGGACGTCTGTAGAAACTAGTGGGGCTCTTCTCTGGTGAAGTAACGTTTTCAGGGATTAAACTTCAGAAATATTCCATAATTATTCTCATTAATAAACATAAGTTTGTTTAAAGGACTGTGCTTTGAAATGTTCTTTAGGGAATCGAAACTGCCTCTTCAATGGCATCAATCCAAATAACCTTTCTGGGCACCTTTCTTTAGTAGATAAACAAGCGGTAGATAAGTGGCAGTAGCGGCTGGTGTAGCATAGTAGATAGCAACACCACCCTTCTCTTAGCAGACTAGGGTTTGATTTTCCAGCTGGCCAATCACACCAAGCTACACCAGTGATGAAAGTCCTTGGGCAAGACATTCAACTGTCTGTGTGTGTTGATTCAAATTGATGTTGCTCTAGATAACAGTTTCAGCCTAATGCTGTAGGTGGAAATAGGATAGTAGATACACTGTATGTCCAAAACTTGTAGACTTTCCAGCTTATCCAGTGCTTCTACTGAAATCAAAGGCATTTAAAGGATGTATGTCTCCCTTTGTTGCAGTAACAGCCTCTTCTCGGAAGGCTTATCCTAAATGTTGGAATACTACAGTGTGGATTTGTTTGTGTTAAGCCAGAAGAGCATTAGTGAGGCCTGGTACTAATCCTGTTCTATTGACAATTCTTTTCTATTGCGATTATAGAAGCTGAATGTGCATAATTGAACGGGTGCACCTTAAAGGAGCTGAATTTATTCACTAGAAGGAGTGTCTGGGTAGTTCTGGGCAAGATGTTCAGACAATCCGTAGTTCTGTTGCCCACGAGTTTTATAGACTGTCTCGCCAGTAATGTACCAACATTATGAGAGATAAGATCTGGTAATGTATATCCAAGCTTACGCTTAAAGTATATATATATGTATATATACACACACCTATATTATAACATTATGGTCCACATTTCAGAAAAGTCCAAAGCCCAAATTGGGAGTTGAAACTTACTGCAGTGGGAACCGGTTGACTCATATTCCCTCACTGAAGGCAAAGAATTACTCCATTGTTTATGACATACTGGAATAATCTGCTACTTAGAGACATCTGTGGTTTCGTGATGGCTGTTTTGAAACGGATGGCAGCTTTACATTATTTTCCCTACGCTGGTCCCTGGGCATATGCAGGCAGAGAAGACAAGGCTGCACCAGTGAGGCACCACATCAATGCCGATTCCTCTGTGATCACTCCAAATGATCTTGTGGCATCATCAGGTTTCTCCTCACTTCTGTTTTTTCTTGGGTTTGTGGGCTGAGAACGGAAATGTGTGATTCTCTATGAGGATCAGGCTTCTTAATGCAAGCATTCATTTTCTCAGTGAATCTCATTTCATCTGAAATGCAAGCTTTCATATTGTAAGTGCATCTCAGCTGCATGCAGTACCGCTGTTTGGATGACAGTTTTTAAGCTTTTAAAGTGATGTAATGTGCTTGGATATTGATATACCTTACAATCATTTATTGTATTGGTCCAAAGTTTCTCTTACTTTACTAAAAGCCATATTACTGCTGTGTCCAAATGCATATACAGTAGTAAACAGTGGCTCATACAGCTCAGCAAATAAGTAAAATCCTTACAACAGGGTTCTTTGGTGGTTCTTTAGTAGAGATAATAGTAATGTATAGAACCATGGCAATAGGTTTTTTATTATTTATGGTAAGCCATGGTAAGTCATGTGTGATCTGGCACAACTTTAATAAAAAAAAACATGTGGTTTTAAGACATTGAGAGAAGTGTGGAGGTATTTATTTATTTATTGGGAAAATGTAGCTGACTTTTGACTTCCAGTGATTGTTAGCAATATTATCCTTGTATTTTCATTTTAAAAATAAAGAAGCAAATTATGGAGACCAACCATATCATGTCTGGTCAACTACTCTTATGTGGAAAAGTGTGTACATTGGATTTTTTGCCAAACCCTTTCTTTAAGCTCAGTCAGTCTCACATATATACATGACTGACACTGCTCAAATGTATGATAACGTGTTTGGAACTTTCATTGCCACAACTGGTTTCCAAGTAAACCTTTGACATTTACAGTGTTACTTGACATACTTATGTGCACTCGAGTAAACAGAGATACTATCAGCCCCATAGCGAGCTCGGCTCACCACTGCTTGTCTTGTCCTAATTTGATACAGGTATAGATAAACTCCCTGTCACTTGGTAAGCAAACCTCATGCACATAACTGCCAAGATCTAACCAATTTTGGAGTCTCATAATGATCTGATGTACGCAAAGGTTCTGGGAATCTTTAACCAAAAGTAAGCTAAGCTAAGCTTGCGGTTGGCTGCTATGTCAGTAAGTAACAAAATAGGTCTTACTCATTGCTGTGTCTCTGAGTCCATTCCTATCCACACATGATGGTACTGTGGAGAGAAATCAGCACCATATGAATAATAGTCCCAGTGACCTTCAACCTGGGTGTGTTGTTGCTGGCAGTTTGGAAAGTCTAGAGGTTTAACAGGCATAAGTTTATATATGATACATCCCAGCAAAATCCTTGACTACTTGATTTTCCATGTCTCCCTGAGGCCTAACATGATATCAAGTTTAAGGAGCAGAACTATATGTGGAGAACAGACAATGTTCAAGACCAGTGTAGACAAAGAGACTGTTATTGGTTACTAATGAGTTTCCTACACTCTTGAAACCAAGGTTTCCAAATAGGTCATATCTTGGATGTGTGCTTTTTAAAATGACTCTAAGGTATTTTAAAGGTTTTCAACATTTTCCCCAATAATCATCAAAAATCATTTTAAAGTTGCAAACATGAATTAAGATAACCTGTTAAAGTCTGAAATGAAAAATAATGAAAGTGTGGTCTTGTACCATTAAAGGTGCCCTAGAATGGACAACTGCATTTATCCTAGCATAGCTGAATAATGAGAGTTTGGTGCATGGTAGTGACATACCGTGAACCTCAAACACGGTTGGTTCTTTATTAAAGAGAAAAAATGATATAATCAAAATAGCGCTGTAAAATGGGCCAATTCTAAAAAAAAAACAAAAAAAACAAACTGTTTCATTAAAGTCTTGATTCATTATATTCACACCCCCAAAAATGTACATACCCAGCCCAACACTGAAAGCCCTGCTTACCTGCCTAGTCAACGCTGCGACACAGAAAAAGGCAAGAGCAACTTTGGGAGCAAATGCTGTTTTCATTATTTATTGATTTATTTATTTATTGTGTGACTTCCCCATCTTCATCTTTCCCCAGAGTGTATATCACCACCAGACTCTGCTAGTGACCCCCACTTTGCCCGTACCAGTGTTCGCAGAAGTGTAGCCCAATTCGGCAAACCAACAAGCTAAAGCCGGAGAAGCTAGCAGTTGCCAGGCTTAAAGCTAACTGTAGCTTGTTGAGGAGTTGTTTGGAGAACCCCAGCCATGGAAGTGCCCCTCAGTGGAGCACAGTGACATCCAAGGAAGAGCGCCATTCAGAGGACCACAGCCAACTGCCAGGAGAAGCGCTGTTCAGAGGAGCACAGCCAACAGCTGTGGAAAACGTCCCTCGGGAAAAGTGCCACAGATATCTGATAAAACGATCAGGTGCCTGATATCCGATCAGGTCATCTCTTCATCTCTCACCACAGAACACAAACACTATTTGGTAAAAAAAATATTGTTAACAATTGAAAACAATAATTACAAAGCAGTTCAATAAAAGGAACAATGCAAGATTAGACTATGCTGTGTTATGCAGCTCTGGTAAACAGTCACAGTGACATAAACCAGCCAATAAAAGCAGAGATCATAATTATTTCACAAGCCCAACGAAACTCTGCATTTCTTCTTTCTGAGACAAAATAACAGGGTTGTAATCAGGCATGTAAAGCTGAATCAGCAAAAAACAACTTAAAAATTCAATAAATTCATTCTTTGATACCTTTAATTTTATGACACACAACAGATCTCAGGAAGAAGTATCTTTACAAATCCACTCAGAACAGTCTTACGTGCAAATATCCTTTATTTTGCTTCTAAAGGAATTCATGTCCTACGTTCTTTCAGACCCACAGTGTCGAGTCGTCTTCTAAGCAGAAGGATGGATAAGCAGAAGTACTTGTGGATTTATTAGGAGCTGAAGCAAAAGGGGAATTCTATTTCTCTTCTCTCTCAGAGATAAAAGCTTTAAGTGCAGGGTATCTGATCGAGATGATGTTGGCAGCCCACCAGGTCTTATTCGGTTGCTATGAGTTCAGTTTTCTCTGTATCTTTTCAGCATTTGTTTCTTGTGTTGGATTACTTTGATTATCTAATCTCTGTAGACACATTTTATAGAATAACTTGCAGTCAACAGTGGTTTTGACTAGAGATGGAATATGTTAAAGGTTCTGCCTGACTTTGCACATTGCTGTTTATGATATGCAAGGTACTGCAAGAGAATAAAAAAAATCCAGTGACGTTAATTCCCTGTGTGCTCGCTTTCTGCCACAGTCTCAAGAGAGATAACATCAGAATGCACAGATCTGTTTTCATGAAGTGCTCTATGATATTGTCAAAAAAAAGACAGATATATAGATAGATAGATAGATAGATAGATAGATAGATAGATAAACACTGGTCAGCCATATCATCAGCACCAGAGGTGAAGTGAACACCATTGATTATTTCATCTACACTGTTTAAAGTATACAATCCTTGAGGACTTGAGACTTTTGGTGGTTCACATCTTAAGGAGCTTTAAGGACGCTTCAAGAAAAGTTTTTTAGAAGAAAAAGGTTTAGATGTTCCTCAAAACACCTTCCTCCAAAGTTCTGAACTGAAGAACCTCCAAAAGTTCCTCAGGGATTATATACTTTTAACAGTCTACGGTGGCATCTGTCAGAAGGGTGGCTACGTTCGGCAGCGAGTGAACAGTCAGTTCTGGAGGTGATGATGTGTTAAAAGCAGGAAAAATGAGCAAGCATAAGAATCCGAGCCACTTTGCCACTAGCCAAACTGTGATGGCTTAGTCGACTGGGTCCGAACATCTCCAAAATGACAGGCATGTGCCAGTGGCAGATACCACAAGATGCCTTCAAGATGCTAATGTAATGGCTGAGTGGTGTGTGTGTGTGTGTGTGTATGTGTGTTTAAAAGGTTGCACAACACCAGGCCCTACTGAAGCTGTTTGTTCATTTCAGTTCTAATGATCTGAAGACAAAGTGTCAGTGATTAGATCAATAGGAACATTGGTAATGTTTCAGGAATATCATCAAGTGCATACCATCCTGTTAAGCTCCGCCATAAAGTCATTACATCATGTACACATAAGCCAGGCTCTAATCTCATTCCCTCTACCTTGGGAGCTCACCTCATCTTTGGATTGCAAAAGGATAGCATCATCATGGATGACTCAACAGGGGATTCCCTCTACAACCACAACATGTCCTGTTTGTTTCTGAAATAATATTATTGAAGTTTCTCTTGAACATCCCTCATGGACATTAGGTACTCAGAACATCAATACATGTTTTTGTGTTTGGTGACGTTGTTGTTGGCAGTTAGGGCTGTGGGGGATATTTAACATTGTATTAATTAAGTTCATTAGACATCAGATTTTGTCCTGAATACTCTGAACACTGCTATTTACTGTCTTACAAATCTGATATGTTTGTTTTTGTTCACCAAAGGGAACCTTCCACAGCACTGTAAGAAGAAAACACTTCATCAGGAAAGGAAGATCCTGCATTGATTTAAAACAGTTAACTGTCTGGCTCTGCGCTGTAGAAAACACTGTTGTCATGTTGAACATAAAAATCACTTCATGTGGGATCAAGTATTTTGTTTAAGTGAACAAAAGCAATATTTTACATCTGTTCAAACCTTAAAAACATTTACACTTTACAGATTCATTAAAAAAACTTGACAACAGGGGCACTGATGTTTTACTACCATTAAATTACTGATTTGTAATGTTTATTACCTGAAAAGCAATATATAGTTAGTATAGTATAGTAGTATAGATAGTATAGATGCCAGTATAGACAAAGTATCACCTGTTACTTTACTACATTAAAACATTTTTACATTACATCACTGTGTTTTTGGACATAATGTTATATAATCTAATTATGAGTTTTTTGTTTAGAGAGTTAAAGAGTCAGTCAATCAAAAAATCAAAAAGTCAATCGATCAATTGACCTTTAATTAAATGTGAAGGTACATTGAGAGTGGCCCTCATTTTCAGTGTAGCTGTGTAAATTTAAATATATACTGTATATATATGTATATATTAACAACATTAAAGTATTGGCCAGAATTTTCAAGTGTCCTGTATTTAAATTTCAGCTCTCTGGTAAACTGGAGTGAAGTTAAAACTGTGAAACCTGGGATTGGTGATCTAGTCACTGGACGTAATTTTTACTGATGCAGTATATCGCAGATCCCCCCTGCCAACTCCAAAAACTGGTCAGCAACACCCCTGCAGGTCACCATAATTCAGGATAGACAGTAAAGTTGATTCAGTAAACTTTTTCTTTGTGAGAAGCATGTTTTGTTAGGGTACAGGAAAGCAGGTTTTTTGCCTCAGTTTATGTGTAAGCTAATTTATTTAGTACCTAAAGTACATTTGTCATCTAGCCATATACCAGAGCACTTCTATTCAGTGACTCCTCCAGTGATGAATATTAGAGGCACTGAAAAACAGCATGAAACCTTTTTTTTTTCATTTTAAGAGATTAGTTTACGGTTGTAAAAGGCAGACATTAAGATAACTTAGTATAATTCTCCTTGCTACTCCAATAGAGTCAGCCAAACTGCACAGAATGGTGTCATCAGCATAGAGGTGCACTTTGCAATCAACAATGGAGGTGGCCTAAGGATCGAACCTTGAGGAACCCCCTTGATCACTGGTGGCAGCTCTGATTTAAATGTACATTTTGATGTAAATCCCATGATTGGGCACTCATTTATTAGTTAATTAGTTAATCCAGCTAGTGTATGAGTAGACTTCTTAAAAATAGGAAACAGTACAACTGTATTAACGACTTCAGTGAAAAGGACTACACAATGCATAAGGTGATCATTTAAAACAAGTGTAGCAGCAGAAATGATACTTTGTTTTTCTCGGAACCCACACTGGTAGGTTCACAAAACAGAGTTTACCAATTACCCAGACTTTAACTAAGCATGGTGACGTTGAGATGAGTGTATAGTTCTTAGGATCTCCTCATTTCTGGAGTTACATGTGCTGTTTTCCAGAAACTAGGAATACTACTTGAGAAAATAGAAAGATTTAAATGTGGTGTGTTCTAGGATAACTGGGGTTGCAAAACGGGGTACGATCTACCCTCTCCTGGACTTTGTCTAGTGTTAATGGTATTGGGGGTTTTAGCTCCGTTGAGAACAGAAATGGTCAATTACAAAGAGACCATGAGTACAGTCAAGCAAGTCAGAACTAGTTAAGGACATTTCAGCCTTGATGGATCACAGTGATTGGAACTGTGCTGTCCAAGGTCCTGAAGCCTACGGGAGACCTTGCAGAGGTCAGCAGGGGGGCCCTTTTCCCCCAGTGTCAAACCTGAATGGGTCTTTCAGTCTGAGCTCTTTTCAAAGATCTACATGCTACCCAGTAAAATAACTAGTGCAGCTTAGACAGGAAAGGAGGAATGCATGAGCATGCAAACTGCATAGTAACCTTAATGTGCATAACAAAGCTCCCAGCTGCTTCATAAATCTAAATCTAACCCTTGGAGCCATTTCCTTCTCACCACAGAATTCCATAAAACTAGGCACCCCGAGTTCGCTAATCGTATAATGTATCAATGCCTTCAATATGTGCTGACAAAAGCACCATTTGGTTACAAAACATGACTTTACTCCAGGCCCACCAACTATTTGGAACTCCTGGACACACTCCTATATATATATATATATACAAACTATAAATTAGTGATTCTATATGAAGAGCTCTCAGCTTTCAACACTGAATTCCAACAGAGAGATATAGTTATCCCTCTGGACATATGAACAGTAAATGATGTACAAAAAAACTCTTTGGCTCCATCAAGCATGTCCTTAATGTCTTAAGTGAAGAAAGCATGTGTGTGTAAACATGGCAGCATTTGCACAGTTTGCATACATTATCTGCTAGTCCTATCTCTCAGTGCCAAGTATTGCGAAATCAAATATCTTCCGAAAAGTGTAAGAACAGTGCACAGGCTTGCTGTGTTTGCATTCTGAACAACTCTGCCTTGTGAAACACTCACGTAAGCTCTAAAAAGAGCAATACCACAAGTAGGTGTCAGAACTATAAAATAACATCACTGTTTTTATAAACAGTGGAATTTCTGTTTTTAAACACAAAGCTGGTGTTAGTAATGATGTGTTTACAATGTCGTGTGATTATTTCAAGATATCTCATGTTGTGAAATATCATTTCAGATATGTAGCCTAAACAGCATATCTCAAACATTATGGTAAAAATGGGTGGCAATGAGCAATGCACATGGCAAATATGGGTGATAATTAGCCCTGTATGCGGCTAGCCCCACTGGCTTTTGGATTTCTTTAAAAACCACAGTGCTTAGACTAGAGGCCTGCGTTGAGCAATATACAAATGTCTCAAATGAACATACGAAAACGAGCAATCCCCAAAGCATATATTTGTTCATTTTGTAAAATAAACAACAGCATACTGTCAAGCTTCAGAATTAAGTTACTTTTGGGGGAAAAAAGTGGTGTGGTAAACTAGTTCATCACTGCATTACGTATTGTAACTTCCAGTGTCACTTTAGTTTCTCTCCCAGGAAAAAAAACACACATTGAAAGAAGAAGGAAAATAAACAACAATAAAAGTTACTTTATCCACAAAGCTAGCATAACTTCTTCCAGACAATAAGACCCATTATCCTTAATCCCCATTATCCAACTGGGGAAAGAGGCATAGTGTGGTTAAGAGTAGTGCTGCTTTAGAAACAATATGATTTTGAGTTAAACCTCTAATAGAAAATTAACAGATAAATGGTATCTTACATTCTGTTAAAATATTATTTTATTTAATATTATTTTTATTTAGTTATATATGTATATATACATATACACATAGTCTTCCACATATTACTACTGAAAAAAGCGACAAGGCCTTTACTTACTCTAGGCAAAAACAGAACTACAGTGTTTTAGGCATATTTAGAAAAGTATTTTTATTAGTTAAGATGATATAAATAAACATACAAGTAGACAAAACATTTGCTGAGATATGACAAATTCTTAAACTTTAGGGTTGAAATTTAAAACTGTAAGTTGAACAACAATAAATTCTGCTTTGAATGAGCCTTTGCAAACAGAATTGTCAAATAAATGATACATAAATATGAAGTTTCTTTACTGAGAAACCACTCAAAATAAGCTTTAAGAAGGAGCCCTGTGCTTCCCAATGACAAACAAAAAAGCGCTTCTACAACTGACCTACAGTCGACGCCTGTCATCCAAAACCTCTGGAAAGAATGGAGCACAGGCAGACAAACACACTGTACATAATTTTACAATAAGACGGAGCATTTTACAAATGGTCCATCCAGTTCATCATAAAAAATAAATAAATACATTTAGTGCATTTTCTCATTTTCTCCAAAAGGAGTCAAATGAAAAAGAACTCTTAAATTAGAGTTACCCAAACTCAGTTTGGTTCAATGTATTCCTCTGTCAATCACTTCAGCTCTCACAATGACAAAAAGACAGTCCAGCTATCTTGAGTTTATTTCCCTTTGTCTGAATCTTTTGTTTTGAACTCTAAACCAACTGCTGTGTGATGCAGGTGCTGCAGAAACCCAACAGCTGCTTTTCTGTCAATCTTTTATAACCTGTATTAAAAATCGCAGGCAGATATGACAGAAACAGTGCCAACCTCACTCTATGACTAGCTTTGGGTTTACGAACAGAGAAATCTGTATTTTTTAATTATTCAAAAAATCGTTCTCTTATAAAAATGTTTCTCAAACCCAGTCTTGTACAAACTCACCTGACTCAGCTGAGGGGTTATTTATTACCCAAGAACCTGAATCTGGATTACATGGATTGACATGGACTGACATGGATTACCCCAACTGGTTGAGAAGCAGTGCTGTAGAAAGTGAAAGCACATCAACACTGTTTCTTGAAAATCTCTGTTGCAGTACCAACACCTGACCTGCCATCCACAGCAAGGTTTGGGGTATTAACTCAACACAATAGATTCTTAGGTGTCTTAGATGTCCACAAGTGCATCCTCATAGATCCCACACAAGTCTAAAGGCTCTTAGTTTACTGATTAGGCATGCTTGTTACTAACAAGTTTGTCCAAAGGTTGGCCAAATGTAAACAACAGTCAAACGCCTGAACTTCCTTGCTGAAGTTTTTAAACTTTCAGTTTTCTACTTTTGCAAGAGGTTGTAATGTGGAACTGGAGAGCATCTGAAACTAGCAATGCCTTCTTAAAACCTGCAATGGCAGCTAATATTAGCAAGTTGAAACCTTGGTGCTTACAAGTGAAGTCAGATGTGCCCTTAAATGATGTTCAGTATACTCAATGTTGAACAAGAAGAAAAGTCAAAAGTCAGTGATCTAAAATAAGTGCTCAGTGGTTCTTGGTCATTTTGAAAATGTTCAAAAGGTTGTAAAATGTGCATAGACGAGTTCAGTAGCAAAAAGAAAACAGACGTCAGTTGCTCATCTTAAAAGCACCAAAATAAGTCCCCTCGGGTTCTGGATCCAACAGCCACGAATTGGATACATTGACGAAAATGCCATCGTGTTTATTCAAAAAAGCACTTCTTCCTTGCTGCGCACAGTACATGTTGTAGCTTTGGTTACCCCACTGGAGTGTCCCTCCACTCTTTGAAAGGAGAGCAGGTTTGAACTTGGGCTGGGTGTGTATCTCATGGTAGATATACTGAATCAACTGGACGTTGCTAACATCCTGCTTCTTCGTGGCGTGGTCACGGGCATAGCGAAAACAGGTCTTGGCATACACATAATACCATCCTTGTTCCTGTATTAGAAGTCGCCCATCACGGTACTGGACTTTATTCCGAGTGCCTCGAGTCTCGTCCCAGTAGACTGTGGTTATGATATTAGGATCAGCTGCAAATTGAATCACAGAGTGTGTTAGCAGACAGCTTCATTTATGAAGGATAAGTTCAAACTGAGCTAAACAATAGCATTGGCTTACTGCTTGAGAAGTCGATGGGGGCCTTGACCGGAAGGTGCGCTTTCGGGATCTGATCTTTTTTTCTGTGTTTGTCCCTTTTCTTTTCGTCTCTAAGTGCATCAGCCATCATATGTTCAGAATGGGTTTCCTGAGAAAGGAGAACAAAACACATGTAAAACTAAAAGGCAAACTGCAGGTTTAAATATTATATATATATATATATTATAATATATAATTACAATATAACTGACCACGAACTGAAAACAAGGCAGACAAGACTTTGAGCCTGTTTGGGATCGAGTAACTTCCACACCACAAATGTGTTGGAACTTCAGATATTTCCAGCATGAATAACTAACTTTATGAAGATCAGTGACTTTATTAACTATTAATTACCTGTTCTTTACCCATGGTCAAGCATTTTATGTCTTACATCAACAGGTTTATATAGAAATTAGAAGATAAGACCGCAGTCCCCAATTACAGAAATAATTTCTGACCCATGATTAGCTCTGTGTACAGATTGGGCATTTACATCTAGAGTGAAATCTGTATTTCCCCATGTTAGATACTACTTATGAAGTACAGAATGAGGAATGGTTTCTTCCACTGCATTATCAATTATTTAGGATACAGTAAACTGTCAATTTTGATTAGGTGACTACTGAAAATCCACCTGTACCTGCACTGAAAACTGACCAGAGAACTTAACTCAGAGTCAGAATTTGGCCTTTCTAGCACTTTAATGTGTTGTAGTTGTTTGTCCCACACTAGATGAAATATTCAAATATGTCAAATATTTATATTATATCTTTCTAGCAAGTCCAGCCCCTTTTTGGTCTTGAATGCCCTATCAGAGTATATAAGTATGGTATTTAACTAAAGAAACCCTGTTTTCACAAACTATTCCAAATATTATGGCTAGCGTCACACAGCAAACATCGTAACTCTCCAAACTTGATTAAAGAGTCTGATTAGCTGACTTCAGTGCAGAGTTCTGGATGCTGTTCACATGCTATGACCAGAAGAGTTTTGGTTGACCACAAACAAAGTGCAGGCCAGTATATACAACCTCTCCAATTGGACGGCACTTGAGCAATAAAAAACAGAACTAAGAGACATGACAGATTTAAACACTGGCTTTTTAAAGTTTAGATTCAGCTTTTCCATGGAATAAATGCTAAAAACAGTATATTCATCACTGTCAAACTATACAAACTGTCACCCTGACAGTTCATAGAGAGCAGAACATCACCAAGGACTCATTACACGGCATTTACAAGGCAGTGTGTGTGGGTTTCATTACACCTCCTTTTGGAGTAAATATAAATATAAAATATCTGGCATTTCATAACACCTCATTCTTTATCCGTGTAGGGTTTTCTTCCATTTAGCATGCACCCTGTTACGCTATCTTCTAGTGCTGTTGAGGCCACATACCAACATCCCCCAAGCATTCCCATCCTTCCTTCATCATTATTAGAGGAGTTAACAAGCGGCTGATATTTTCAGGGCATAGATCAACGGTAGGTTACATAAACATGTCACTTGTTGTAAATGCAAGTGATTTGGCAGATGATAAGCAGGTTAAATCCTCATAGTGGTTATCCTGACAAAGAGCAGGCCCGTGTTCTTGGGCTTGACCTTTATACACGCAGCCCAACCACCATGGTTAAGGAAATGTTTTACAGCAGCTGTGGTATGCAGCACAATGTTTATCCTCTGCTTTAAACAAATTATGAGAAAACAGCGGCCCTAAGCACATACTCAAGAATGCAACTTGGCTATCAATAACAAGGAACGGAAAAAAGAAAAGAACATTAGTACTACTCAAGCACACACCATTTCAAGACCATGTTTCCTTTACAAGCAAGGTAAAACATTAGTATTTCCTGGTTTGTATTCATGAGGAAAAATGTCTTGTTTCAGCAAGTTTTGACTAAATTGCTATTCCGGAGCGTCGCAGTCAAAGCAGCGTAGCTCCTAATTAAGATCAGGTGAGGAAGACCTCTGGTGTAACCACTAAGTCTTCTAAAGGAATCAGTGAGACATAAAAAAGAAGAGTAGACCTTAAAGCACCACACACTCACCTTAACAGGCTCAGCCGAAGACAGGTTCACCTGAAAAACAACAAACAACATCCAGTCACACATCTGGGTTTCATCAAGACGAACTGCTGCCAGTAAAATGCCATTAACGACTCTATACAGGGCAGTTGCATACTCTGTCATTTTTATGAGGTTATGAAAAACACGGTTTGTTCACAGGGTGAACTCTTTGAAGACTTGCATGACACTGTGAAACATCTGTCCCTGAAGAACCGGTAATCTGAACATGTATTAATGGATTTACGAGATGCCAGGCTTGTAAAAGTGGGAGGTAAAAAAGTGAAGTCAGCGTTGCTTTGTGTCAAATGATGCCTTTAGTCTGACTTTTAGAAGGAAACTCAAAAGAGTGCAAACTGGCACGCTCAGCAAAGTGCGGCGAATAACTGTCGGAAAGCCAAAATCTCTACACATGTGCATCAAATCCACAACTCACTCTCAAGTGCTTACAGGTGGAGCTGCCATTGTAAAGAGAGAGTGAAAGCGAGAGAGAGCGAAAGCGACAGAGAGAGGGAGAGAGAGAGGGAGAGAGAGAGAGAGAGTAAATGAAATAGCTTATTCTTATGTTCTCTTGTTATTTCCTCTCTGGTATGAAGTGCACGACTCCCAAAATCTCCCTAAAGATCCAAAAAAGGAGTAAAATCTGCAGCTTTAAGGTTTCATCCATTAGAAGATTTTCTCCCTGCATCTGTTTCTGAAGCAGATCTGATCTTTGTGCCAAACACAACTGAAATCTGTCTTTCTTCTCTCTTGCGTCTGCTGCTCGGGCTCTCCCCCAGGACACAGAAAGCCTCAGACGCACACTGCTATTTACGCCAAAGCCTCAAAAAACAAGATGCCATTATTCTTCACAACATTCAAACAAGAAAAGCTGGGTTTGATTAGCCTGGAGTGCATGTATTGACAGGCCTACATCTTTTCCCAGGCTTGTTCCACTGAAGATGTTCAGTTCAGTAAAAAGCCCTAAATCAGCAGCTGGGAGCTGGTAAGACCCTTAAAGTGCTGTGTTTGCGAACGCTGCATTTTCTTACAGGATGAAAAGCTCAACTTGCACTCAGGCGCTTCCTATCAAAGCACTGCCTGTGAGATTTATGCAGAAAGTCTGGTTTTTGTAAGGCAAAGTCCTGATAAAAATGAGACTTTCTACATTTCCATTTTGGGGAACTGATCAGTGACAACGCATCATAACAGGGGAAACCAGCCTCGTGTGCAGTGGGTTAGCATCCCTCAGCACTAACACACTGCACTAACTCAACAATGAAGAGACAGCGGGGCGAGAACAGCGCAGTACAAACAGCCCCTTTTAAACAACGCACAGATGGCTGGGATAAGATAAGTCTGAAAAGACTTAAAGAAGTGAAGTAGGTTAGCTAAGTGCAGCCAACTTATCGAGATGGAAAATCAAGCGAGTGAGCTACAGGCATGTGAAGCAATGCTGCACAATCTCTGACTGTGAAGAAAGATCAAACGCGGTTGAGTGTAGCGTTCAAGATAAGCTCCAACCGCCATTTCCAGCACGCAGAGCAGCGCGCAGTGTCTCAGTCCCCTCAGACTTCCAGAGGCCAGGTAGCTAGGTGGGTAGGTAAAAGCGAAACGACACACAGGCAGCAAAACCCGCTAAAAACACTTCAGAAAACGTTGCTTTCGACCGTAACCCCCCGTGCGTTTTCTTCCAAACTTTTAGCTACTAGCTGAACTAAACCGAAACCCTGAGGTGAACCCGGTTCACACAGTTAGCTAACTTCCCCCCCCTCTCCCAACCGCTCCTCCAGCGGGCTGCCCGGCAGGCTGTAGCCGCAGCTCCGGCGCGTGCGAGCGGCTTTACCTCGTGCAGATAGCCGGTGAGGTGCAGCAGGACGGTGACACTGGAAGCGAGCTGCAGCAGCCCCATAACCGCCAGAGTGCCGAAGATGAGCGGTCGGTGAGTGCCGTGTGCCGAATGAAGCCGCGCCTCGCCGTTCTCCATGGCCGTATGGTTCCGCAGGTAACCGCGATAGTCATTAGCTGCCATGAGCGCTCGCTTCTAATAGTCTTCTGAGTGGCAGGAAGTCCGTAATGAACGGGGATTCATATAAACAGTGGGTGGGCAATGCAGCTGCGCTGCCTGTGAGCTCAGACAGCCAATCAGATAATAGGGGTTCGTCTAGGTTCAGCACAGCAGCAGCCTCGGTCTCTCTGCACAGCGGGGAAGATGTGTTGGACGCTTCAGAGACTCTTGAATGAAATACAACACTTCATAAAGCATCTGAGCGATTCATAAAACACACGGGGACTTTAAAACGCCTAGTAAATGTTTAACAGCAATGGATAATTCATTGGATAAAGATCTGGACATTTTTTGCAACTAACAATGAAATACGGGGCTTGAGAATGCATTATAATATCAGCATTTTGGAGAATGCAATTGAATGGCTAGTAAAATTAAGACATTTCTGGGCTGTCAAACAAGCCAACCAAACCACATGCACCACACTGCTTGATCATGCATAAGAGAAGTTCATAAAATACTACAAGACTCATAAATCTTTAATACAGTGGTTAATAGCATGTATAGTTATGTTATGTAGAAATCCAGACATGTATCTGGCCCTTATGGGTAGATAGATCTATATAGACTGATAGACTAGGAAAGTGCCTCTTGGCGTTTCGTAAGATGCTTTGAGAGTTTAAACTCCCTAAAAATGCTTAATAGTGTTTTGTGTTATATTACATGAAGATTCAGACATTTCTTGGCTCTCATCTCCAACCAGGTCACATATACCACAGCGAAATTACTAAGAGAATTTATTGATAGATAGATAGATCGATAGACAGACAGACAGATAAATAGACAGACAGATAGACAGACAGATAGATAGATAGATAGATAGATAGATAGATAGATAGACAGACAGACAGGCTAGATAGATAATGTATAAGCATTTAGATAATGTGCCACTGTAAAGTATTGAGAGTTTAAGAGAGTCATGAGAGTTCAATATTATATTACAGTAAGATGCAGGTATTTATTGGCCCTCATTTCCATACGGGTGGAATGATGTGTAAGAGAAGTCTCATAAATTACTATGGGGCTTGTCTAATAAATGTGTAACTAATGGGTTAACAGCATGTAATAGTTATGTAAAATAAAAATAGTAATATAGATTAGGCAGGGATTAAGCCTAGTGCTGAACTACACAGCATTGTGAATGGAGATTTCCCAGGCCACGACTGGGCTTAATCACTGGGAAACCAGCCCTAGAGTTTCGTAAAATGCTTTGAGGGTTTAAAGTCTATAATAAATACCTGAACAGTATTAATAATATGTAAAGTAATAAAGTGCATAACCATATTTAATAATAAATTCAAAGACACATGTGAGAGCGTGCAGTAGAGCAGGGGTGCGGGTGGAGAAGGATGGGACACACCTCATCTACCACTAAGTGTCTGAGTGATGCTGTCTTGATGATGCAGGCACTGGGTTAACAGACAACACTGAGTTGACTCACATGGTGGTGGTTGGAGGCATGCAGGATGTGACTGTTTTTTACGTATATTGCATAAATAGTACAACTTTGGCAGCAGATGCTATGGCGCAATACCCATAACAATTCAGTTGCCGTTTGTTGACGATGAGGCACAAGGGTGAACCGTTTTAGTAATAACTTACCTAACAGCATTTTCATGTTAAGCTATCATTACCATGACAACTGAACAGTTTCACTTTTTCTTAGAATGCTGTCATACAAGTCCGGAGCTGAGTGTAGTGAAATATTGGACCAAGAAGCGAGGAAAGAAGAAAGTGAAAATCTACATGATCTGCACAAGTGATGTGTAGGTTAATAGAAAAACCATGGATGACTCATTTACTCTGTGAAAATGGGAAGATCATGAGGAAACAGCGGGGTGCACATAATTCTGTAAAATGGCCTCTCGTCCTTTGGTCAGCATTGTACTATACTGAGCAATTGCCTGGACTGATGACACTTAGAAACCACTGTGGTCCCATTGCCATGTTTAATAGATGGAAAGTCACTGTGGGTTAAAGGCCTCCCTTGGCATTCCCCATGTCCAGATCTAGGAAAAAGGGGGAAAGATGATTCATCAGTCCATATCCCTTTTCCATTACTTAGAGGTCCAAGATTTGTGCTTCTTACACCTGGTTACACGCCTTTGCCAGCTTTCTGACACTAAAACTTAGACTTGCAGTTTTTATTGAAATTGGGTTGCAGAGGTGCTGATTCAAATCTCTGGTAGGTTTCCTTTGCTGTAGTTATTGTGCTGTTTGGCAGCTATTGTGCTTTGGTTACCCCTATTAGTAAGTGACCACTGTTGCACTGCGCCAGTGCTGTGTGTCCATATTTGGCATATCATCACTATCAGGACTAAACCTTGCATCTTCAACAGGGCAACTTTTCTGGAAAAGAAAATCATCCATCATCTTTGCATTCATCACCTTTTCCACTTTGTCCTGGTCAGAGCCTACTTGGAGTCATTGGGCGCAAGGCAGGAATACCCCCTGCACCAGTCCATCAAAGGGTAATACATACTCCCATTCACTCACACCTAGGGGCAATTTAGCATAGCCATTTCACCTATCGTGTGTTTTTGGGAGCTGGAAGGAAACCCACATGCACATGGTGAGAACACACCATGCTCCTCACAGACAGAGACTAGTGTGAGGATTGATCCCACAACCTCAGGCCTCTGCAGCTGTGATGCACCACCATGCTGCCAAGGGGAAAACATATATATTAACATTTAACTTTTCTGTTGGTGCATTCATTGTGAAATTGCAGCCCAATGTAAGAGACAGTTAGTGAAGAATTCTGTGACCAGTGTGCTTGCAATTTGGACACCTACTGGTCTTTTTGTCTCTTAGTTGCTTCATGTTGCTTGTAACATACCGCAGATTGCCCTTCAACCTGCTTTATATCACTTTTGTGGCTGCTTTTGTAATTGTGTCTTGATTGATGCCTTGGTACTATATAAGTCCCGTTTCTGTCTCTTCACTATGGAAGGAGTTTGATTAGCCATTTCTCTGTAATGTCATGTCTTTGCTTCTGGCATTCTTTCTAAGGAACTAAAAGTTCTATGCCGTGCTGCACTTGTCTTGTCCATTATAGTGATTTTCCACAGGAAATGCATTTATCCAAAATATGAACACATGAACAGATTAGGGTTAGATGGTGAAGGATGGGAAAGAAGCTCATCTCTAAGTGGCATTCAGTTTTGGATGATGAGCATTTGGTTCATGTACATGAGTGACTTACTGAGTTCCTGTTGTTTACAAGCCCACACTGGGAGAGCTTCTGTCTTGGCTTTCTGAGCTGGAGCATTGTGTGGCAAATACGCCTTATTGTTCCAAGAAGTGTTTTTTTTTTCATGCTAAAAGTGGAAAAATAACAGTTTGACACAGATTATTTTAAGCAGCCGTAGTGACAGTAGAGTAAACTGAAGTTTTGCGAAATCTCTGAAAATCACTGGGTGTCAAAGGAGTTCATGGGCAAATCTTGGCTTATGTGCCTTTAACCTAAATCCTGCAACCTCACTGCCCTGAAATCATTTAGTGCATAACCATTATATTGCTTTTTTTCAGAACCACAAATAGCTCTCTGGTTACTCACTGTGTCATGTTACATTTGTAATTGCATTTGCTTTTGGCAAAGCTGATCTCCGTTGATGACTATCAGTCCACCTGAATTCTTTTACAGCAGTAAGCACAAGACTGGACAGGGACTTCACTAGAGATCACAGCAATCTCTGCGACCTTTTGAACTCGGCTGGCCAGCCAGGCGCTGCTGTCCTACAGTGCTCCACATTCGCCCTGGAGTCATTAATATACCGTGAGAACCCACTTTTTTTGCAGCGGGTTTCTCGTGCCTTCAGCTATTTTCCGCAGAGCACAGGCACTGGGGCTGCGGCAGGAAGGTTTGGGTGGTATTTATACACAGGTATTTATATCCCTTTGTTTTGCCATGTGAGCTGTTCTTGCCCAAGCCAGGAGGTAGTTGAACAAGCCGAACCCAGTGCTCCATCACAATATGACAGGCAGCCAAAACCATACAGTGTTCAGAGCAAAGCAGCCGAAACCACTAGCAGGCACTTTCAGTGTGCTGAGCAGGCCCCTGGAGGTTACTATTTGCTCTCCTGCGAGCGGGGTACTGTACGCACAGGATGAGAGAGCGCGAGTGCCAGAATCCTCCGCATGTTTCTCAGACTGTGGAGTCACCATGAGGGCGATTTTTTTCCTGCCTCTAGACTCCATGTGGCTGTCCTACAGTATTTCAAGCCAACCACCTTCTTTGCATAAGTTTCATGATATTTCAGCACTTCGAGCTGGACAGGAAGCCGGCCATGAATTATTAACACCCCCCCCCCCCCCGACTGCAATTCAACCTCATACTGGGAGCGGGACTGTTGTAATACTGCCCAAGGAGATTGCTTATATGTTTTCAGTGTCGGCTTTAGGGTTGCGGGGTTCTAGATTTCACTCTACCATGCTCAGTGGCAATGTAATAACACTGGTGGTTATCACCCGTTAGGAGCCAGCGATGAGGGTCAAATGGAATAGCGTTGCAGTTTAGTGAGCAAGACAGGGACATGAAAGAGCGCACTGTTGTCTTTCCTCTCTCTCCCACATCCTGTGTGGTACATCCATCCCAGAGCAGCAAAAAAAAAAAAAAGATCTTCTGCATCTTTCCTCCCTCCTACTTTCCTTTCATTCACTCACCAAAACACGAGAGGGCTCGAGGAGAGCACGTTTGAGTGTGTGGAGCACTGTTTTGTCTCCTTGTGCTGGCCTTTGCACTTTAGACCTTGTTTGTGAACGCATGACATAGCAACTTGCATAGCAACGCGCGTGTTTACGATCCCCATCCGCTTAGACATTGCTCATGCAGCACACAAGGGGGAGTTTGTGGTTTTAACCGAAGTACAAATTTGGACAGATCGTGCATATTCATGTTACTCCAGAGATCATGTTAGATCAGGCAAATTCGGGCTATTACATATATTAGGGTGAGGTTATACCCACTCTGACTGTGGACAGTGTATAGATTGTCAAATAATAGAGCAGACCTCTATGACTTGTAGAATGAGAGAACACAGCACTTTTAAGCAGAGGCTTTAAACTGATGTTGCCACAAGTATCACAGAAGTATTACAAAACACCAACTAGTGCCAGCATGCCCAGAGACCAGCCTTTTTGACTGTCAAAGAGGAAGACTGCAAGCAGAGTCCCCTGCATAACCTCTTATTTTGATATGCGATCCATCTGTTTATGGCCTGAAGTAGACAGATCGAGTGAACAATTGGCTGAAATAAGTATAACACACTAAAAGCCTTTTAATCGGCTCTCGAGGATCAGTCTGGGATTACAGCGGTCCTGTGCGTAATATGCTTTCCAGTGGACTTTTGAGTGAAACTGGATCGTTTTTTGGACAATAAATGCCACACATTAAAACTGAAAGTATACGCAGTGTTTTGATTGACCTCTCAGTGATTCACAACATGAATACTCGTGGAGCTGACTTCCCTTGCTACTGATTTCCCTCCACTTCACACTCCGATACAGTCTCTCCTGGTTGTATCATTACAGTCGTGTGATTTCAAGATGAACAATGCGTAGTAGGAGCAGTGGTAGACCATTTCAGCTGAAACACTGGTTGGAAGCCTGATAGTCTCTAATTATCCATACAGAAACTGTAGCTGCCCCTCTTAGTGTGTGCAAAGCCACATCCACAACTCTGCTCGATGGACTGCCGCTTATCCACAAGGTCTAAACATGCAATATGTCACCACTTTAGCAGTTCTTCCTCCGCTGTCCGCAGACAGCTTCCTGCTTGTCTTTCCATCAGTTAAGACCTAATTAGAAAAGCCGCACCGCTGCCCTTTTCAATCTGGCTCCAGCCCTCCTTCCCCTTTTGGAACTCTGAGTGAACTGCACAGGCTGCAGCTTTCCAGCTAGGGAAGAAGACTGCCCTACTGACCGCTCTGTAACTGCTGTGAAGGTGATACTGTACATTCACTGCTCCACTGCGTACAGTACAGTCACCACAAACTGCAACAACATGACTGGAAACGGACTGGAGATAGGTTTCCGACAGGCGGCCAGGGAAAGCCTCCTGATTCATCCACAAATCCCCAGATCTAATCTCTATTTCCTACGCTCCACTGTATCCATGTAAATAGGGAGGTACTTGTACTCAGGGATTAAGACTTGAAGAGACAGAGGCAGGACTGATGTCATGGAAGGAGATGAAGGAGTGTTTGTACTATCAACATGACATGAAGCATATGAGCTCACGAGCAGCTAACCTCATCACAACAGGAGATGTAAATAGATCAAAGAGGCAACGGCAGTAAAAATCTAGGTGGGACCTCATTGTCAATCACTTGGTTGTAGTCTTAACGTTTTTCTCAGCACATCATGGGCAGCATGGTGTGCCAGAGTCTTCATCCTCCCGGGCTGTTTTCAATCGCCTTAGCCAAAACATTTTCAGGAGGGGAAAGACTGAGCGTTTCCCTTTCTCAGGCTGTTTTCTGATGTCTGTAAGGTCCTCACTTTCTCATGTTAAACCTTCGTTTCTTTCAATAAACACTGATATTTTGAAATGACTCAGCTGCTCCTTGAGTGAGTGAAGGAGCTTACAGATCTCTCCAGGCTGCAGCTCTCCCACGGTGGGACTTTTCCATGATAAACATGGCCAGGCTGGTCCGGCGCAGGGCTGCGGGAGAGCCTAAAGCCATCCGCCCACCCACTCACCCACCCACCCGCGCAAGCTCATTTCCACCCGGCCCGCCCAGCCCACAAACACAACACAGACCACTGCCATGTGCGTCGTCGTGTTGTCTGAGATATCCTGGATACAGCCACTCGATACTCTGCCCTGTTAGGTAAAACAATGATCCATGGTGGAATGGAAGTAAACAGCTCATGTGTTCAGCGTGGATGGGCACGGTCGCTCTCGTGTGTCAGCTGCCGCCCGCCTTGCCAGGGCGCTGAATGGGCCTGCCGCCGCAGGGTGTTCGGTGACGGCTGTGGCGCAGCGGTCAGATGTCAACAGGTTCGCACTCTGAAGGATTCAAGAGAATCTGGTGGTTAATGCTGTGCGTCGGAGATATCAGCATGACATAGTCAGAGCTGGCGTTTGACGGTAATGAAAAACGAATAGGCAATTACAGGCGATTCAGAGCTCCAAGATGTGAAAGGCCTTATTAAAGAGATTTTCTGTGGCAGTTGCTCATTTATATCGAAATGAAATGTGGAATGCCAGAGGAAAGTTTATGAGTTTATGTGTGTTTATGCTCTTTATGAACATTTATGAAGGGAGGAAATTTATTTTGGAAAAACACTCACTGGATAATTTATGACAACTTGACCATTGGCCTTATGCACTGGATTAATTAATGCAGACCAGCATACATTCTTAGAAAATGATCTGTCAAAGCCTATTAAGGAAAATGACGTGTTATTGTTTAGCTTAACCATGGGCATTGTGAGGAGTCTTTTCAGCAAGACGTTAATTAAATCTTTTATGGGAGAAAGATAAAAAAAAGAAAGTGTGAAGGATGTAAGTGGAGATCCCCCTTTACATGAAAACTTTACCATGCTGTATGTCATGAATACCAAGGCGCTGATTCAGGCTTAGGCTTTGAGTGCAGCGGATTCACCCAGCAACACTGGCGTTTTGTTGGTGTTGAGAGGGAAATGATATCATGGTCTGGGCTGAATCACGACAGACCCAGGGGGTGGGGGTTGGGGGGGGATTCCAGTCCAAGACCAAGCCTGTCTGATGTCAGACCACACGAGTCAGGACGTGAGGCCAGAATGATGAAGTCAATGGGCCTCGGCTTGTGCAGTCTCCCCGGAGCAGAGCGCTACCTTGTTTAACAGCCCGAGAGGGCCGGGCCCTATTATCAACACAGTAATGAGCTTTGTGTTTGATGTGCTGTATTAAATGTGCTCTTTTCTGAGACTCGCCACCCTTTCACATTCTTCAATCCGTGTGTCACTGCTAAGCCTGCAATTACTCCTGCTTTCTATTCACATCTCACAGTCCCCTCCAGACTCGAGCCGCTCTATGATCCGTCAGTTGACAGGAGCTGTACGTACAGCGCAGAAACACAGAGAGGATTATACTGTATCATCACATAATTCATGAGGCAGAGGCGAAGTTGGAGCTACTGACTTAGCAGCCAGAAGGCTGTAGGTTGAACTCTGGGTGAGGACCACAGGAAACTGGACTCGTACCAGAGGGCTGCCGGGCTTCAGGCTCTAATTGTGCCTGTGAGCAAAATTCAAAACCAAAGACCGGATCTCATGCACACCTTCTCTTAGTAAGGGTGTAAGAATTTCAGCATAGTTATGAGCACTATTTTGAGCTAGCATACAATTAGAGCACAGGCATATAAAGAATCAGCAAGTGTTAGTGTAGTGGATTATGTTATTTGAAGGCTACCTTCATCCATGACACTTACACAAGCACTGAATGTCATACTTAAGGCTAATACATGAGGATTTATTTGGCAACGTATGTTAGTATTTGCCAAATAAGCTATATATTTTGAGAAGTACATGATATTGTATTGACAATTTACATGACATTGCAAAACATATGCTGAAGTTACAGGACAGCTCAACAACTAATAGGGCAGAACCCTAATTAACGGCACTATTTATAGGCTCTAGATGTTCAAATAGATCCAAATAGATCAAATAGGTCCAAACAAGTGTTCATTTTCATTGTGTGCAAATATCAGCAAAGAAGTAAGAATCAGTAAAGCCCTCTGTCTATATGCACCAAACAGCCATAACATTAAAATCACCTGCCTAATATTGTGTAGACCAACTTCATGCAAACACAACAGCTCTGACCCATGGAGGCATGAACTCCACAGGACTTCTGAATATGTTTTGTGGTATCTGGCAACAAGACAAGCTGCAAGGTGGTGCCTCCATGAATTGCATTAATGAGCCTTGGTTGGCCATGATCCTGGCACTGATTCACTGCCTGTTCTTCCCAAAAGGAGTTTTGGAAGGTACTTTAACCACTGCAAACCGGGAACACCCCACAAGACCTGCCTGATGTTTTGGTGATGCTCTGACCCAGTTGTCTGGCAATCACAATTTGGCTCTTGTCGAAATGGATACTTAAGCCCACCCATTTTTCCTGCTTTTAACACATCACCTTAAGGAACTGACTATTCACTTACTGTCTAATACATATATCCAGTCTTTCAGTCAGTGGTATTAATGATGTGGCTGAGCAGTAAATACAGCCATGAATAAATGTTTGTGCACCAAGAATTATTCGTTTATTGTTTTATGCTTTCTGCAATATGGAAAATAAATAGGAAAGTAAATAGGAACTCTTAACACTGAAGGAAATCTCAAATTTACTTAGAGAAGCAACAAAACATCTTATTAGAACTGATTTGTCAAGAGACAAAAGTTAAAAGTAAAAGTAATTATAGATAGGAAGGAATATAAGAAAACACGAAAACATGAAAATACTGATCACCCTGTTCACATAAAAACCTTAGATCTCTTTTTTTGTCTTTTTGTTTTCATATAGAGAATCTGGCAATCGTTTTTTACATTGTTTCAAAATTTCACGATGAATGGACCAATAAAAATGCTCCAAATGCAAACATGCCATTTTGGAACTTCAAGGTTTTTGTGTGACGACATGCAACGTTTTGCAAAGTGCCTACATAAGTAGCCTTCCAATAACGTTAGTGTTCCTGGTATACGCTGTACACACAAATGGAAATGTCCCATCCCTTACCCACAGCTAACACTTAAAATAATGTAGTATAAACACAGTAGAAATGGGAATTTCCTGCTTATGAATAAAATACGAAAACTTCACAGCTCACATGAAAAAGCTTTATTCTTAACCACAGCTTTAACAATAACAGGTATAGTGCTCTTACTTCAGGCTTTTTAATGTGTAAACTATTCAGCAACTTCACTAGGGGACAAATAGTGTAATCACCATGATAAGTTATACTGACATAAATTATTAAATATCTTTCAAGATTATACAAATAAGCAGGAAAAACAGAGAAGTCAGTGTGTGTTATCTGTCCACTATACAATGAAATGAAAATGATTCTGCACAAGTAACAAAATATCTCTCTTTAAACTATGTTGTCAACTCTGCAGTACACATTCAGCTTTAAATAACACAAAAAGCAAGAGATTGTTCGTGAAATTTAGGAATGTACAGAAATTAAAGTCAGTACACAAGGGTAGCACATCTAGGTCTGCTTACACTTACAGCAAGAGCACAAATGCATGTACAATCCCATTGTGAAAGAGGCAGCACTGAAAGTTAGGGTGCAGAATTGCAAACACTGTACATCTTCAATTCAATGTATCTGTTCGTTCATCCTCTAACGCTTTCACGGCCGTCGTTTTCAAATACACATCTCCTTCCTTCTTCCCACTTTGATTCAGATCATACTATATGGTCACCATTAAGGGATTGTACAAAGTTTATGGCAGATTCTCTTATACAATTCACAATCATGTAAACAAAACAGCCCCTTTCACAGGTCCTTCACAACTAGTGTCAGTCCAAAGTATATTTGGCAGCATGGATAACAGAAGTATATCTGCAGAGTTCCACTGTAGCAAATCACATACAGCTAGCAGTGTGCTGTAGGACTGGGCTTTAGGCCATGCACGTGAGAAAGAATCAGCACTGCACATGATGCCATGAACAGAACATCCATACACACTTAAATAGTAACACATGTAAGCATTAATGGAAAGCGCAGCATGCGTATTACAGTGCTCCTGTGAAACAATACCCTCTCTACAGCTCAGATCAATTCCGTACTGTCTATATTTCAATTAGATCAACCTAAACATACTGCATCAACCGTCTGAGCAATACACACTGATTTAACCCGTGTGGCAAAAAGGGTACTTTTACTGAATGACTGGTCCCTAGAGTAATGAGCCACACAGACATGTTCAAATACTCAGTATGTAATACAAGCGTCAGTGCAAATTTCCCTCGGGCATCATACCCCCCCCCCCCCCCCCCCCACCCTTTTAATATTTAAATACGCTACTTTGAGCTTCTGACGGATACGCCGGGAAGGGCCTGCCTTGCCATTCCACTGTAAAGTGCAACCTCCATGGGCAGTGCACATTAAAGTGCAGGCAGTGGGGGACTGGGGTAGTGTGGGAAAGATTTTGGTGGCCAGATTCCCGCTGGAGTGTGATTATCAGCTGAGTTATGCAGACACTGTCAGCTGTGGTTCAGTTGTGGTTCTGAAGTAGTACTGTGCAGAACTGAAACCATCATAGATGTAACTCAAAGTATGTATATCTACGTCCAAGTTACATGAATAATCTTTTGCAATTTTTGATCTAATAACAAAACAAAACAAAACAAAACAAAAAAAAAAAAACCAAAACATCACCGCAGTAGAAGAAAAGAATCTATTTAAAGCGCTGAAAATCATGGATGGAATTTCAATGGCATTTCAGTTTCCATTGGTCTGAAGCACAGAGTGTGACCTAGATGTCACCAAGTTCAAACCTTCATAATACAAAACATCTACTTCATAACGATCTGTGCATCACCGTATTTACTAACAGATAAAAACTGTCAAATAGAAATGAATCCCCCACTGGCTGGATGCCAGAAGTTCAATTTTGCCGAAATGTATAGGTCTCCTTCGTTCTACTGTGCAGGTTCGCCTGTTCTGCAGTTCGTCATGAATCTACTATTTAAAACTTTGCTGATTTACTTTTCCTGGACGGATGCTCAAAAATAATGACTTGTGTTGAGTAATTTAATCGTTGGCAACAGTGTATGAAACACATTCTAAGAACACTCAAATACACCTTAACTGTTTTGGAGTATCCTTCAGAGGGTGCGGACCATTAAGGGTGTAAACAACTTTTTTACCTCTTCAGTCATACAAAAATATATTTACATATGTGCTGCATTATCCTTAACAGGTAGGCTTCAGGGCCTTTTAATATACTCAGTGCCATCCTGAAATAACAAGCCAAAACAGGGGAGGGTTCAGAGTGGGACGAAAATAGAAATAAAGGATCTGTCGAGAGATTCTTTCAACAGGGTCTATTTTTAACCTGCCAAAATATTTACCATGAGGCATGTCACTAGAAAGCTATTTTAAAACCACAGACACTGGTATTGAAGCTGTGTGGCCAAAAATCCGCTAACTATTATAATTGAATAATTGGGCTGTAATTGCAAACCACTATAGTGCTTCCTAGTTAATTTGGCTGTCAGTCGACACTCAGAGCAAGTCCACAGTGGCCGTGAATATTGACAAGGGAGCAGAAGTGGTTTGTTTGGCCGGTCCCTGTGACATGTGGAAACATCCTTCAGAGGAAAGGTATGAAAGTGACCTAGTCTTCCCTGCAGCTATGGGGATTCCCTTACACAGAGCAGCACAGCCACAAAGCCCTCTGCTGTAACAGTTTTTGGTGTGGGCATGAAAGCAAAACACTGAGGAAAGGTGCAAATGATAGCATATTACGTGTGTGATATGCAGTCTAATATTTTAAAGAAAAGTGACAAGTGAAAAAAAACAAGGTAAAAAAAAGAAAAAAAAAAAAAACCTTCAGTCACGGCATGCAATACACACAACATACACACACAGGGGTCTCCCAGAGATTACGCCAGCCTTTTCTGTGGTGCCCCCAGAGTGGTGACGGGTGCACTAGCGATACATAATACACACAGATAGACACATTCAACTGGATAGGCCTCTACGTTTGGCAGGTACATTACACATCACTGTGAAGTGACAGGAATCTTCACCTTTAGAACAGTGCTGTTAGCGCTCACTATAGGAGTGTCGACCGCTAGTGTAAGCAACAGGTGTTTGTGGTCTATGCGTGTTCTAGAAGCCACTGGAAAAGGGACCTGTGGCCATGCGTGGAGTCCACAGCCCCTGGTTCTTCCTGGTATGGGCACTCTTCGTAGTACCTGAGCAGGGCCTGTAGGAGCTCCCCAACCCTCCACTCTCTCTCTCTCAGCCTCTGTACTACAGTCAGGAACTGCAGCAAAACAGAAACACAGCAAACAACGTATATACAATCGAAGAAATCAGAAATGTTTTCCACTATTTGTCAATAAATAAAAGCTATTTTTTTGCACATATCAAACTAGCCCTACCACACTCAATTCTTATGACGGGATATTCTCCTGTCTGTGTTTTAGAGCTTCTCATTTCGCAGAGTACATTTAATAAAAGCAGCCGCAGCAGGTTGTTTAACACTGTTCAAACATGTAAAACATTGACAGAGATAAGAAGCCTGTTGGTGTTTTAAATCTTGAAACCTCGAAGGGGTGAAACTCAATGAATACCCAATATGCAGAATACCCAATATCAAACTGAGCTCAAAAATAAGCTATACAAATCACTTAAAAATAAACCAACACACACACACACACACACACACACACACACACACACACACACACACACACACACACACACACACACACACACACACACACCTGAAGAAACATAAGTACACACCAGATAAGCTACTGTTGCCGTCAGATTTAGGGAGGCAGGCTGTGTGTGCATGTTTAGTTTTTGCGTTGTTTCGTGTTGATGAGAGGTAGGCCTATGTGTAATCCATCATCCTTAGCTTAACTGTTCAGTTAGACAGCAGTTCATACAGCTGTAATAGCATTTCAGATAGTGCTGAATTATTAATATAACAAAACTGAAGGGTAACACAGAAACTAAGGGGAAACATGGGGCTACATGTCATATGAGTGAAACTGCCAGCATTTTAAAGTTAAATAAATGCAAAATGATGTTAACATGTGATTAAATGTAATATAATTGCTAAGACACTGTTGAGGAAATTTAGCAATAAATATGACCTCTAAAATAGTAAAACCTAAAAATTCATAACTAAAATGAGATAGAATATTATATATAACTAAAAACTGAAACTAACACTAACAATTACTAAACTACTTAAATGTGACTAAAACTAATATATATATATATATATATATATATATATATATATATATATATATATATATATATTATTTAAAAAAAACAACAAATCCAAATCATTATGAATGGACCAACAGAAAAGCTGCCATGTCAACTGATGTGGCAGAGCAATAGTACATGATTTACACAAATGTGACTTGGGTTAAGTTGTATTACGTAGTTCTCACACGAGGGGTTTCGTAAAGCTCCAGAAAAGTTACATAGTGCAGTAGCCAGCGTTCTGGACAAGAGTGGTAACGCCTCCTTATTACAAGTCACTTTACCATCAAAATGACTTGTAAACTGATGTTTTAAGGTTGATTTGCTAATGTTGCGCAATATTCTTTTAATAAGCACAATCACAGTACCAGTACCCCCCCCCCCCCCCACACACACACACACACACAGAATAACCAACAACTCTAACCTGTTGCAGCTCTCCTTCTGATTGTAGATTAAGCTGCATGACTGGCAGATCAGCGATGGATGCTGCCATCCACTGAAGCACTGCTCTCAGCTGGGGATCTGGGGCCTGGCCCCACACATCTGTACTGACCACCAACACAGCCCTTTCCGCTTGAGCAAGGCCCCTCTCCACTCGCACCGCTCCTGCCAGAGGAAACACACAAAGGCCTGTTATACACCCACAGACGGACGCACACACGCAAACCTACCATCATCACAATCAGAGCAGATAACCCCTATTTCAGCAAGCCCATAGCATAAACCCATTTCCCACAGTCGTTTAGGAAACAATGCCAGATGGCTCATGTCTGAGATCATCTGCAGGCCCACAGAGCTTGACAGTCAGGGCACATAGGGATAATGAAAGAACAGCAATGGAGATTTGACAAAGTAGTGAAACAATCCTGCTGCCAAATACAACCATTCTGTGAGTGAAAAATGTGGTACAGTACAATTCACCTTTACTAATAAAGATACCAGGCTTGAGAGTAAGAATGTATCCATTACCACCCAAGTCGTTCTTGGCCTCCATCTCCTTCTCCTCCGTGTAGTCACTATAGGACGAGAAATCGTGTGAGAGATCAGACCAGAAAGACACCATTAATGACAGGCCTGGAGGAGACCTAAAACAACATGCAAAAGAACCACATGCATTCAGAACCAAGAGATGAAGAAAAGCAGCAGTTTCCAGCCTGCCCCATTTTTCATCCTGACCTGTTCCACAGTTTACAGCCAGTATTGATCTACAGCCTAAGCATCCAACCCCTGAAGCGGGAAATTGAGTTATCCTGACATCATTAATTCTTACTGCTAGATGCAAGTTCCTCAAATGGTTTTCATGGAAAAAAGGACACAACATTCACACAGTGATGTGGCAAAGGGTAAACAATACTGTATTTTACCCTGTTGGTTTTAAATTCAAAGAATGTTAATGCAGCCCTGGGGCAGGAGATCCAATTATACTTTAGCTCATTAAACGGTCACATCGTGCTAGCTTCAGATATCATTTTCTTGTTCAGTGAAATGAAGTATTGTATTGTGATCTCTGTTGCCATTTTAATAACTAATTTTCCCAGTGGAACAGTATCCGTATGAAAAGTAGGGGCCAGAACATCCTCCAGTCACTCAGCCATGCAGCGTCTAGCAAAACTGACTGCTCTGTTGCCAGAGACAAGATTTCACAAAAAAGACAGAATGAATGAACTCCCCAACCCTTTATACACCCACCACTATATCCACACACACACACACACACACACACACACACACACACACACACACACATACAGTGTAATTTACTAATTCCATTTCCTCAAACCACAGAATGTACAGCAACAAAGAGCTGTTGTGCTTCTGGGTTTGCCTCTAAAAGGTAAAAGCTGTTGCAGTCACTCAGACACATTTTCAGCACTTGTTGATCAAAGCTCTGACATCATGCAGTAATTAGAGAAAGCCCACGCTGACTGTACCCCATATCCTGCTCTGGACCAACCTGTCTGATGGCGAGAAGGACAAATGCTCTTCATAAACCTCGCCCTCTAACCCCAGGCTGCTCCAGCTACTGCTGTTCCCATTACTGCTGGGGGAAAGAAGAGGAGCACTCAGCACTGGGCAAGCACACAAACTACAGTACCATGTAGATCACTACGTGTCTACCATACCCACCTTCAGGAGGTCCTCTACATTATAGTAGGGGCAATTTAAATTTCTACTCCACTATCATCAAAACCATCCCTGATGATTAATCCCTTTGCCACATATAGTGTGCTCGAATCAGTCTGCACGTGAGGCAGCTTCCTTCACGCTACATTCACCTTTCTTTGCTATTTAAATTAGAAAAGCAGTTACGAAAAAAACAAAAATGAGAACAGCAGACAGACAAATTTCTGGAATGAGGGCTGATCCACAATCTAGAATGGGTTTCTCTGGAAACACTGCCCCAAGCTGAATGACTGCTGCTTAGAACCACGCCTTTCGAAAATATTTTGAAACCTTCACAGTGCTTTCATTGTCCAAAATATCTACTTAAGGTTCGCTTCCATAGAGATAACGGCTTGTGCCAGAGACTTGGCAAAAACACTCACCCCTATTTAACTATACACATAGATACATAAAACACTGTATGATTGAGTTGGTACTGTCCAAAGTGATTGCTTTTGATTTATTTTTGATTTTTTTATTATTTTTTATCCCCCAAAGAATATCCATCCCTTTGTCTTTAGTTGTTCTACTGAGTTTTTTCTTGATGGAGCTGGAACAAACAGTCTTCAAAGGGCGAGTGCAGTATTTACACAAAAGGGAAATCCCTTCCTCTGTGAAAATGAATCATAGATTCCTACAAACAGGGGTTATGTGAGGGCCATGAGCTATAGACCAGGTCACTACAACTAGAATCATGTTCAGCTCAGACAAAATATCTCAGCTCAAACAAAATAATATCAACAAAATGTTCTGGGCAGGAGTAAAAACTGACACCGAACATACTAAACTTGTCAGCATCTAACGTCATCTGCAGTTGATGAATTAATTTAGACATCTGAATAAAGCACAGAACTTGTGAAGCTTCTCTACCTAGTCCCTTCATTCATTCAATTCCACGCTCTGTCATTACAACATCCTATTCTGTCTTGGTTAGATCTGCACATGTGAACGGTGCACAAGAGAGAAAATACAGTGTTGAACAATGTGGGCGAGGTGTTAGTAATCAAACATCATCATTTGCAATTGTACATTTCATTTTACCTGTCACTCAAATGGTGGAAGCTACTGCTTTCATCTGGATGGTCTTCTTCAAAGCTCAAATTAGACCAGCTGCCAAGACTGTCATCTCCCACACTCAGATTGAGCTGCTGACTGACCGTTGACTCGGTCACATTGACACTCTCTCTCCCAGGGGCACTGGAACATTTGACAGTAGACATTCACAGCAAAAAAGGCAGGAGTTTTTAATACATCAGAGCTTACCTTTTCTAACAGGACTGTGCAGATGCAGGACATCCATAACAGACATCAAAAACTTCTTATTTCAAATCCTACTCCATATAATCCAACTCAATATGCAAAACCTAATTTCTAAGCAGAATAAGACTGACATGTTAAACAACAATGTAATTCTATAATATAGAAAATGTCGCTTAACTCAAATTTGTTCAGTGCAAATATCTATATGTACGTCTATAACATTACAACAGGACATAGTAATGACTAAGAATCCTACATAAACTGAGCAACTGAACATTTAAATCAGACATCCAAACTTTTTTGCAGTTTGTCAACTTATTGAAGTTGACAAACTCCATTATCAAATTACAGATTTTTATTATTATTTTTATTTTACCTCAGGTTGATGGTTTGGCAGACGTTGGACAATGCAGACGTCATAATCTCTGTGGTCAGACTTTCTGCAAAGCTTGCACCATCGTGGCCAATCCCACTGTCTGCATTTAAGCTGGTGCTACTCAGTTCCTTCTTGGCCTTCTCAATTGCAGCAGACACCATTTCCTCAGCAAAAACTGCTCTCTTATCCAAATCGATGTGAATTTTGGGAATTTCAAGACCGGCCATTCCATCAGAGTCTTGTCGCATCCTCCTGTGTAACCCTTGGTATTTCAGATGTCCATCTCTGCTGCAAAACGGGCAATCTCTCGCTTGACAGTACCGACAAGCTCTATATGCTTCTGTCAACTTCTCCGTAAAAGAATTTAGCTCTAAAGTCCTCCTTTCTTCTGCTGTCTGATGACCTGTATGTCCCAGAGTCACCTCTAAAGTGTCGTCAACGATCTTCTTGGCGTAATGCTCAATCACTTGCATGACGCCATTGTTGTAATTTCCATCATCTAAGCTGCCGGTGCTGTGGTACTGTCTGTTTTTCTCTGTGTATGGCAACAGTGAGCATGAAAACGTCGTTTTTATTCCTTTTTCTGCTGTGTCTTCAACATTTGACTTCCTGTAGAGACATGAGTCAGTAAGAGATTTGGGAAGCCTAACCGATGACATCCGTAACTTTCTTGTGACATCACATGTAATATTGTACGCCAGGGACTCTGCAAAGTTCACAAGTTCCATATATTCAGTCCTGCCCATGTCTTCCCCGTCTTGACAAACACACAGCATGGATTCACTGGAAGAGCCTTCTTTTACTTGGGTAAGAAGTGAAGGAGATGACTCCGACGGTGGAATCCTACAGACGTTGTGGCTGCCCTCGTTGTGTAAACGGCGAGATGAGTGAAGCCTTAAAGGAGACCTCTGCTTTATCTTCCGTGCAGCATGAGCCAGGCCTGATTTAATGGATCTATACGCTAGTCGACTGGCATACTGATCCAGGATAAGTTCCCGGCTTCCCCCTTCTTTCTTAAGTACCTTGATAACATAACCTGCATACTCATCCGTAACACTTTCACAGCTTGGGTACTCAGATGACATGCCGCTCGAAGGGCCTCTTTGAGGGTTGAGGACTGGTGCAAGGAGGTCGTTTGACCACTGATTAGTTGTGCTGGACAAGCGACAGTCCTTTTGGTCACCACCCTGACGATTATCAGCCTTACTAGATGCTCTTTTGGCTGTTTTGTGGCGACAATGGCTGGAACTCACCATCCTCTTTACGTCATTAATGACTTCCCCCGCAATTTCACCAGCGTAAGTCCACAAGGAATTCAAGGTCTGTTCTGAGAACTGTGCACTGTGCAAAGCAACACTGCCTTTGCCTCCACCATTCTCTTGCTTCCGTACACCATCACCAAAGCTTATAGTGTCCATCTCAGTTGCCATGGATACAATATGGCACGCCAAACGCTCAGCGTAACGTAGAGCTCCTCTCTCAATTATTCGGTTTCCAGCACTTGGAGCTTGTTCGGCATTAGGATCTGCAGAGTTCGGCCCATCGTCCTGGTCCTCATCCTCATCTTCATTATTGACAGCTTCTTCAGAAAGGGACCTCATGAGCTTCAGCATGAACTCTGCTTTGTCAGAATCAGAGCCCTCCTCTTTGGGGCCTGCAGCGGGCTGGTAATGTGGGGTGGGTGGGGGTGTTGCAGGGGAGAATTCCTTTGCAAGCTTACCCTTGAGCTTCTTTGAGAACTGTTTGATCTGTTTCTCACTTGAGATGTCCGATGGCTGCTGCGGAGTGGATGGAGGTGTGCCTGGGGTTCCGCTGGATTTTGTTCCAGAGCTGCTACTAAGCATCTCCTCCGAGACAACCTTTCGGCCCCCACGGACAGTCACTTCAAAACTTGGCACTTCCAAAGTGTCTTTTATAACCACAGAATGAATCTCTGTGGGGAATTTGCTGGCTGGACGTAAACTTCTCGAGAGCGACTCACAGTTCGCTTTATCTGTGTTCTTTAATCCTAATGACAAGTAAGGTTGAGGACTACAAAAGGATGAGGACTCTGCCGCATTTCCTTTAGGAATAAAAGATAAAATCTTTTGAGGCAAGCATAAGTCATAAGGTGGTGAACTCTGACATGCCACGTCTTGTGACTTTGCCACACCGCCACCTGAATTGGCCATTCTACCTCCTATTGTTTTACTCAAGAAATCAGCAGCATCCTCCACTTTCTTCTTCATTTTGCTTGTAGTCATGATGTCAAATGCGTCACCCACGATTGTGTCAACCAAAGCACCTGAAAAATTGTGAAAACCTTTTTCAGATGGAGTTTTCCCAGAAGCAGCTCCAGGAGATGGAACATTTCCACAGTTACCACAGGCATTCCGAATTTTGGAAATGCCTGCCACTGATTCAGATGGTGTTGCAGTAGAAATGGCTGAAGTGGACGTCATCACCCTTCCTTGAGAACAAATGCTTCTTTTGGGGCTGGTCTGGCATGTGTGACTAATGCTGGACTTATAATGACATGTTTCCTCTGGATTTTGCAGGTAGGAGATCGCTTTACCAGCTGCCGGAACTGGAACACAGCTGGCCATTCCAGACACACAGTACAAAGCTTTCTTCACAGTGCAGCCATCTTCTTCCTGGGTCCCAGTCTGTGCTAGTGACTGCGGTTCCTGATAACTTGTTCGGGCATTGCAGATCTTCACAGTCTGGGATGAGGAGTCTTCAGCACTGACGTAGCAGATGTTGTCCAGTGACACACTTATGGCAGCCTGTGTTGTGAAAGTCACGTCAGCTTGAGACAGTTCTATGAAGGCCTCTTGGAGAACTGACTCTGAAAGGTCTGATGCGTATGAACAAACCACTTCCTCTTCTTGCTCAAAAGACCAGTCTCTTGGGGTAAGTGGCGTAGAAGGATGCGAAAACTGGCAAACCTCCATAATGCTCTCAAATACTAGTTCCTCTGCAAGATCAGTTGCAAACCGTGTTACAGTGTTATTGAAGATCTGCTTTTTTACAAACAGAAACTCTTTCAAAGCGCCAGATACTGCTTCTCCAACAAGGAAACTGGCCAATCCGTTTATGGCACGCTCTTTGAGCACATATGCATGGCGCATCCCAATCTCTTGGAAGGCCATCTGAAATACTGAAGAGGTTAGCCTAGCGGCTAAATGGCAAAGCGTTGTAGTGCAGGAGGACACTCCTTTCTGTAAATCTCGTAAGGCACTCCCAATGCTCATTTCAACCAAGTCTGTGGCAAACTTCTGGATTCCATCTTTTAAAGACTGTGACTGTGATTTGGCAATGGTGACGGTCTCCTGAATATCTGACAGCTTCATAAGATGTCCATTAGTGTTTTTGAACTCTTTATGACAGACACAACTTAAGTTCTTATTGATGTTAATGTCAATGGGAGAGGAGTACCCACAAACAGTTCCAAGAATTTCTTTTGAGAGATTATTTGCAAAGTCTGAATAAGTTTTATACAGTGAACAGAGGTCCTGTGGTTTGCGCAACTCCAAAGCATCTCCATCTACTTTCCAAAAACACTCCAAAGCTCCTCCTTCTCCCAGGGGACTGAAAGCTGATGAGCGAACTGGGCTGAAAAGTCCCCCACTTTCCTCACAGGATGTCCTTGCAGGCCGTGGAGAATCTGGGGCATCAGAGTGTAAACTGTATGGTGACCCTGGTTTCAGTGGAGTGGGTTTCTTGACATTGGCTGGGAGAGTCCTGTGGTCGAACTTGTGAGGGTTCATTGCCGTTGTTGAGCCAGCCTTTGAAGTATATTTACTAACAGAGCTGTCAGACTGCTTCTTTTTCTGGGAAAATATGGCTTGTTCTTTTGGGATCTTCATGCTGGAATTGAAAGGCTGATCCAGATCATCAAACTGATCAAAACTATCAAAAAACTCACTAACCTCTGAGTCTGAGTCTTCTACTCCGTCTTTAAGAACAGGGATTTTGGGAATGTCAAGCTTTGCCTTCAGGCTCTTCTGATAACCAACTTCATCCAAAAAAATAATAGGGCTTGGACTAGAGCAGTCTGACTCTTCAGATTCTGTGAGAGATGTAGAGGTAACACGTCCTTTTGGGGGGCTGCTTGGAGTCAACAGGCTCCATTGACTCTCTGCACCTTCAGACATTGATGCTGGTGCCTTCTGAATTGTTCCTGAAACAGTAGCAGCAGGCCTTTCCTTATTCGTTGACTTCTTGGAGATGGAGCTGATGATGACACGAGATCCAGATACATCTTTGAAATGGGGAGGAAGAGTTTGAGAAGCCACATCCCTCTGATTCCGCTTATTATATAAAGCTGCAGAATAACAAAGATAATCAGAATTAGATAATCAACATTAAACATCATATTTTACATTCTGAGTTTTCTAAAATCCTGTTCTGAAAATGAACAACTTTAGTTTTATTAACAACTTTAGGATTTAAACCTCTGGTAGCATGAGCAGTGTTCCTCACTATAGGCATGCCTCTTTGTACAGTCCAAAGAAAGCCCTTTTTCGATATTCCATACCCGACGTGGTTTACATAAGAACTCAATTCCTGTGCTGTGGAAGCTCTAAGCTTACACCAGTAAGATATTACCCTAACAAGTAGATTAGCATCTATGCATTAATCATTAATATTTATAGATAAAAAAACTCTTAATTTAATTTAATTTAAGCACCACTGCTTGCCTTCAGAAATCTGAAGGCAAGCTGGAAAACTGAAGACCATTCTGTGAAACTTGGAGATTTCATTGTACCACCCAGGCACTGCCTAGACAAAGATGACCCTCAAAAACACAGCATCAAAGCAAGAAGGAGACTTGTGAGGTAAGCCACAAAAAGGACAACAATTACTTTGAAGGTGTTACAGAGCTCAGTGGCTGAGGAAAAAAAGTGAAGGTGCACCAGTCAGTGATCTGCAGTGTTCTGCTCAGAAAAAAAGACCCACATTAAAGCACATCTGGAGTTCTCCAAAAACATCTGTGGACAGATGAAACAAAGCTTTTTTGTTTCATCTGAGCTTTTTGGGCACAATTCTAAACACTATGTGTGGCACAAACCGAACACTGCCCATTCTTTAACAAACATCATACCCACAGGGAAGTAAGGGGGTGGCAGCATTATGTTGTGGGAATGCCGTTTCTCAGTAGGAACCAGGCATCGTCATTTTAAAACTGAAGAACAGATGAATGGTGCAAAATGCAGGGAAATGCCTGATTCAGTCTGCTAAAAAACAACAAAGAAAAACTGACAAACAAAAAATCTAAGGTCTAGGGAAAACTTTACCTTTCAGCAGTACAATGTTCCCCAAGCGCAAAGCAACACAGGAGTGGTTGAACAACAAAAATGAAAAAGTGAATGTTCTATAATGGCCAGGTCAAAGTGCATTTAATCTAGTTCAGACGCTAGAATTTCCTATATATTAAAAAAGGCATCCCACAAGCATCATCCATACAACCAAACAACCTGGAACAAATTGGACAGAGATGACTCCTAAACAGTGATCCCAACTGCTTGAAAACTTGCTCTAACAGACTATTGCAGCAGACATTAGTTCTACCTAACACTAGTGTAAAGGGGTTTAATACTTAAACAAGCAGCTTGTATCTGTTTATTTTTTCTCATAAAGAAAAAATACAAAATACAGTCTGGAACTGTGCGAGGCCAGACGAATGTTGCTTCGATATACAACAAAACTACAGGCTCAGAGAAAACACAAACAGAAGAAGGAGATATTCGTAGATCACACACTGAAAGGTGAATGTCAGAAACATTCTCTGGAAGACTGGGAAATGTGACGGAAAAAAATTGTGAAGTTAGCCGAGAGGAATTGATCATGTCCAAAAAGCAATGTGCAATGTGCCAACATTCTGAACTTGCAGATCTTAAATTGACCTTGAGACCTTTCATGCAAGCTGGTATATCTTTCAACACCATATCTGGAATGCTTGGCAAGATGATACGAGTAGCGTGTTCTGAAACTGTCTGCATCATACGTGGCAGTGCCCCCAGCTCTGAACCGGGATGCGCTATGGGGGACACTTTATTTTTCTTTTTTTTAAGAACATTGGTGTGTGCTTTTGAGGCTTAAGGGTAGCACTACACCTGAGCACTGTCTCTCTTTCTTTGGTGGGCTGTATTGTGAGTATGAGCTCTACATGCCTGAACTGGCTGAGGAACTTATATATGACTTAACTTTATAAAAATGGAGAAACCAGTGTTTGGCTTTCCAGGATGCTTGCCTACCTCTGCAGTGCATCAGCAGGTAAAAATAATGTTAATAATTGTAATAATAATCCTTTTTATTTTTACTGCACCTTTCATCTAGAGCAGTATTATGCAAGAAATGGTATTTCTTGCTCCTGGGCTCCACCTATGGTCAAGATGTGTAGTTTACATTGTGAGCCAGCAATACGGGCAATACAATGCCTTTCACATGCTTTTCTGGACAAAACCTGCATCTGAAGTACAAGAGGAATGTGGACTGATGCAGGACAGTATTTCTACAGAATTATGTACAATACCATCCATCTACATCAGGAAAACACCCTTTCTAAATAAAAACCCTCAAGACATTAGGCAAGGTGTTCCAAAGACGTTGTGTGCAGTTTAGTCCTGGATGGCGGAGGAGGTGGTATGTGTTGGCTGGAGATTACAACTGGGATAACAGGCTTTAAGAAGTTCTTCAAAGTAATTAGGTGAATTCCCTTATGAGGAGAAAATTTGTCAATTCTGTAGAAAACAGGAAGCTAGTGTATCGAATGTAAGGCCCAGCAACGCCTCCACTTCCTCCGAAGTCTAAAGAGAGTTAACCTGAAACTTCTACAGGTCCACTGTGGAGAGCATCCTGACTACTGCTGCACAAGGCCCTGCAGGGAGTGGTGAAAACTGCCCAGTACATCACTGCTGCTGCCCTCCAATACCTCCACAACAAGAGCCACTTATACTGTTCCAACTGTTCCGACATGCTGTTAAACTGGTCTCACCAGCAACACCAACCACGGCCTGAATACAGCACGCACGCATGCACGCACGCACGCGCGCACACACACACACACACACACACACACACACACACACACACACACACACACAGCTACTAATCACTCTGATCATTCCAGTTCACTCTTCATAGTCACTCTGAGCTCTACTAGCTCAGGGACTGTATGCCCTTTGCATTTTTCCTGGAACTCCCCCTCTGTACATAAGCTATATAGCGTTCTCTGTACTTAACACTAGCTGCTATACTTATTACTGCACTACACCTGGTTTACATATGTGATGTATGTACCATAGGACTGGTCTTTATAGCATTCACACCTGGATGTTTACTTAGTTGGCACATTAATCAGCCAGGACATATCTGTATATTCTTGTATTTATTGTCTTTGGACTTATTGCCTGTGCACCCTGCCTCATGTTTTCTCTATTGTCTTTGTACTATAGTACCATGTCCTTACCTGAACCAGAGGCTTTGCCTAACTGTGCTTTGTGGTACTGCACAACCCTTTATTAGTATAATGACAATAATATTGAACAGAATTAGAAAGCAATATTATACAGGCCAAAATAGCTCATAGTTTCTGACCCAGATAAAGCTCAATGCAGGCCAGCTAACTTGGCTATCTAGATGATACTGTTTGGGGATAACATAGAAGCAGGTTTGCTGTATGGTGACAGATGATCTCAGTAAGCCTAGGGGTAAAACAGTCTTATCGAGTGAAGAGATATCTGAATACCTGTGTGATGTCAGCCATTAAGTACAGAGAAGGGACGGCTTCTTCCTGACATTCATGTTCCAGCATCAAAACCAACAGAGGCTGGCATATTGAAACAAGGGCCTCTGAACATTACTCAGAGAGGCATTCTCATAGTGAGACAGAAAACAGGTTACTGAAAGAGAACTTATATACTACTATACTACTATATTTAACGTGTACAACTTACACCCCACATTCATGACCACTGATTGATTCCTGACTCATGCACTGCGCTGGATGTTAACATAAACACATAGAAAATTCTATGACTGGAGTGATTACCGGTCTCATCTTCTTCAAGATGTTCAAAAGCTGTAACAAAGTCCTCTTCAATAGACGAGACAGACTGGTTAGTGTCATCATCCTCAGCTTGACACGCCTCCGATATACCCCTCTGCAGAGACTGTAGCTCCAGGGCATATCTGATTCCTGCTGTATAGCGTGTCAGTAGCCCCAGCATTGTGCTGATTTGTGGAGAGCCACCATGTCTCAGTATACACATGGCTCTGGATAAGCCAGCCTGCAATTAGAGAAAGACGTCATGCTTTCAGCAGCATATCATGCATCTCATACATGTCATACATGTACGCAGGAGTGGTTTCAGTGAGTAAATAGTAAACCTATATTATTGTGAAGGAAAAGAAAAACACTCATAATTCACACAGACTGAAAACTGTCTGGAAGTGGCCCATTCTGAGAAAAAAGATGTGCTTTTGCATTTCTCAGGATTCTTTTCCAATGGAACACATTTAAGTATGCATATACAGTTTGCAGTGTGTTTGTGGTTTTCTAGAGCGCCTAATGTAAATATAATAAATAAATGTCACGCTAGATTTGCTGTCACACACGAAACATACCCCAGAACACATAAAAATCACAGTATGTGTATTTCAAACACTGTGTGCTCAATGCTGTACCGGTGCAATGCCTTCTTTCCTTTCAGAGGGCCGTTTGGGGTCTTTGAGGAGCAGCACTTCTTCATCTTTTAGTGTGTGTACATGTAGTGATCTAAGCAGCTCCATCAACTCAGCAGAAAGGGAGGTCAAAGCCTGAAAGCATTCCAAAAAAAAAAAAAAAGTGATTTCAGGGACTAAAATGTATAAACGTTTAGCTGTTTGCAATAAACCAATCAAATAAGAACTATTTACATAGCTCAACACAACTACCAATAAGTAGTTCTCCAAATGCAACACATGTTCTCCAAATGCAACACATGACGTCACTTCTGATGACTACTGCAGTCTCAGAATTATTCAACCCCTTCATGACCAGCGTGTTAAGTACTTAGTAGAGCACACTTTTGCGGTTATGACCTGCTGCAAACACGATGTATAGCTAGGCACCATCTTCTAGCAGCTCTCCTATTCATGGCCTATTCACTGCCTTCTTCAAATCTCACTAAAGATGTTCTATGGGGTTCAAGTCAGGCAACTGCAACGGCCACTCTGAAATCTTCTGAAACCAAGTCGTGGTGGACTTTGAGATATGCTTGGGATAATTGTCCTCTTGGTCAAGCTTCAGCTTCTTCACAGAAGGTTTGATCATTTCCTGATACTTGATTGAATCCCCCTTGTCCTGCACATGCTGCTGGTTTGCAGTCCCTGAAGATCCTGGAGTGGCTGTCAGAGTCGCGTGACTTGAACCCCATAGAAAATGATTGGTGGGATTTGAAGAAGGCGAGAATATATGTGGAACTGGAGGTCACTGCCCAGCGTTTGTAGATTTTGCTAATAAACATAATTTGCAATAGGGGCTGAATCATTTTGAGTGCAGCTGTACACACAAATGCTTATGTTTTCTGCATATCAGTGGTTAAACTTATAAGTCAACATTTAAAAGTATTATACAGTGGTAGTTACCTGTAGTGTAAAATCCTCACCCTCAGCATGACTAGGTAGGTATACAAAATGTATCTAAAAGGGAGAAAAAGGTCATTACATTTCATGCAACTATAATTAATAAGACTATCTAATACTAGGGAAAGGTGGGAAAGGCACAAACTAAATCAAAATGATTTGCAAAGATATATTTCTAATTTCTAATGAAATCTGAACCATTCTAAATGCACTTTGCATCTGTATTCGTGATAAAATGTGACAGAGACTTTATGCGATAGAGACAGAATGAGATAATTGTTTTAGAATGTGAATCTTACGGTTGTTATATTCAATCATTAAATTTTCATGAAGAATGGACCAATAGAAGTGCTCCAAACTTCACCAGTTGTTTACAGTGATATTTATTTGTAAGTTGGCATTTTGCAGATGCAAGGTTGTTGCGTATGGTGTTGATTATGAATCTATATATTTTGACCTTGAAATTGGTGTGTGTGTGCACCATTTATATGCACCAATTACATGCACCAATGCAAACATGCATGCTTTAATCATGTCTATTAGCATGCATGCACCTCACCTCTGGCAGACACTGTGATTCTCTAGTGTGCAGCTCTGGCACCACATTGCTCAGCTCCCTTCTGTTCTTCAAAAGGCTCCTTAAGGACAGAGCTGAGTTCTCATGTACAGTCTAGTCAAAAAACAAACAAAAATAAATACAATTACAATGGTTAGTTCTTTATGCTAAGGTTTAAAATCTTACTAAAACAACTGAACTGTATTCTGTAATATTATAGCAATTACAAACAATTAAATTTTGTTGTGTGACTGAGTCATTGCTCAACTTCTATTTGGAACTGTAGCGTAGGCAGTGGGCAAAATATGAAGAAAATCAAAAGACATCACAATATTCTAAACGTGCATTATGATAAACTGCTTTACAAATACTGTATCATACTTGGTATGCTGATTTTCCTTTTAATGTTGCTGAACCCCATCCAATTATACTGGACTAATTACACTCTTGCAATAAAACATGCAGTTGGTCTGTGTTCCTTAGGCAGTGAATTGAGATTTCATGATACAGTAAAAGTCACATTGCCCACCTATGTAGCATACTTAGCTTGCATTTGTACAATATAATTTTGAACAAGAATGACTAACATTTACAAATTTACATCGATTTAAAAAATATGCTATTTTCTTTATTACAAAAACATTATACCCATGAGCCCATGAGCTGCAGAAACCAAGGATTCATATTTGTATTCGTTTATTCTGAATAATGTATTTGGTCACATCCCTACACAATACATACATAATTAGTTTTATTAAAAATAGTATTAGTATAATTAATAATTAGGTTACCTCTTTCCTGATGGCACGGTTTTTGAGTGGAACACCTTTGATCCTGGCACAGGCATCCATAGCAATGCAGGGCAGGGTTGGGAGGCTAGCCTCACCTAAGAGTGAACAGAAAATAGGGCAATAAATGACTGAGACAGAAGGGATAAGTAATAATACTATATTTTATTCATTTTCTGCTTTTATAACCCTACAGAAAACTTATATTACATTTCTCGGTAAAGAGGTAAAAGTAGTCAGAATCTCTGAGCATGACAATTCTTTAAATCTTAAGTATTGTACATAAAAATCCAGGAGCGATCTATTGGGGGCTCCACCTCACAACACACACGACCAGATACCACAGGACACTTTCAGAGATCTTGTGGAGTCCAGGCCTCAAATGGTCAGTTACTCAATATTAGGTGCTAATGTTATGTCTGATCGGTGTGAAACTGAAAAGGGGAACACTAGAAATGTCAAAGATGGCTGAAATTGCAAAGCAAAAATAATCCACACAATATTCAGTAACAATGGATACTGGATTAAGGTTTAAAGTGAAATCCAGAGTGTTAATAAAACACCACCACACAAAATATAATTTTGAAGAAGTAGGCTACAGCTAAACATCTTTATAAGCTAAGACCTACAGGGTTGCAGTGTAGGAGTGCGTTGGCCTGAACTAAGCAGATCACATTCTTACATAACTTTAAACCCCATACTATTCTGCAGAAGCCTGATACAAGATCTTATCTGTGCACTGCAAACGAGAAGGCCTATGCAACTTATGAAGAATAGACAAAGAGCTGACTTAGCTGATCTCTGAAACCTGAAAATACAGCAGTAAATGCAGGTCAAGACCACAAATCATGATACAGATCACACTTCTGTTGGAACAATCCAGCAGGTTAATACCTAAAGGCAAAGATCAGTTCAAAAGTCTATAGCATGCATACAGCAATGAGGAAGTGTCTGTTCTAAAAATAAATGTACAAATTTTGATGACAACAAAACAAAATAACATAATGTTCTAGGCCTTTATTTGGGGGGCTGCATTTCTCACTGACCTTGTTTGGTCTGGTCTGGTCACTTCATAAGTTTTGAGTATCAGGATTATATCTGGATAAGGCCACATAAAAATGTTAGTGTAAATGCTTTTGAACCAGATACAAAGTCGATCACTTAAAACACTTCAGGAGGGGGTCTGAGACGCAATTGAGCCACATTATAGCAGTGTAAACGCATCCGTCTCTAAGACCTATTCGACAACCAAGACTCTTCCCAGTACAAATGAAAAAGAGTACAAATTGCAGTGCAACAAGCAAATTTGCATATTCCGGCCTTCACAGCAATCGGATGTTTGTTTTTTTTCTGGAAAGTGCAAACTTTGCAGCGCAGACAATAAAACAATGCTACACTGCCTGAGACTTCACCCACACAGCCACCTTGAGCTTGCAATGATAACACTACATCACTGGTCTAGGAGAGGTTTTGGGAAAATCAGCCTATATTATCGATGCTCTGACACCCTAAAAGCATCTTGCACACTTTGAAAACATACCCCTTTCTGTATGTGTACGTGTGTATGCATCTACTTCATGGATATGTTCCGAGCCTTCAGCAGCTCATATGATTTACTTTAATGAAGGACTGATTAGATAAACTAGATCTTAAATGGTAACTGAACTAAATACTGGCCTGAAAACGGATAAGCTAACACACTCTTATACATCAGATCACAATGTATCAATCTGTATTTATAACAGTTAGTGCTGTTTAGACCAAACAAAGACATATGAATAGCTTTACATTTCATTTTCATCATGCATATGATCATGCAAACTTGGTCCAAAGGTACGGGAAAATTTACAGGCAAGACTAGTGACGAGTTTGCTGAACGCACTTTGCACTGGTAACACTGCACTGTTAACAATTTCATAAGCACTTTGGTCAAAAATGGGTCAGACCGATGCCGTTCAGTCTGAAGGTGTGTGGGTGGGTGGGTAAAGACAGACAGCAAAAAGAAACCCACAAAAACAGATAAAGAGATGGGGAAACTTTATTTTAGCATTTAAAGTGCACTAAGAGCACATTCTCCTTTAGAAAGGGAGGGGGCTGAGTGACAGCTTGCTAATTGTAATAATGTCAGTGGGCAGCTGCGGCCCAAGCATAAATTAAAGATAAGACACATAGATCATGGGTCTGAACTTGTGAACAGAATGAAATCACTGTACCAGAAAACCAATCCAGGCTTGACACACTTTTTCAGGTTCTGTGGGTGGGACTGATTGGAAACTTCTAAAACAAAAAAGGGGTGTGGCAAGCCCCCATAAATGCCCCACATACACATATACATATAGAGTGTCTTAGCAAGGTGTAACCACCCAATTTTCTTATGTGTTTCCAATAGATCTAAATGCAGAGGTCACTTTAATCACTGTTCCTGTTGAAACACTGGGCAGATTTAGTCTTTATGACTAATGCACCTGCCATCCATGTCCCAATAACAAGTGAACTTGGCCCTCATAATACTTTTATGCACGGTAGGACAGACAGTGTCTGGAAGCATCTGCAGCCCCTAAAGTTTGTATTAATAAATCGTTCCCTCAGTTAAAATAAATAAATAAATAATTCAATTTTCCAATGGGTTCTCACAATTTAATTAGTCTTTCCCTAAAATAAGCAATCCGTTCCCTCAATTTAATTTCATTTAAATAATTTAATAAATCTTTTCTTTACTTTAATAAATGGTTCCCCCTTATTTCACAATCAGCTTCATCAATTTTAGAAATCATTCCCTCAATTTATTAAATCGCTGCCTCTTAATTTCAGTCTCCTCATTTTATTTTAAATAATTTAAAAAATAATTCCCTGAATTTAATAAATCGTTCCCACTTAATTCAAATCAGTTTCCAAGATTTCAAAAATCATTACCTCAAATCACTCCACCTAATTTCAGTTCAATTTAATTTAAATAATTTAATAATTCCCTCAATTTAATAAAACATTCCCCATTTATTTTAAAAACAGTTACTTCTATTTAATTTAAATAATTTAATAATTCCCTCAATTTAATAAAACGTTCCCCATTTTATTTTAAAAACAGTTACTTCAATTTAATTTAAATAATTTAATAATTCCCTCAATTTAATAAAACGTTCCCCATTTTATTTTAAAAACAGTTACTTCAATTTAATTTAAATAATTTAATAATTCCCTCAATTTAATAAAACATTCCCCATTCATGTTACAATCAGTTACTTCAATTTAATTTAAATAATTTCATAAATGCTTTCTTCATTTTAATAAATCGTTCCTCCTTAATTTCTCACTCAGTTTCCTCATGTTCATAGAGGATCGTCTCCCCTGAGTAATTCGTTCCCTCAGTTTGGAGGAGGGCGCTTTAGTTAAACCGGGGGGGAAAGATTTATTAAATCAGGAGAACGATCAGGTTTTTATCGCCGGGCTTTAAATATCATTGGTCTACTCTAGTACTGTTCCGGCCCCGTAGTTTCTACCCGTCTTTGTGTGGAGGCACGAGTCAGACATCCTTCACTTTCACATCCATTACAGTCCATCTCATAAACCCTGCTGGGCCCGTCCATTCTCCCACTACAGGCCTCTAGACAGGAGTGACAGCCTCGCCACAAACCGCTACAGAGCTAGCTAACGTTCCTAAAACACGGCAGTGCTGCAGGTCTCCTCGCAGGAGGAGCAGGAGGAGCAGGAGAGGGAGACGCTCCTCTTGTTTAGAGAGTTAGTGAACTGCGCCTCGTGATTGTTGTGTTTACTTCCCGCGAGCCAGCACGCCGCTGTTCCGCGACTCAGGCCTGACACTGACAGGAACAGCAATGTTAGCCAGGTTAGCAAACTACGTTTGTTGTTTTACCAATCAAAAACGTGGCGCCACGCTCTCTAAAATCCACATAAATGATCATTAAACCTCGGCTGATGAAAAGCCGTGCAGTGCGTGCGGTCTCGGTTAGTTCCTCCAGATGTTATTTCGACGCAGACTGTACCTGAACCTCCAGCTAGCTCTGCAGCAGCGCGACGCGTCAGCTAACGACACCGAGCGAACCTGTCAGTGTCCGCATAGCTACATGAGCTCGACTGTAAACCCACTGCCGGTAAATATGCCCTGTTGCCAGTGTATCACAGACACTGTCATCACAAACCTCCACCGCCTTAACCGCCCCTCACCTTTTGTTGGCAGACCCCTGCAGTGAGACGTTAGCTGTAGCCCTTCTGCTCATGAAAACAAGCCGAGCAGGCCAGAGCAGTCGAGTCCCAAACAGCGGCTCTGACAGCACAGAGCCCAGAGTCGACGATGGAGAAGACAGGAGGTGTAGAGCAGCTCTCGGTTCTCTCGATTTTCACAGTGAAATCGCAGTGATTTCTAACAGTGTGAAGTTTACAGCATTATTTAGATAACAAACTTTAACTTTTGCAGGAAACACTTATAATAAGAAATGGCGTATACTAGCTGCTGGGCAATATGACAATACTGTATGATACTGAGATCGATTTTGCTGTTGTGAGACAATCAGCTTTTCTAAGAATATTGAGGATCTCACCAGTGTTTAAAACAGTGATCAGCTGCACGTGTCTTTACAAACAGGTGAAATTAGTCTGGTTAAACTGGATGAAGTTTTGAAATATGGGAGAGAATTTAAATAGTAGTTTTTAAGAATCTGTCGCTACTGAAGCATTTTGTCTGTGATCACGTGTATCGTGATAAATACATATTTAAATATTGCGATATAATATTTTTACCATATTGCCCACTGCTAGCCTATACAGTCTCGTTTAACCGTTTGGGCACATCTTGTGTTATTACATGTGTCATAGAGAGAGAGAGAGAGAGAGAGAGAGAGATCTGAGCGCCTTTGTGTGTGTTTGTGTGTGTGTGTGTGTGTGTGTGACAGTGTCGTAATAATAATAATAATAATAATAATAATCATAGTAACCACGATCTTCACCGTTACTATTATTATTTCCAATAATCAGTAGTAATCATTATTACCAATAATAACAATAATAATATCAACCCTAATTATTTAAAAAAAAAATAGAACAGATCTGAATATGGAGTTGGACAAAGTGGTGATACTACTTAAGGGTCATTTCTGTCATGTCAAGCTGTGGTGGCTTATGACTATGCATATGTGTAGTGCTGGGTGATATATCATCTACACTCTTATCATACCATCAGATCATTTTTAGTTTTAGGTGTATTGCTACAGTTGTGGTCTGTAGTTTACACACAGACTCATCGTGGACATGGATATCAGGGCAATATTGGTCTTTCAATGAACAATGTTCTTTTTCAGGGGCAGAACGAGTGTACAGCAAACATTTTTAATACATACACACTTTTATTTTTTTAGATTATTTATTCATTGATGATAAAAGCAACAAAATGTCGCTTAACTTTCTAAAGCTTTTCAACTTCCTGTTGGTGATCACCACAACTGGTTGAGACGTTAAGAAGGGTTTGTTTGGCAGCACCCATTGGTTTGGAAAAGTCTGAAGAAAGATGTTTGTACAAAAAAAGAAAGCCTTTAGAAGCAAAGTTCGATGGTCAAATCAAGCTAAGACAAGCCAAGAGTTCCTTGGCCACAACGACCACAGCAAGGTTTGTTTAGAGGAGAACAAGAACACTGTACCAACTGTTAAGCATGGTGGTGGTAGCATCATGCTCTGCTGCCAGCAGAACTGGTATATTGCATCAAATTGATGGAATAATGATATTTCATCATACCCTCAAACCATCAGCTATACGGTTAAAATTTGGTCATATGGGTGTTCCGACAGGACGATAACCCCAAGCACACATCAAAGGTGGTTGTTAAATAGATAAAGCAGGCTAACGTTGCATTTTTAAAAGTCTTGATCTCTATTTTACTAAAAATATGTGGACAGTGCTAAATTGGTGTTTAACTGAACTCTACCGATTGAAATTCTTGAATTTTCGGAAAAGTGGTCAAATATCCAACCAGAATTCTGCCAGAAGCTTATTGATGTCTACTAAAAGCATCTGGTCAAGACGGAAGTTGCGTAAGGACATTTAACCGAATGTTAAGTGTGCTATGTATTTCTGACTCTGTGTTGACTTTGGAAAAAAAAATGAAAATGTAAAGGTTTTAATAATAAAAAAATAAAAAAGTTTTGTTCCTGTTAAAGATGTATGTCCTACACTCGCAATTACTCTGCCACAGAAAAAGAACAGGTCAAAGAAATCACTGAAATAATGAGCATTATATCAATATTATATTCCAGTAAACCTGCTGCCAAGTAGTGTTTAGGAGGGCAGCCTGGAGGTGTTGTCTCTTACTATTACTACTTTCACTAATAGTACTGTGAATACTAGTAGTATTTGTAGATTCAGTGAGAACAAACTCTGAGTGCAGGCAGGTGGACTAAAATATGTAATTTACCGCCCAGCACATAATGCAGTTCTTCACTGTAGACACATCCAGCATAAAACTATATAAATACATAATTCCCTTCCTGTCAGGTTAACATTTACAGTTGAGTGCTGTCATTTCCTTGTTGTTGTTTTTTGTAGAGCATTATTAGCACACAGTACCAGAATTGAGGAAGCACACTCTCAATAAGCTGAACACTGCAAAGCTAAGCTGAAACAGAACTATCATGGTATATTTGGAAGAAATCTTGATGTCAAACGGTGTAAATCTGAAGAGCCAAAACCAGTATTTATATATTAATGCTCTCATTTCTGCTGTAACGTGGTCTATCCCTACAGTTAGGTTGCACTCACAGTACAGAGTGGCTGTAGTTTATGTATATAGTGCTAACATCACTGCACTGCTGTTCTATAGGAATCAACTATCCACCAGAAATGACCACAAGAAGGAATCAGAACAAAGGACATGGTACGCTGTGTATGCTTTCAGATTTATTGAAGAAGTAAGATATCAAGTGGTACCATTTTACCACTTCAAAATGTACAACAAAATTGCAACATTTATTTCTTCAATCAGGATACAAAAATACACATCTCAGTGACTTCCATATTGTAATAAATAGTTAACCATGCATCTACGATAAGAAGGCACAGAAAACAGTCACTTAGTAGTCATAAAAATTACCAACTACTTTACCAAAAATCATCCAGATATCAATACAAGTGACTACTGTAACATTATATCCCAATGGTGAAAACACATACACATCAGTTGTTTAACCTTAATAAATATGCAAATGCTGTATATAGCTATACACGTAGTATTTAAAAATGAAACTGTGCCATTGTAAACACAATGTAAACAAAGGAAACTCACATCGCACATCTCTTAATAGGATCATGTCAGCAATATGCAATCCTGCTCTACAAATTTCTCATGTGAATTGGATTTGAAAAATCAGGCAGTATACAGCTTTATGTACACCATCTAAAGATAAGCCCAAGCTTCTTGCTTTTGCCTGATGCCTTATCATAAAAAAACACTCCTGTTCTGGTGGGTACACTCTAGAGAGCTCGTTCAGAGACAGATACACGCAGAAGGTGTGCAGATGAATTCGCTGCAGCATGAGAGGAAGACTGCACTTGGGGATCTGAGCAAAATGAGAGCAAAAAAAAAGAAGAAAAAAAAAGACACCACACAGAGGCACCGTTATATTGAGGTCAGTCAACCTGCTACAGTTTATAAATGGTAACACTGTAAGGCCAGATCTTCAGGGGTTATGACGTGAAGCTATCCTTAAATCTTTTGCGGCGCGATGCGCAGAAGTCACCCTTCCTGAAAAACTATTACTGGCTTTTCACTTCACATCTAACAGCATCTATGGCACTATGCCTTGTTAACACTGAAACTTGTGGTGCAGGTTTCCAGAGTGAAATGACTTGTAGAGTCAACTGACATTTTGTACTGGTATCTTTGGTAATGACTCTAGCCAACTGGGGAGATTCATTTTCTCACTGGAAAAATACAGTCTTTGACTCCTTTCAAAGGCAATGCATATCTGTTTACGTGGAAAAACCAAAGCAAATAAAAACACTACATTCAGTTTTTAATGGCAAAGCATGCATGTTAAGAGTGAAGACTGATATTCTCCAGAAATGGACCTAGTTGGTTAAGATATTTAGAGTGGGCCATTCCAACTCCCATTCCTCCTGAATCATTTGGTCAACGGCCAGTTGTAAACACATCTAGGCACGTTTACACACTCCAGTCGTTCTTGTGGAGTTAAGGAGATAAAGAACACCCAAATCTAGAGCCAGTTTTGAATGGAAAACCTGCTGCAGCCCCTCTTTAGGACATCTGCGCCCCCTTTGTTTACTTGGTAATGTGTCAGTGGTTCTCATTTCCGGTTTGCTCTGATTTTCTGAGTCTTTGTTACTTGATGAAGATTCAATGCAGGTGGAAAAGAATGTGTCAGTTAGAACGTGGCTGGGACAGGTGTGATCTGACACCCTCTAGGGGGAGATTATGATAAGACCATTATAAACCCATGGGGAAACCTACATGTGCTCGTGATCTCTTGATTTACAGGACTTGATCAAAGCTAATGGGTGAAAAATCTCCACTGCAATGACAATAAAAGAGGCACAGCAGGCAGTTCTGCCCGTTTCATAGTGAGAACATCCAGTTGTCTAGCAAATTATCCTGGAAGCACAGTTTAGTAGATATGTCTGACAATTTGCCTATGGAAGATTTGATGAATTTGGAAAGAGTTATGGTGTGGTAAGTCTGTCCACGAGAATCGAAAAAGGAGTGCATGAACTGGTTTTTGTTTTCCATGGAAAAACGTCACATAATAAAACTTCGTCGAGAAGAAAATGTATCAAAATAAATACAATATTGCACCTTCAAAAGATTACAACAGCACTTAACATATAAATGTGATTACTAAACATCAGAATAGTTCACATCGTTATCATGGTGCACTATACACAATCAAATGTGTAAGCTCAATATATCAGGTTAGCATTAATCTATACAAACCATTTATCTATACAAACAGTTCCAAGATATGTACAGTGCATATATATTAACAAACAAAACTTCACTTATACTAGTATACCCTGTAATGCCATCCACTTAACAAACTTTAGTTCTGGGTATCCTATCAAACTTACATTTTATCCCTAAATGCAATTTAAGGAGCGACAGTCATGAGAAACCTACGCATAGTTGCAGATCAACTGCAATATCTAATGCAGAAAATAAGTCTCCTATTCTGAGTAAAATAGATAAATGCTGAAATGTAGATTCAGAGTCAGTAGTGCAGAGGCGACTCCATTTTTCAGATCTACTGAGAATTTCCACCCTAATATTCGGATCCTTACAATCAGTACTAAATGTAAAAAATTCTACGAAATTTGGGGGAAATGATACCTAAACGTACTGTTGAGCGTTAACTGTTAAAGCACAGGTAAATGCTAATTTCTACTGAACCTGGGGGAAATTATATGTCAAAGGACTGTTAAATGTTAACTGTAACCTAGTAACCTACTGTATTTGGGGCTAATGAGACTTAACAGTACTACACGATACTGAGTTTGGGGCTAATGAGACTTAAAAGTACTACACGATACTGAGGTTGGGGCTAAAGAGACTTAAAAATACTACACAATACGGAGTTTGTGGGAAATCTTAAGCAGAAAAATCATTTTTTTAAATCAACAAAATGTTTTGGCCACATTCACTTTGGTACTGTTTTTACAACAAACTGATATTTGCCTTATTTAATGTGCTAATCAGATCTAAATCATAGGCTTCCTACCAATAAAGCACATTTTACAATAAATATGGCACATGACACTGCTCTTTGACACAGAGGTTTCATGCAAACAAATAAATAGAAATAAAACAGTAGTCTATTATTAAGACCACAGGGATTTTTCAGTAGTAACAAATGGCATCATACTAAAGTCATAGAAAACTTGTTCAAGTGTTAGTTTGTACAATAAAAAACAAGACACTAATCATGCAGTGAAATAGATACCGGAATCAAGCATAAATAACATGCATCAGAATGTCACTGTTTTAGGAACCCCCTTTTTAAACCTTTTTTCCTGGACTGCAAACTACTTCGCTATGATTGCCCTTTGATTGCAATGCTTCAGCAGCCGTTTTCCTGTCTCCTTAAAATGTAAACAGTGCTGTCGAAAGAAGAATATTGCTGACACATCATCTCTCCCCATCCTTTTGTAGCCATCTACCGCAAGGCAAAGAGCCAGTGAGCTATTACAAGGCCTTACTTCACCCACAGTGAACACTTTATGGAAGTCCTGTTTTGCTACTCTTGACTCTTTTAAAGATGCCAGAAGTTGCCTCTACAATGAGAGTTGCATACCTGATTGTGCCATTAATGCAGAATGTAAAAAATGGCTTTTTTTGTTTGTTTGTTTGTTTGTCTGTAAATCTACCACGGTCTACATCATTCTACCGCTACTGTCTCTTTTGGCACCAGCACTCGCTCTAAAACAACACATTCTCAGGTTCTCTAAAGCTATGCTTAAACAACGGGAGAAACCTCTCGATACTGAGCTCATCCAGACAATGGAGCTCAGTGAAACATCCGCTCCTGATGAAAGGAACACGTGCGTGCTCAAGCCTCACAGGTCCACCATGGCGCTCTTAGCCAGGTCCTTAGTTCCCTGGAGAATTCTCTTCATATGACCCACCTTCGAGATCCCCAGATCCTGTTGAAACGACCACACAAACATTTGCTGAAAAGGATATATTTAGTCATCAGGCATCAGTTATATGTACAATGTACAATTTTTGTGCTCTGAGAAAAAAACCCGAAATCTGCTACATGATCAGAGTAATTTGAACCAAGTAAAAATGAGGATTAAATATTAAATCTGTTAAATTACTGATGGGGTGGTTTACTGGACAAGGATTAAGCCCTAGTCTTGGACTACAAAGCATTCTGAAAGGAGATTCTCCATGTAGTCTCGGACTTGATATATGAATTCAAGATGTTATACATTGTAATTGATGATTCTATATATATATAAATTGATTATATATAGAGATTATATATATATATATATATTGATTATATATGTGTGTGTATCTTAATAAAGCACTAATATCAATTAAAGCTTGTTCCTCGCACAGTTTAGTCATTTCTACATTTAGGTTCTACTAATGGTGTATTGCTTGCAAAGTGTTGCTTTAGGGGTATTCAGTGCTCTTGTAGTATTTCAAAAGAATCAAAAGGGACACTAGCTGAGGATATTCTGAGAGAATGACTGACTGTAAGGATCTCCTAAATGCCATACATATTTTACAGTTACAGTTTTTAACCATGCTGAAAACATAGGGATGTAGCTTTGTTAGATATAACTCATCTAACAAAGCTACATCCTCATAATTTCCCCATGTTTAAAAACTGTATTACTGAACTAGAATCTTACCAATCAATCAATCAATAGTACATTTTGCCAAGATCAGTTGAACAATTTCAATATATTGCACATTAAAAGATTGGAATACATTTATTAAATATACTCATTTTCCCAATATCCACCAGGACAGCCCAATAGACAACATGGGGGTTCTTCCATATAAATGATAGGGACATCTGAAATGAGGGGGTGGGGGGTACAACAAAGAATAAAAATGGCACAGTCCAAGGAACACTTGTTCTGTCCTTTTACTTCTAATGTATATATGATACATCACCATTGTAGAATTATCATATAACATATTTACCACAAGTAACAGATGACAACATATAATCATTCAACTCCACATTAATAACTCTGAAGAATGCTCAGGTCATGTTGACAATGGAGTTGTAAATCGGGTGCACTGTCTTACTGGTGCGTGTGTGATCCGTGATGTCTCCAATGACTGCTTTTAGCATTCATTCAATCATTAAAGGGTTCTATTACCAATTACACCATACTTGAGTTCATTCCAGCTACGGGTTTGCACTTGTTATGTAAGTTCATCTAAGCTTTGCTTGTTCCTGCTAGTGTCATTTTGCCTCATCGTGTGAGAAAACACAGGCGCACACACACTTTTCTCACTGTACTCAAAAAAAAAATAAATAAAATGAAATAACACAAACAGAAGCATGCTGGTTCACAGCTGAGCTCTTCACACCAGTGGAGTTGTCCGCCACACAACAGTAGTTGATGCACATGTGTCACACCATGCTGCAGGTGCAGTCACACTTCTTTTTTTTTTTTAGCTTTCCCCCTCACCACTTTTTTTTATCCCCTTTCACTATTTGACTAGTCTACATCTCAGCGCTTCCAAAGCCTGTAAGCATGTCAGGGCCACAAACGGTTAGTTATGTAAGTAGGTTCAAGTCTCAAACGACACTTGCACAGAGGAAGCCAAGCAGAGCAGTGCAGCACATAATAGCAAACAGGGGTCAGGTCAAAAAAGACAGAAAAGATACAGAGAGAGAAAGAGAGAAAGAGAGAGATAGAGAGAAGGTTCTGATTTGTTCTTAGGGACATTGTGAGGCACGTAAAGGGCGGGACGGGGGGGGTGTGTGTATACCTTCAGGTCCCTCCTCTCCAGGTGTAGGAGCTCTGAGCCGCGGATGTCGTGCCGGATGAAGGTGTCTTTGTACTCCCCCAAGCTGAGCTGCTCCAGCCAGGCGCCCACCTCCTCAGTGCCCCACCTCTGAACTACACAAGTCAAGAGCGAGAAGCCCCCTTCAGTCTCCGAAAACCCCCGCACACACGCGCAGGACACAAGCAGAACAGGGTCAAGGCCAAAATGGGTTGGAAATGAAAAAAAAAAAACAACAACAACAACCACAAAAGAGGGAAGAGGGGGGATCAAAACAGAAAGAGAAGAAACACAGAAAGGAGTGGCAGCGGCAGCTGGCAAAGAGAGGGTTAAACAGGTTCGCTCTCGGTAAAGGTCTCTGGTCACTGGCACACCCAGAGGACTGTTTCTTTTTTTCTGGCATGCAGGTTATCACAGTGGGACATCCACCACCGCATTCAGAGCAGACACAGGAGACAGGAGATAGAGGAAGAGAGAGGAAAAATGAGAGAGAGAGCTAGAGAGAGAAAGGAGGACGGGAGAAAGGAGGACGGGAGGCTGAAGCCTGTGCACCCTAAATGCTGTACATCTGGCCTTTGCACCATGATTCGAAATGTCCTGTCCGAGAAAGCCATATGCTGGCTCATCCACGAGCAGGATGCCACGCTTCAGAGATACCTTATCAATATCAACTAAAGCTTAATGTACCCCGAAACACAGAAGCACATGTAAAAACAGTTACGTGCATTTCCTATGCACCTGTAGCAGTGAATGGTTTGCTCACCTGTAAAGAATATATTGTCGCATTTCTATTGGTCCAATCCTCATGATGTGCATTTACACCACTTAAAGGACAGTTGGCTCTTTCATACAGGGTAACAGTAACAATAAAACTGGGATGCGTGTTCTTTTGCTACAACAGCAACAATATCTATCCGACTGAACTAGCTATTAAATTACTGCCATGTACATTTCCAGTGGTTCCAATAAGTCCAATGGTTTCAGCATCAAATCTCCTAAAATGTGTCCCCACATACAAATAAGAAAGACCTGCTGATATATCTGTATATGCAATATAGTGGTTTCCCTTCTGTGAGCTGAGCCTTGGTTTGTGCCTACTGTTCATGTGTGGACACATGGGACTGTATCTGACTCACAGGACGACACCATGAACAGAGGAAAGTGCAGGATGCTCATGGATGGTTGGGTAGAACTGAGGACATCACAGAACACAGAGAACTCTTGGGGGTGGGGGGTGTAGATGCTACGTGGAGCTCTGTGTCAGCAGACAGGCCACACAGCATTGCCATAATGGCCGAAGGAGGTCAGACACGTCATCCTTTAACAGAGCACTGGGATGCTGTGTTACCCAGAAACACTTACAAAATAAAAAATGCTCAGGATTCAGTTTTTGTTCTGGCAAGACTCAGCAATATGGCATTCTTGTCTATTTCAAAACATGATGTGGGAACACAACACACGGCACTCCATGAATGCAACACGCCATCCATGAAAAATGTTTGCGTTCTGTCCAACGTCAGAACACCCACGCAACTCTTACCTGACTGTGGACTGGACTTCTTCAGGGCCTTCTCCTTCTTGAACTTTGGCACGATGCGGAACATGCCGCTGCGGCTGTTTCTCTTGCCGTACTCCAGGGAGTGGTCCTATCACACACGACAGAGACCTTTTCACTCTTTACAGTGGTAACATCTGAAGCCAGCACCTTCACGGTCACACACTCGGCCAAGAGCTGGTGTTAAATACATGGCTAAAAGCTGACTCCACAATAGTCCGCTTGATCTCACCTCCTCGTCGTTGGGCTGCAGGATGTGGTAGAGCCAAGGAATCTCAGCCAGCTTGCCCAGCTCCACCTCCACACTCTGCAGAGCGCTGGACAGCAGCTCCTCCTCAGGGGGGTCCAGTTGCTGTAGGATACAAAGCCCACAACGTGAGCCTTTGCCAAAAATCACACATAGCGTAGCCATAGACTACAACCAGCATGCCAAGGTAAATGGTGGAAATCTTCATCATTTCAATCATGCACAGTGACAGTCAGGGGGGCAATTCTTTAAAAAAGAGGCTCTGCTGTAAGAAGCTAAAAGTTAACACAACTTTTGAAACGCCCTTACCAATGACACCCGTCCTACTAGGAGGGACTCAGTCTCATTGTGCAGGGCCTTCACTGTGCTTGCCACTTCAATAGCTGTGTTCCTGGTCAGGCTCTGAAAAAAGAAGACCATCTGATTAAAACACTCCAACGGAACATCTGTGTTTCCAAAGTCCAGTCTTTGAGCTACCCTTAAGTGCACAGTCAATGATGGTATGATATTTTAGTCATATTTCTCACTGTAGAATATAAAATAAAAATCTTTTTTCTGTATTTAAGGATCTCTTGAATCATACAGTAATCAGCTGCATCTATTTGGAGTGATTGGATTTTATCTGATGGGTGGTTTGTTGCCCTGGGAAATTGAACAGTCCAGTCTTGCCACTGTCAGAATGGCCAACAATAAATGCTGCTTAGCACATCGGATTCAACTCAAGAAGGGTTGATAATCCAGTGCACACTTCATCAGCACTTAAAACCGCATGACCGCAGTTGAATCTATGCTCAAATGTAGCTGTTAAAAATGAACATAGTTACATGAAAATAAATATGACTAAATATCACTGGGGTTCAAACTCTCAAGCTTCTGTTTATAGACTTAACAGTTAGTCCATCATGCTGCTCTGGAACACCTCCACACATCTTCCATTGTATTATGTGAATGCTGTAATGTGTGCCGTGTCTGCTACCACAAACTCTCCCCCTTGTCACTGGAGGTCGCTATTGTGCAAGTAATCGCTACGTGTTAAACGCTTGTTTCGAGTCAGGGTCGTTGGAAAGCTTTTTAAGGACTGTGTTTGCCTCTGTTCCTTACAAAGTCTTGGTTGTTATTTCTCTCAAGTCTAAGAATTATATTTTCCTATTTGTGGTCCCAGTTTTCGACTCTGGATTATTTGTTAACTTGTAAACAGAAGATTTTCACCACAATTACTACTGACTGTAATTTTCTTTTCAACTTTCATTTTCCACCAAGCCATGTTTGTAATTTCACTGTTGCTTCAAGTGGTAATTAGGTTCAAGATGGGCATATATTTTTGATCATGATATTCAAACTGGAATCTCAACTATAGTATCTGTTGGATGTTGTTAGGGTATATTATACGGGTTAATTTTTATCATTTTATCATCAATTATTATCATATATATATATATATATATATATCTGTAAGTCCGCTTTCTCCAGAGTGTTTCTGTACTTTTTTTTCACCTGTTTAAATAATCTTGAAGATTTTGGAGACACGCCATTTAATCTGGTTCTTTTCCTGCTTCTGACCAAATGGTGATCTGTCAATATCCTTTCAATAAAAACCTCCTTTCTCCTCACAAGAGCACACTTCTGTCTAGTTTACCTCAATAACTCCAGCAAATCAACATTTCCATTTACTCACTAAAGTACTGAAATAAGGGACACAGAATTTGGAATATTATCTGGTCATTTTTAATGAAGCTTTTGACTAAGTATCTGGCATAGACCCACAGAAATGTTAAGCCGCTGTTCTTGTCTCATCTTAAAAAAAGCACAATGTTGACAAACATGCACAGTGTATAGTGCCTGAACTGTCTTAATTACTATTCGGGTCAGCTGACAGTCTGTGATAACAGAGATTAATCACTAAATAGATATACTGCACTATTCTGCTATCATAAGAATATCAAATACATAATTACACTCTTTTTAGATATCTGAATACTACGTTTTAAATGCGGACATTCAAATGGTGATTAAACACTGTACTACAGACCTGACTTACCTCAGGGAACTTGGGGTGAGTTTTGTTGATGGCGTGCGATGCAGCATTAACAGCGTGAGCTAGCTCTTGCTCCAGAAGCCCGTTGGTCTTGGCAGCCTCACAGATCCTGGTGATGAGTTCCTCAGCGGCACGGGCACACATCTGGATGAGCGTGGCCTCCTCCTCAGTCGCCAGGTCCACGGAGTGCTGAGGGTACAGGTGCGGCCGCAGAGGAGGCTTGTCATACTTCAGCTTGTCCTCCCATGACTTCAACGTGTTCTCAAATGCCTGTGACGAGGGCAGAAAGCTTCAGTGATAAAGATGCACAAGGGTTGAGTACAATGTACTGTGAAAGGTATTCATGCGCATATAAACTAACACCCACCCTGTCTCTGGTCAGCATCTGGGCCCGGTTCTTGTGTTGGATCTTGATGACTCCAGGAGGCTGGATCCAGGCTTCTCCATCCACTTGAATAGGCACTCCTTCATCTCCCAGGATTGTAATCTTTACTGTGCGACACTAAGGCATTAAGAGGAGTTGGAGAAAAGGGTAGTATGTCACTATAGGAAAAATCTGAGTGTTGCAGTATACAGTGGCTATCACACAAAAACCTTGTGTCTTCAAAATGGCTTCACAGAAAATGGAAATAATTTCTATTTCTACTGGCATTTCTATTGGTCTATTCATCCTAAAGTTCTGACACCGGCACTTGTAATTGATGTAGAATGCAGCAGCATGGGTTGTCTTCAATGTTTTTATGTTCAGTCATGTAACTCCCCTGCTGCGATCTCAGACCTGCTGCCTGTATCAGATTCAAAGCCCTGACCCTGGACCAGCCCCTTCCGTACTTGATGGCAGTAGTCAAAAGCTGATCTATACCAAGAGCCCTTTGAGCTTCAAGTACAGCTCGGCTTGACCCGCCATCCTTTAGCATCCACGGAAGACAAGCGTCCAGGCTTACTTCTGTCCTGGCACCAAAGTGGTGGAACGAACTTCCCCTGGGTGTCTGTTTCAAGGTGTACTTCAGCAGAGTGTAGTGCAGTTGAGTATTGTGGTCTCCATACTGACTTTTCTATTTAGTAGCGTCTGAGGTATCTTTTGGATACTAGCCGATAAAAACTAAGGATAGTGAAGCACTTTTGTAAGCCGCTCTGGATAAGAGCATCTGCTAAATGCCTTAAATGTGCAAATGTAAATGTGAGGGACAAACTCACGTAATGTCAAAAACCTCAAAAACAAAGATACAGAGGTTTTGCATGACAGCTACACACACACACAAACACAGAGAGAGAGAGTACTGAACATTATACGTGATGGAGTGACAATTATAAGCACTGTAAGGCTCACCTGGGCTATGCGATGATGCTGGAGCTTGATCACTCTAGACACCGCCATTTGCATACTTCCAAACACAGCAACCACTTCCAAGATTTTATCATCAAATGATGGAGCACAGAATATCTAGTACATAAGAAAAAAAAATAAGAATGAATTGAATGAATCCATGCATAATGTCTGTAAGACCCACTCACATGCATTTTTGTTTCCATTTTTTCTGTACAGATTTCCTTGACTACCACCAGAAGGCCATTCACAAACACTAGTTAAATACCATAAGGGACTAAAGCAATTATCACTGACAGTTCTGCTGCCTCTGTCCCAGCAGTTAGTGCACTTCATACGAAAATAACCTACACGTCCAGCATTGACACTGGCTCAACAGATGACGTTTTTGGAGCAGATCCACTGGATGTCCTGTTCAAGATCACAGGCATGTCAGTGCTCTTTTGCTCCGGCCTGCTTATGTAACCGAGCCTTGCAGAGTCCTGCCAGAGTCCAGTGTAACCCCTCATGCTGGGGCTGGACACAGGGGAGGCCTTTCATTCCACAGCCAGCTAATAAACCAGCCATGAGAAGCTTGTGAGCCGCACACAAAAGCTAAATACCAGAGCAGGTTTACAAGGTTCCTCTGAGACAGTTGTGTTCTCCATGCCATTGCAGATCACCAAATAAATAACTAGAAGATTGCACTTTAATTCTTTATGAAATCATGGTGCCACTTGGAGCTTACAGTGTTTTCATGTACAGGTACAAAATTAGCAGAGTTTGAATTTACAGGACAAACTATAGAAACCAAAAACAGGCACGAAGGGAAGCAAATTCCCTGTCAAAAATCTCTCTGACCCAACCACTCGCAAACACATTATATATACAAAAGTATTTGGACATCTGCTTATTCATTGTTTCTTCCGAAATCAATGGTATTGCTTTGGCTGAAGTATCTGTCTCCACTGTCCAGTGAAGGGTTACTACTAGATTTTGGAGCATTGCTGTGATGATTTGATTGCATTCAGCGACAAGAACAAAAGTGAGGTCAGGATGTTGGATGACCGCCACCCTAACACATCTTCAATTCCCCAACTTATCCCAAACGTACTGGATGGAGCACCATCCATCATTCCAGAGAAGCACAGTTCCATCACTCCACAGACCTAAACTATACTCCTCCAGCCCAAGCCTGGCATTAGGCATGGTGCCGATAGGTTGATGGTTCTCTGCTTCAGAGTGTCCTGTTCTATGGGCAATACTTCCTCACAGGGACTAAACAAGCTGTGCATGTGCTTTTGCACATCTGTGTCAGCAATGGGTGCATCTTAAAGTAGCTGAATTTGTTCATTAGAAGGGGTGTCCACAAACATTTGTACATAAAGTCTCAAAGATATTCCGCTTTTCAGCTTTCAGCTTTCCGTGTATTCGCATTTGGAAAACTATACATCCAAGACAATGCAGCCTATGCAGAGTTGCAGATGGCCAAATGTCATCAAGTTTAAAAGATTTTGAACAGCTGCTCATTTGATTTCCTTGCTCAGTTCTTTACACTGCTTACGAATATCTTCAAAATTAACTATATGAAATATAACCACAGAAACTGACATGTTGCTGCTTGAAGGGCATTATTGAGACTTTTTTTCAGTGAAATGAGATGCCAGTTCTAAATAACACTTGTCTGCCAGCATGTTGTCAATGGAAAATAAGCCACTAGCTCTCAATGTCTGTTACTCTGCACTCATATCTTTTCCAGATACGAAGATTCACTGGGATGAATTTACTAGAAATGCTTCCAGATCCGAAACATTCCACGAATTGAATCAGGATTACTTGTATGAAAGAGAAAATTAAACAGTAAACGGAAAGAAGTAGAGTTAATAGGGTCACTTACATCATCCTCTTTAGTGCCGCCCCAGAAGTTGGTTCCTCCGGCATAGCTGGGGATATTCAGCACAGCGATCCCCTGGAGACTGGGGAGCGGGATGTACTGTCCGTCACACTGCAAAACCCATCACACAACAATGAGGAACTCCGCTCTTCTCTTCAAAGTGGAAATGGGCAGTAAGCCATGAACATGAGCAACTGACCCCTAATGGTTCTCATCTGGACCATAAGGAGCACAAAAACAACTGCACTAAAGGTGACAAATAAGTTATGAGGGTACTGAAGTGTGACTAATTGTGATTTATGGTATAATCATTATAATTACTAATAAATTAGGCAAATAATGACTTCAAATATTTTCCAGAGGACGTGATCATATGTACTGTAATGGTAATTTACATACCTATGCACTTTCTGAGTTTGCACTGCTAACTGATATCCTGGATGCCTTACCTCTAACTGGACTTTCTGCTCCAGATTCTTGTAGGTCCTCTGCAGAAGCTCCTTGGTGCCCAAGACTCCATACCACATCATGTTCTTGGTCCGGCTCCTACCAAATATAACCCAAGGGAACAATGTAAACATGAAGATCGAGAAATGGCTATTAAATCTTATTCAAATATCCCAGGTGAGTGTAGGTCTGACTGCCTGACCTGCATTTTTCAGGATGCTCCTCACGCTTGTTGTTGAACTCCAGGGAGATCTTGGCGTCCAAGCCGATCCCAAAGTAGTTGTTCATGACACACTTCTCCAAATACCCCTCCCTACAGGAAAAGGCAAGACTCAGCTTGGTGTTTTTCACTACAGGACATAATATGTGAAAATAAAGAGATGAGTTAAAGACTCTTACAATGGATCCAAATCAGGGTCAATGAAAGGCGTGGCTCCAAATGGGTCGATATTGGCAAGCAACATCTTACTTATGATCGAGCTTCCAGCTATGGATGCGGCAAGGCCTGCACGCAAGCCTGAAGACCCACAGACCAACAGTGTTGCAGAGACAGTTTAGTAAAGTACGGCAATGGGCCATGCTGTTTAACTATATTCAAACCTTTAAATCAATACATGACGGAACAGTAAATTCTTTCAATAATAATTCAGCATTGATTAGTGTTCTCATACCTGGGCAGATAATGCGTGTGTTTAGGACAGGCAGGTTCTCCTTGCTTGTGGTGAATGGAGGGATGGAGAAGGAGCCACAGGACTGTGTGCTGCGACTTACACGCCTCTCTGTAGGCGAACAGGGCGACTTAGCCACTGCAGGAACAAAGGAGCATGGTTTTAACATCTAAGGCACACCTGCGGGGAATGGGCAGTCACTGAATAATTTATCACGCAATAAACAAAAAATTATAAAAATTGCATGCCACTGCTCTCTCACACACAACCGAAGGCAACACACTGGAGAGTCATGGGAGAACTGGAGTGTTTTCCGAGACAAACAACAAGACACAGAAAAGAGACTCTTGAACTCTTGAACATTGTTACTGGCAAAAGTGCTCTTCCAAGGCACAGCTTCACGGATGCTTAGTCATGAAGGAAGCCTTGCTTTTGCCTTACAGAGCCTTACTGCAAAGCATCAAAACTAGCCTAAATCACATAATTGCAATCATAGCAATTGGATTATGAACTATTCACAGGACGTCCAAAAGCAAAAAGGTACAGTATAAACATTAACAAACACTAACACATCAAAGGCTCCTAACAACAGCACAACAGCTGTGTGCTGGAGGATCAGCCAGGAACCCCTGGGGGACTGACAGCGGTCAGGAGAATACGCGCAGCCTTTCATTGTCTACTGGACACGTTCAAGCAGGAAGCTGACCTTTGTATAAACAGGAAGTGCCACTGTCCAGCACACAATGACAAGCTCCCTATAGAGACAAATATCGCACATAGCCTCTGGGATACACACACACACACACACACACACACACACACACTCAGTCCATAAACACTCCTGCCTAAAGCCTGTAAACAGATCACTTTAGCTCTGAGGGAAAAAGCTCACTTAGGGAAAAGCAACTTCACTAAGGAATTTCTTTAAAGGTCAGGAAGTGATTTTACATTTGTATTAAATCTGCAGTTTAGGGAAAGGAAAAAAAGGAATGAACGTAAATCTACTATGCTCAAAACACTTCTTCATACACACTACTGATAATGTCAAGGTATAATGGTCATAACGGGCTGTATACACTAGAGGGCAGCATCACTATCCTTTCAGTAGAATTGTTTTAACTGGGGATTATTTCTCTGACGTGAAACTCTCAGTCTGATATGTACTGATATGTACTGCTATGTACTGATAAGCCTGTGGGTTAGCGGCATTTGATAGTGTCAGGCAATGAACTGGTGACTTGTTGAGAGGGTGAACTCACAGGGCAGAGCCTCCAGTTCTTTAGTGTCCTCGTCCTTCTCGTTGTCCTTGTTTTCATCCTCTGTGTCCTTTTTGAAGTCTGTAGGAGACTGCAGATCTTGCTCATCTGTATGGGCATTCTGTTCATCCACCACTAGAAGACAGAAACAGCACATACACACTCAGCACTTCCTCCAACCTCTAGCTGAGAGTGAATGACAAAGTAATGGTACAAAATCTCTGCTCTAAGAACTGAACATGAAAACAAAATGATTTGCTGATACTGCTAAATTACTACTTGGTTTGCCCTTTTTGTACCACTGTATAAAATAAATCCATTTATTGTGTTTTTGTCACTGTCACGCATTTCTGTTTTACATTTTGACATAAACTGAATTGAAACTGGCCGTTTTACTTGACATTGTGTCAAAAAAGGGCTGCCCCGTTCTGTCTTGCCTGCCTGTTTTGTGTAACCATGTGCTCTTCAGCACATAGCTCTGTTTGTGTCTTGTCTGACCTAAGCCCCTCCTATTCATTAGTGTTCCCACCTGTGCCTTATCTGTAGCCACGCCCCTCGTTACTCCCAGGTGTTCCTTGTTGTTTCTCTGTATAAGTACCCCTTTGTTTGAGCATTCCCTTGTCTGGTGTTGTGCATGTTAACACTCTGTCTGTCTGTCTGTCTGTCTGTCTGTCTGTCTGTCTGTCTGAGCGTTTGGTTTGTTCCTCAGTTTGTAGCCTGTTTGTTCTGTTTTGTTTTCCTTTTTAATAAATACCTGCGTCTACCTCTGCCTCCACACTCCACACACTGTAACACCAATAGAAACGCTCTAAAACTTTTTTTTTAAGAAAGTTATGATGCTTTTAATAAAAGTATTGGTTTACTAGAAATTACATGGAACAAACATTTTTTTGCATTTTGGGCAAAGTTTTGATGGCATACCACAGCAGCCCTAGGGCAATCCCCTGAGGAGAAAACACATTTTTCACACTATTTTGCATGACGGACCGGCAGAAACAGTGAAACCACCATAATTGTTGTCTATTCATGCTTATTAATCATTAGTAGCGAATTTTAAATCTGTTGTTCCTGTAGGAGCTAAATGCTAGACTTTCCTAGACTTTCCAGTGAATACGTGACTAAGAATCATCTAAGAAAATTTAAGGCTAGAATCTGAGTTTTACGTTGATTGATTTCGGGGTGTGTGTTGGTGTTTAAGCTTGATCAGATATAAACCACATCTAATTATTTTATTTCTGCCATTATTTGAAGCACATTTCTTTGTGTCTGAAATGGCATAAATACACTAGGTCACATATACAAGTTTTGTTTAATTTGGTCAATTTAACTTTTTGGAGAAAAAGATTCATGTTTAGATTAATCGACTAATCAATAAAATAGGTTTCACAAATCAAAAATCTCACTGTTCTCATTCTTGTTACATTTGGTCATTTTTTCAGCCAACATTGCCAGTGACAATCTCCATGTGTGCCTACACTTCACCACTCTCTTCACTTGCTCTTCTTACTTTTCTCGGCCTGTTCGATGATCTGCCGCACTGCTTTCTTCAGGCTGTTTGCACGGAGCATGAGCTGCTCCCTTGGCCTAAAGAGCTTGTGTGGAGAGTCCTTTTCCGTCACATTCTCCTCCAGCTTCTCCTTCAGTTCCGTCAGGGACTCCTCACTCAGGTCCTCCTCTTCCTGCAGCTCCTCCTCCTCCAGCTCCTCCTCTACGATAGGTGGAGTGGTGAGAGAAGGGGGCCTCATGGCCTGGGCCTCTGTGTTCAGCGTCTGCAGCAGCAGGTCCAGCTTTTCATTTAGGATACCACACTGTGAGAGAAAAGACAAGTGCCAGCATGCAGGTAAATCAAAAGCTCAGAGTGTACAGCAAACCTTTTTTTTTATTTCAGAAGTAGCTCATTTTGTAATAGGAAGCTGGGAATGACAAGTGAGTCACTGCCCAGGAAAATCCTCTGAGAGGAAGTTGCTGCAAGCAAAATGAATGCCACTGTTTTCACGGCCGTTTCGCAAGTACAAAAATAATGCACAACGTCAGAGCTGACATGTGGGTGTGGCAGATATATTTTTGGTGTTTTTATGATAGTTGGTGCAGAGTGGCATAACAAAAACATGAGTAGAGTTAGAATGAATACATTATAAGCAGATGTTGATAGGAGTGCTACAGTGGTCTTTAAGCAAATCAAGGCTTCTTCCTATTTTTGTAACCCAATTCCCACCCAGTTGCGAAAGTGACCCAGTGAAAGGCTCTAAGCCACCACATCTTTTGAAATTGCAGCTAAATTGGCGTCACTGGGAAGAAAAGTCAAACATGCTTTGAGGAAAACACTAACTGCCAGTACTAAGTAGCTCTGTGCGGTGAGATGCAGAACCAGCCTGTGCGCCCCAAAAAAGTGAAGGCAGTTGGGCTCCCTGCAACTCCTGGGCAAGAATGTTGTGGCATCACCATCAATTGGCTGCAAAACTCGGGAGCCCCTCTCTATTTTAACAGCCGGATGTACATGGCAGAGGTACAGCTGCCTTAGTAGAAAACAGATGTATTCCATCCCTTCTATTATAAATAATTCAGTTGCCTATTTATATTGATGTGGTGATATAAATACTGTATGTTCATGGTATAAGAATAGGCACAAGCTTTTGTGTCTGTACTTGAAATCAGTAACATAAAATTTAGTGTTTGTGCTTGTGCAAAGAGTTGGGGGTTTTGGGAAGGCTGTAGTCTAAATGTAATTTTGGATCAAAGGCGGCTTAAAATAGAAATGAGGCAGTGGATTTTGAACGTTCTAAAAGCCCATGTTTAATCACTGTACTCATGTTGGCACAGGCATGTTCATTTTTAGCGCACCATTGGGCAACTGGACGAAAATGGGAGAAAAATATCCTCACACCTCAGTCCATTTACAATACCCCTGCCACAAAACTGAGATTGCATGAAAATACTCACAGTCTTAAGGCTGTGAAACAGATACATAAATACATAATAATATTAATCAATTTTATAACAAGATATTGTCCTTATGCAATTTTCAAACAAACAAATGATTAAATAACCTTGGTAAATTTAAGTAGTTTGCAAATATTTATGAATCATAACAAAATGATCAAGTAAAACCAGTGTTGGGAAATCGAACAATTCAATAATAAGTTCCTCAATCACATTAAATGAAATTGTTAAATGTAAAGTTAAATGATATTATAGATTATAGGTAATATATCTTTAACTCAAATGTATTTTACGCTATTCATTTGAAATGCATTTAAAGCATTGGTTTTAAACACAGATCACGTCTGATAACAACATTAAATATCTCAACCAGCCTTAAAACCATAGACACAACATCACTGGACAGTTCAATCATACCAATGTCAAAAAAGCAAACACGAGGCCACCTACACTCATGTAGGAGTGAGGGCATGTAGCAGCGCTTGTGCAATACGGTGACCTTACCTTCAGGGACATGCTTTCAGCCTCCTCTGTGTTTTCCATGCTCTTCTCATAGGACTTCCCCACTTTGGCTACAAAGTCTTTCACTGTTTCACACAGAATCCTAAAGAGAGTGGAGAGAAAGGTTCATTTCCACTCTTTTTTTACCATGAAGCTGAACATATGCACCGGATCATCCCTGTACAACACAGGTAGACTCACTTTGCAGAGGATATGACCACCGAGTTCTGATCCGAGTTGAGGATTTTTGTGAGATGAGCAGCGACTGAATCCTCATAATCCGTTATCTGAAACTAAAGACACGTAGCAGCATTACAGGCACATTATAGTCTACAGGGTACAGTTAATGTGAACACTGACTGTTCTGAATGACTGAGTAAATGATGTTTACAGAAAAACCTGGTAAGAGTCATTGGATGCTGTGTGTAGATGACGGTGTGTTCTGGTTGTTGGGAGCATGTACCTGGCAGTCCTCTGCCTCCTCAGGTGTGGCAGGGCAGCTGTGTTTGGGAGGTATTTTAATCTCATACGTCATTATACTCCACCTGTGAAAAGCAGAGAGCAGCTGCTCACTCAGCCAGAGCTGATAAAAACATGCATGACAGAACATCTATGTGGAGGCATCCCAGCAACCTGTTCGCTCAATTGAATTTTTCTGCAAACATTTCATTTGGGTTTGCAACAACAAGTATCTGCCGGGACTTAAATCTGCGCTGTGTAATTGGGTGGTGTGTCAGATAAAATGTCACAGTCCCAGTGTGGTTTTTAACACAGATCACGTCTGATAACACCATTAAATATCTAAACCAGCTCTAAAACCACTGAGACACTGCCTTTTTAAAGCATGAGGACACCTTGCCTGCTGTAAAATGTTTGATTTTCACTGTTACAATTACAGTAGGAAAAATATCTGGAAACATTCTTTTAATTTTCTACAAAATTTAGCCATTGCCAATTTTCCACTTACTGGCTAGGTCTCCTCTACGCAATGCCACCAGTGCTCAGAGGGTGAAGACTACCTCCGAGACACGTGAAGCCAGCTGACTGCATCGTTCTGAACTGCCAATAATGCAACATCACTGGACAGTTCAACACACTTGGAGGAGAACACTAGCAACATGCTGAGTGATGGAGAGAGCTTCACTGTGTATCGAACCTGAGAGCTTAGTCGGCTCCACCACATAGAAGTGCCATTTTATAATACTCAAGATATACATTATTTTTGAACAATTAGACAATAATCATTTTCTTAAAAAAAATCTGACTGGTTTAAATGCTTTTATTATATCAGCCAATAACAACAACCCACACTGTTATTAATGCTGGTGAATGATTGTGTACAAATAATTATTGACTTTTTTTGGGGCCATTCCCCATTGAGCAAAACCAAAAGAAGAGTTCAGTTTTTAGAATTTTGTTTTTACTGATAGGAATGAGACTAGGCAGCCATACATAGTCAAAAGAACTCAAATCTAGGACTGGAAACTGGCTTCAAGATCTTCCAGATCAAGATTTTTTCAGACCTGTGCCTTAGACAGCTGCACCACTAAGGAACCCAATATGAGTAAACCTCACTATTCAAATATAACACACCAATGTAAGCTGAACTAATGAATCTGAACCCACATACCACCATAGTTGTGTAAAATGTATCCGAAACATTTAGCTATAAAATGGATCCACTGCTTCTTTTTGAGACAAATAAGAAGTAGAACCTCCAGTACAGCCATTCAAAAATATTTAAGTAAATATTTAAGAGTTGTTTCTATTAATTTCATTTGAAGAGGTTTTATAATTAAACCAACAACCATATCAGTCATTACAGCACTGTTTAACTAATTAAAATGTTAACCATTAAAATGTCAAATACAATTGAATATCTGCCAGTATTCCTGGTTATTAAAATACTTAGCAGCTTAAAATCAGTATCTGTATCAGCCATGATAATTTCACTGGTTAGGCCCATACCGAGTGTTGAGGAGTGCTGACACAAACTGGAGGTTCTTGCATTACTCCAATGTTAGTACTTTAGTTGGTTTCCCTTCAGTTTTGTATGACATTTTTAATCAGATTTTGATTGAATAAAAAGTTGTTCATTTAAATCAAAACCAAATTAGAAAAGCTGAGCGTCCCCACACTTTTGACAGGCAGAATGCAGCCCTGAGCAGAGAATCGCAGAAGATAAATGAGCTGTGTGTTATGGCCCACATTCCTGTATCAGATAAAGGCCTGCTCAATGAAGTGCTATTTTACCTGCAAATCCTCTGCCGTGACATCTCTACTGTGTTCTACCTTGTTTATCTACGACTATCACAGAGCACAGATTAACCTCAAGACACTCCAGGAAGAGCTTCAGGTCGGCTTTATTTCTGCAGGCTTTAAGAGAAGGAAGGCTTCCTTACCTGTCCAGCATTTTGGTGCTGGCTCGCTCCAGTTTGGCCAGTATCTGAGGGAGCTGTGTGTCGTCATCGCACGATGGTCCCCAGCCAAGCACCCGCGCCAGATCATTCCCCGTGCCCAGAGGTAGCACGCCCAGCTGACACTGCCAAGGACATCACACACTCTCAATACACCCTTGTACACAGGCTAGTTACACCTTTCACTTAAACCCTTTGTTACAGAGTTGCAGTCATCACTAGCAAAATCACTAGCACACTGTCACTGTGTATTCAAAACAAACCCAAGTTTGCAAATTTCTGATTCCCACTCAGCAGCTTAGTAGAACAATCCATCCCAAAATGCCACCAGTGCTTGGAGTGTGAAAGTTAGCATGTGTTTTTCCAAGGTAAATGACCACATCTTTTTAAACGGCCGCTAACTCACAGTCACTGGACAATGCTAACTGCGTGTTCAGTAACACCAGCTAACAGATACCTGCGATTGACTAGCATTACACTCCTCTGAGTGATAGAGGAAAGGGCTGAGGCATCACCAGAGATCTAACCTACCATCTGGCAATGACAGAGCCAACAGCTAGATGGCCATTTAATTATTCTTTGAATTTGATTAAGTGGTTTTAAAAACATAAAAAACACACAGTCTTTACATTTCAGTCATGTGTTAAGTCGAATAAATTTGATGACACAAAAGGAAATCAAACCTAAATATATTTATGATGAATTATTTAATTACATCTCCCAACTAAAGGGCAGTGCATAGCAAGAGTTTGGGAAAACTAAGAAATGGAAAGGTAAAATCACACCCCCAACTACGCAATAATTTGTCAATATACAATTTAATACTCTAACATTCTCAAAACTTTCAATTTATGTAGGATTGAGACAGAGAGACAACATTAGAAACATGGTGAGAAAACAATGTGAGCTAAACCTTAAAAAATGATTTTTTTTCTGTGTTCGATCTGATGATTTTAAATTTCTCATACACAAATTAAGACTAAACCTAGACTAACACTATAATGATCTACTACACTCTGTCAGGCATTTCAACCCCAACGCTGAGACTTTAAAAAAGAGCAATGCCAGACATCAGTCTATTTATGGTCCATTAGTGTCCACACACACTGAGTACATTTTATATATATATATATATATATATTTTACAAAATCCTTTTTCACCAAAGGTCACTAGAAGTCAATGATCCAACATAGCATGATATGAAGAATGCACTCTGTATCCAAAATGATCAAATAAATAATACAGACATTTGGCAGGTATAATTTGTCTCTGGTCGATCGGTAATGGAAAATGAGATCAGTGCAGATTTTCCTTTTGTATAAAATATGTATTTTGCCTTACATGTAATTGCACTTCCTGCAATGTGTTTGTCTATGATGAAGCAATATATATACAGCTTTGGAAAAAAAATTTAGCACTTTTTTTTTCAATTTGCATCTCTATGTATGGCAGCAATTCTATTCCAGGCATTGAATGGCATTAAGTCCAACAGCAACAGCAATGTATCTTAATGAATGGCATTAAGTCCAACAGCAACAGCAATGTATCTAGAAGCTGTAGATATTGTGCAGCCCTATACTCTTTTTTATTATCGTAGATCCAGAGCTATCAAATCTGGACCTTGAGTCCTGGACTCTGTTCTCGGGGACAGTTAATGTAACTGTGTTGCACCTACCAAGGATTACAAAGTCCAGGACTGGGAACTAGATTCAAGGTCCAGATTTGAAGACCTTTGTCATACATGGACCAACGATTGTGATCACACCTGGATTCTAATTCTAATCCTAATGCAGAGAAAATACTACAGTGATACCAAAACCCCTGGGCCTGTGACGGTTAAGAATCTTACTAAGGTTACTGAGTACCTGTTTGTGAAGATTGAGTTTGTCAATTTCGGACAGGACCCAGCCGACGCTGCCGTCTCCACCACACACGAGGATTCGGAAGTTATCAAACTTCTGAAATAAGCGAAGCCTGTAAAACGCAGACAAGCATGAATGAAGGAATCAAATGAAGTGTCACGTGACTTTAGACAACAACCCCCCTAAAAACAGTTAGTCCCAATCAATGACTGTAGAAAAACAATAGTCATTGGTCCCAATCCAGAATCTCCACAACAGAGCTACGTGAGCAGGTTAGGGTCTAATAACAGTAGGATGATTTTTACCTATCATACACATACTGTATATCTCAATGTCAATAAGCTTCGGTGTGACCTACCCTAAATGAGGTCCACCGTTGACGAGGTCAAAGACCTGAGCCGGGTTGAGCAGCTGTTTGAAGCGGCGCAGGAATTTCACTCCTTGGTTGTCTCCGCTTTTGGAATTGACAAACACTAGGAGAGGGCTGGCACACGATGGGGGGCAGGTGGCCTTCCAAAAGCCTGTCCGAAAATAGAGGAAAAGTAGACTAATGAGTTTACACCTCCAAACCAGAAGGTTCCGTTTTTTCCTTCTGTTGCTTGGAAACACTGAAATATTTTCACAAGTATGAATCACTGCAGGAGCTTTTTTTACACTTACACTTTGAAGAAGGGAATTAGGAGTTACACAACTGCAGTGACTAACAGCATCTTCTCTGAGTCACTTCACTGAGAGCACGTGTGAACGCTCATTAACATTTCCCTTCCACAGCTCTAATGTTAGGTGCAGGCAGGACACTGTGCAAGGACACAGCCTGCACACTTTCAGCTACCATATCCCTCACACACACACACACACACACACACACACACACACACACACACACACACACACACACACACACAATACACTCTTAATAACTCTTAATAAAGGTGCCACCAAGGGTTATTTAAGCAATGCCATAGAGGACCCACTTTTGGTTTCATAAAGAACCATGTACATAAGTGTGTGAGTGTTTAAGAGTGTAACAGTGAATCTAATGAGGTCATTACAGATGATCAAACCTGAGTTCATTGCGTGGCAGCTATAAAAAAGCAAGATTAAAAAATGAAAATTTTGGAATCCTCTGTCAATCTAAAACACTGTGTGGAATTTCAGAGTCAGATCCAGTTTTTATTGGTCAAGTATGTCTGCACAAGCCTGGGTCAACTTTAATGATTACCTGGGGCAAGTTAAGCAGGACAGAGATCATTGAAGACTGCTAGCCAGACACAGGACACTCAAGACAGTAAACAACAGACTTGATACTCGTCTTCATTCGCTGTCATATGCAACTGCTCCTCATCACAGTAAATATTTAAATGTTTAAATTAGTAGTGCTATTTAGTCAATCACTGCCCACGTTCTTCCACCAATCCAAAGAACAGTTAACCAGTCAAAACTGTTTAAGACTCCAAATGATTGTGTGAGTTGTCATGGTTCTGTACAGAATCTAAGAAACTGTGTGTGAATCTTTAAACCAAACAACGTGATGAATTATGGGTATTTCATGTCCACTACCATACATAGTTTGTACACTACATCTTACAGTGCATTGTGTGATTGTTACAATACAGCACTAAAATAATGGAACCCCACAGTAGTGCACTGTTTAGTGAATAGGGCACAGTTTCAGACTCAGCTCAAGTGTACTGTAACTAGCGACACACTAGTGCAAGCTGTTTGTGATCCGTCTAAATTAAGCAGTGGAAAACTTTGTTCTGTGCCTTTTTTATGCAAAATGGTTTTATGGTATATAGGAAACACAGACCACACAGCACTAGGTTCTACTATTGTTGTAATATATGGTTATACAACTTCTGTCACTCAGCAGACTTGCATTAATTATTAAGGGCATGATTTACAGTTACTCCAGAGTGTGTGTGTGTGTGGTAGAGCTGTGTGTGTTGTGTGTGTGGTTTCAGACTCTTTCAGAGTGATCACATGCCAGCAGCATGTGCACTAACGCAGCATCTGAGCAGGCCAGCAACTGCAGGCAACTGCCCTGTGTGTTTATGACATTCATCACAGGCCTGTCATCGTCTCCTTTTCGCTCAGTGCGCATGACTGTGTGTTTGAAGGCGTAGGTGTGTGTGTGTGTGTGTGTGCACATGCATGTGAACATACTGATGGTTCGGGCAGACATGAGTGGGTGGATGGATGGATGTGACCTGGCCTTCTGCGGGGGTGACAGTGGACCCTTGGGGGTTTAGTCCACCCCCCCCCCCACACACACTCTGCTTCTGCCTCTTTTCCTCCCTTTTTCCTTTTCCTCTGTAACTCTTTCCCTCCACCATCTCTTTTCTCTCTCTCTCTCCTCCCTTTCTGTCTCTCCTCTCAGCTGAAGGAGATTGAGTCACGACGCTGCTGCACGTGCCAAAGGCAGCCCGCAGCCAATTAGGATGCAGCTCTGAGGTGGGGGTTCCCTTGCACGGGAGGCATTGAGGACAGAGGCGAGGCTGCTGGAGGAATCTCCTGCTTTACACACTGCATTTACTCACACATGCACACACACACGTGCACGCGCACACACACTCAGCATGTATTCTGCTTGCAATCTCAACATTACTCAGTGCTACCAGTGTAGCTTTCATTCTTCTAATTGAAACAGCCAATTACTGGAGCTGCAAAGCAATCCAATAATATAGTTATCAGACTGTTACATCGCAGCTATTGATTTCCACTGCATCTGCGTCTGCGCTGCAACCGATCTTTACTTCCGATTTACGCACCTCCAATTACAGCGAGAGGCTCTGCAAACCCAAGCTCGAAGGCCGGATCTATAGAAGACGGACTTAGCGATCGCAAAGGTCTGACTGCACACACATGCTAAAGTGGAAGCACCCATGCCAACCTCACAGCGTGCTGAGCTATTAATAGACCTTCACAGTATGCACTGCCAGTCAATATCCTCCAAATAGCTGTTTTATTTAGCCATCAATAAAGAGCCACGCGCAATTTCCTGGAAAACACACCTTCACTAACACATGTGCTAAGATGAGCCGGTTGAGCAAACAGTCTGGGGACGGACCACAGCAGGTTAATAATGCAGAGAGAGTGAGAGGGTGAGAGAGAGAGAGTGAGTGAGTGAGTGAGTGAGTGAGTGAGTGAAAGGTATAGAGAAAGAGAGATCAAAAGACAGACAGAAAAAGGGCAAGGGACAGAAAGAGAGAAACACAGAGAGAGAGAGCAAGATACACTACATGGACAAAAGTATTGGGACAATTGCTCATTCATTGTTTCTTCTGAAATCAAGGATATTGAAAAAAGAGTTTATACTGTTTTTGTTGGAGTAACTGGAGTAAGTCTCTACTCTCCAGGGAAAGATGTTGGATGATCATCACCCCACCTCATCCCAATTCATCCCAAAAGTATTGGATGGAGCACCATCATTCATGCGTTATGTCTACAAATATATGTCTACAAATGCAGTGTAGATATAGCAAGAAAAAGAGAAAGAAGAGAGAGAAAGATATAGACGGACACATACAGAGAGAAAAAAACCCTGAAAGATAGAGAGAAAGACAAGTACAGAGACAGAGACAGGAGGAAAATCAAGAAAACCAGACAGACACAGAGAGAAGAAGAGAACGAGAGAGAAAGATGAGAAGAGGAAGATGGGTGATAGGACAGATAGAAAGAAAGAGAGACAGAGAGAGTGTGTAATAAAAAGAGAGGTGAGACAGAGAGGGAGAGAGACAGACAGAGAGAGAGAGAGAGAGAGAGAGAGAGGAGGGAAAATGCCACTGTTTGCTTTCATCTTGAATTTTCCGTGCTTATGGTCGGCCGGGGCTGTTATGTTTACATGCGCAGAGGACGAGTCGCTCCGAGGAAAAGTGACTTTCCACGAGGCACATGAATGCTCACTCAGGGGCAACATAAAGGGACATCACCATGCAGCACGTGCGACTGTGACTCATCCTCCACCTCCACCATCAGATCTCAACAGGTCAGAAAGGCAGGAGCACAGACATTACGCTTTCAGTAGTAGTAGACAAGGATTAGCAAACCAAATGAGCCCCATCTCCTCCATACACAAAACACACAGGAGCCCGAGCGCACCCAACAGTAAATCAGTGATGCTAGTAGACCACAGTGTCCTCAATGAGGGGTTCAGTTGTAGGTGTGCCAATAATACATGCTTATTTATTATTATTTCCAAAATAGTGAGTACAGATTCATGTATATGGGAGCTGGAGTGAAAGTAGATTAGAGACATTACCACATGTTTCTGTGATGGAAACTATTGTTGCTGTTTTATCTTTAAATTAATGCAGTACTAGGCAAAAGTCTCAAGCACTAAGTGTTTGTTTGCTTAGTGAAACGCTAACATTATAATACATACAAATAACATATGTACAGAAATAGTGGTTGTAAGTTACTGTGTTTAACTTCTATTATTTATAGTATATATATATATATATATATATATATATATATATATATATATATATATATATATATATAGTGTGTATAGCATTTAATTTATGCAACAGAATAGTCATTAAAGGCCTACCGTCTGAGTCGATACTGTTGAGGGCGGTGGGGGGGATGATGGACACTTTGCACTGGCCCAGAGGACACTTGCGGGGGTAGATATCCATGCAGGCTGTGTGCACCTGTTCAAGCAGAGACACACTCTGAGCTTCAATAACAGCCTAGACGTCTCACTCAAATACCATTGTTGGCTGCTGGCTCTAATGTCGGCTCTGGTTCATCCAACAATAAAAGCATTATCTTTAACACACTTTAACTGAACCAGCTCCAATTTCACATTCAATTTGCCCATCACGGTCACACATGCACTTGAACTACTCCGATAGAACATCTGAATGAGTTAAAAGGCAGAACAGTATCTGCATGATCTTTTGGTAGCTAAGGTTGGGCAGGGATTACAAAAGCACGTTGAAATGTGCTATTCAACAGAATAACATGTATATATATAAGAGAGAGAGAGAGAGAGTTGTGTATGATGTCCTCCATCTTGTGCCACATTAATCCACTATTCTTCATCTTAGTTATTATATCATTAAATTAAGCAGAAAACATCATACTTATATCATAACTTTTATATAAAGCTATAACTCTCTGACATCTAAAGATTAAAAAAACTGGTTTGTCCTGTCACAGAAGGATTTCTGGGAAATTAAGTCCTTACCATAGCTTTGCACCATAGACAGCGCCAGTCTTGCAGGCGCAGCACGCTGCCACACGTTTTGTCACACACAGCACACTTGGCACTGACTGGCAGGTTGCCTTCCAGCCACTGGTGAGGCATCGCAATCTATGGAACAAACACAGCATAGTAGTGGATGTATTAGTGTTCCTTCTGACTGCTCTCTTTATAATATTCTCTCCTTTCTCGTCCCGCTTTGATAAAAAGGCTTTGAGGTGTTACTCACTCCGTCTTCATCTTCTATGATGTCCTTCCCAATAGAGGCTAGAGTGGTCCATTTACAGTTGTTAGTGGCCCTGACGGCACACCTTTTGTGGGCTTTAAATTTGCACACTGTGAAGAAAGAAGAAAACACTCGTAAGTCCCCCTGAATAGCTTTGAATAGCTGAACAGAGCCCAAAGTCTTGATTTAAATATAGAGAGAAACCAGATCAGAGTAATCAATGCTGCCCTGACCTGGATAAAAGTCAAGTAGAAGTGTAAAAGTCAATTATCATAAACTGTGGCGACAGACGACAGTCCGAGCAATTACATTCTACGCACACACACACACACACACACACGCTCAAATGCACACTCTGTTCCGCTGCCCACACCACTGGTGTGGGTGAGGTCCAATAAGCTAATGGCTGGCAGCGCTTTGCAGATTTCCTTCACTAAATTGCATTGCGGGTTTAATCAGATTAAGAATGTTCATCTGGCTGTGTCCACAATGAGAATTAAGTGGCTGATTGATTGGCTGGCATCCTCCACGGTATCACCGTTAGTTCAATACCCACACATGCAAACTGCACAGTAAGCTGCTTTCCAGAATACACGCCTTGTAATCAATGCAGATATCTCTAATGCCTGCTAACCAGCAACTGCATTCTGGTTTTAGTACCTGACTGACTAAGCATTAAGGAAAGAAGTGAGGCTGAGTGCAGGGGCCATGGTCATACAGCACTGAGATAAAAAAAAATGCATTAAACTGCCTTTATACATGAATAAAATACTTACTTTTGGTAATTAAACATCTTGATTTAATATACTTAATTTAACAGAAATTAATCAGCAAAAATGGTCATGCAAAATAGACAACAAAACAAAATATGGGGAAAAAATGAGTGTTAAAAATTGCAATTCTGCTTTTTGGTGGAGGACTGTCTCTAGGCTTTTTACTAGACTTTGGAGCATCCCTGTGAGGATTTGATTGCATTCAGCGATAAAAGTGTTAGAGAGGTCAGGATGTTGGATGATCACCAACCTCATCCCAAAAGTTTTGATGGAGCACCATCATTCCACAGAATCCACTGCTCCCCAGCTCAATGCTGGGGGGCTTTTTAGCCCTCTAACCCACGCCTGGCATTAGGCATGGTGCCAATAGGTTCATGTTTATCTGCTCCAGAGGGTCCTATTCTATTGGCAGTACTTCTCTGCAGGGACTAGGCACATCTGTGTCAGCATTGGGCACAACCTAAAGTAGCTGAATGCATTCAGTAAAAGGGGTGTCCACAAACATTTGGACATATAAGTGTATCTGACTGGTCGCCACTCTGCTCAGTTATCTAAAGCTGGTCGAGAAAGGGGGGAGCACAGTGTTATCCACAGAGGTTTGATACATATATTAGGGGTGTATCGTTTCACAAAAGTCACAGTTTGATTCACATGATGGTTTTAAACCAAAAATAAATAAATAAAACAAACAAACAAACAAACATTAGGCTAACTCAGGTTTCCAATATCTCAGTACTATTTCCATTCATCACACAAGCTGTCCTGAACTTTGGCTAATAGATATGAAGATCTTTATAACGATTATGAAATATTACATCACAATATGTCACAATGTGATTTTATGCGTTTACTGTGAATAACAGTCCCCACTGAACTCTGACAACATGCATAATGAATAGTATATGGTTCTAATAGTAAATTAGATTTAATTGGATTCTCATTTTTGTATATTAGATAAACTTGTTGCTGGATCAACATGTTGATGGTCCTCCCCATGACCTGCTGGATCAGCTGGATTTGTGATGACACTGCTAATCATGCTCTCGCGGTAACCTTGCCCTGTCAGTCTGAGCACAGCTCCACCACAGAGGAGTGTCTCCTTGTTTTCTTACGGACTGATGAAAGCCCGAAGCAGGACAGGTGAGCGGGAGTGTTTGCGGAAAAGTGAGCACGCCGCGTGGAACACGCTGTGTGTGCCAAGAGATTTCTCTGTCTGCTCGGCATCTCAATAATAAATGAGGCACATCCATTGAAACTGCAGTTTCAGATGCGAAGCCACAAAAAGCTCTCTTAGCAAAGCCACGTGAGCCATAACCAATGTTTCATCTCTCTGCTACTCTGCACTTCCACTGCAATCTGAGCTGATTCTCTCCCCAAATATTCTCCATGGCTCAGAAAACAACGCTCCAATCGATAAGACTAATGTCATTCTCGAAGCTGTTAGCAAACCATTTACGGACCATTCCGTAATGTTGAGTGAACGCAAGACTGTACGCAATGCGCAGCTAATGGACAGGATGTCTCTGTCAAATTAGAGAGTGAGAAATATCGAGTCTGCCTCTTTTGTTGGGGCCCAGGTCGCACATCAATCCTTATTGATCGGCTGGTGCAGGAAATCGAAGGGAAATATAAGCAGCAATTATCGCTCTAAACTCTCCAGCCTCTCCAGCCACTCAGAGCGTCCTGCGCACTGGCCTTTCTCACACCGCTTCAAAGACTCTTCCTTGCACTCCTTAAGGTCAGCGGACAGCCTGCTACACAAATACTTTGCTACAGAACATTCAGTCTGGAAACAGTGAACACGAGGTTCTGCTACTGTGGTGAAAGTTACACTGCAATCATTCATAAGCTATACACAAAAAAACCCACAAAAAACCTAAGCTGACCTGCACACTTGAGTAGAAAAGCAAATGTATATCAATGCAAAAACCTTGTATCTCCAAAATGGCAACAGGAGAAGGAGAAAAAAACTTATTAACTTTCAATGAAAGACAATGTCAATTTTGGAGCATTTCTATTGGTCAATTCATCATGAATTCATCACAATGTGATGCACTGCCCGATTCGACTTATTGCAAAAAAGTGCGAAACGGCAAAAATAGATACAAGGTTTTTGTGTGCGAGTGACAGTACAAGTAAAAAATGCCCCTAACTTACAAATGCGTGCATCCTCTCTGAAATCACCTTTGTCATAATTTTGCCTTTCAGTTTATGCCAGGTTCACACTACACAACTGTAGCCCTGACTCTGAAGTCGCGACTGTTTTATGAGATTGCCGCCAAAAGCCTCAGGTTGGAGGCAAATCTGCGTTCGTTCAGGGCTGGCTCGGTCACTATGCGTGACCTGCTGAAAGATGCGAGCCGAGAGCTTGCAGAGTGACTGCCAATGCCCCGCAAGCCTCTGACAAATATCTAGCAGGTTTAATATCTGGACCTGTCGCCAACTTTTAATCAGGTAGTGTGAGAAGTGTTGTGACTGGAGGTTAATGCAGCAACCAGATACAGCCAATAAGAGTGCAACACACATGGTGAGGAGAACGTTGGGGGTGAAGTTATATGTTATATGTTTGTCATTTTCTCTCCCATATTCTTTACTTTATCTTCTGTGTAATTTTGCTGTAAATCAGCTCACAGGCACCTTGTTTTGCTCGTTTCTTGCAGACATCCATTCTGAAAGAAAGAAATGGATTCTCGTATGTGGCATCGCATCAGTTCTCGTGTCTGTTTTCATAACAAAAACAAGTATTTGGATTGTAGCCAGACTGGTGAAAGATATTGTAGGTAAATTTGTAACCCCATGTTGCTGATCAGTCATATAGTGTGCAAACAACAACCGTTAAAAGACTCCTATATATTAATACATATACATACATTAATATTAACATGGCTGAATAAAAAGCACGCAATGCATCACTTTCCTTGGTGCAGAATTCAGAGCTTTCTGCAGAGCCCTTCAAACAGCAGTGTAATGGCATCTCCAAACTGACCCTAAAAAGCAGCGTTCATCTGTTGTGATATTAACGAGATGGTCCAACAACTGAAATAAGATCATCTCCTCACACTGAGGTATAATTAATCCTCTTGAGGACTTGCTGTGTGAGGCACACACAGAGAAGCGCTGCAGAGTGGCCCTTAATTACCATTCTGCAGACCACTGAGACACAGTGGCCAGCCCAGTCCACACCAATCTCCATTTTTCTCCGTGTTAATTAAGAATGGCTCATTAGTGCTGAATTATGGTTGTTCTACAAAGTGCCACTAGATGCTTTTATCAGGAATCAACAGCACCATCCTAATCAGGCATTTACTGAAAGTCCTTTTTTGGCACAAACACAACAGCAACAGAAAAGTTCTGAGCCGAACGGTTTAGAATGCTGCGTGTTCAAGACGCACGGAAAACCTGTAAATTTCCCACTGGCGTGGTAATAACGAGGTCCGAATGTTTATGTGCTTCGACGTTGGAAGCAGTGTTTAAACAGGCTTTTACCCAGTGTCTAATGAACGCTGTACGTTTCCACATGAGCATAAATAGACTCTAGCTGGAATGAAACCCTGTTGATTATTGGTCACAGAGAATGAGCGTGATGCTATTCCTGGTTTTGCAAGAACCGCTGACAAGCTGAGGTGTTTAATATGTACCATCTGCATATCTCAGAGACTAATTAGCACTATCTTTCCACATGAGTTCAGCACATTAACATAATGCATGATACAGGAGAGGGTATTTTTAGGGTGAGTGCTTAAACCTGCCAGCAGCTTCTTTGGGATCTGTGCATCAAAATAATACACACAGGCACAGATAACAGTCTCACACGTGCACACACACACACACACACACACACACAAACAGCAAGACTTTGCCACTGCTAACGATCACCTTTCTATTCCCTGTTTTTACTGCCTATAGTGTTCTTTTCTCTCAGTCGTTTGCAAAAGTCTGGGCACCTCTGCTGAAATAAGATATTCTGTTGATTTTCTATGAAAAAATAAAGATCATACATCTTTAAATAGCAAATTGTGGAACCATTGCAATGTTTAAATGTTATGTCACATTTCATAGGTAAATACTGCTCCAAAGTGTGTAACTGTATTTAAGTTTGTTTCCTGGGGTACTTGAGTATCCAAATGCTTGTATATGACTGTATACCAGGGGTGGGCAATGGGAGCCATCCTGCTCTAACAGACCTACTTAACCTGCCAAATAACAGGTGAGTTGAATCAGGTGTGCTTGAGCAGGAAAAGCAACAAACTGTGTAGAAATCTGGCCCTCCAGGACCAGAATTGCCCACCCCTTGTTGTATACTGTATATATCTCTACTAGGAGTGGGCAATTTAAACTCAAATTTACATTATAACATTTTCTGATTTTCAGCCAATAAAGATATGACATCACAGCATATCAATAAATAATAAATCCATCTGTACATACATAAGACATATAACCATTAATATAGATGGTTATTGGTATCAGCGGATATCAGCAGAAAACCCTGGATTAGATATGCGAGGGGAAAAAACAAATAAGGCCAATTCAATAATGTAAATCCAGTTTGAATTATATATGAACTTTATAAAAAAATAAATAAATACATAAATAAATAATTTATGCAAATTGTTCCTGTTGATGTTTACTTTCTTCTAGAGGTGGAGCTTTCTTCTGGAGTTGTTTAATGTTTGTGGGTTTATCCCAGTTTCTACATAGCAGAACAATTCATATCCTACAACAATGACATACTGTACTATCCCCCTTTCCAGCGGTATACCTCCTACCCCCAGCCTCTACCGCATCTTCTTCTCTCACACTGAGCTCAACTGCGGATCTGTGTCTGCAGCTTATGTGCCCGAACTGAAAACCAGCACTCGGCTCATGAGGTACAGTGAGTACTAAACCACAGCAGGGAGGCATGAGTGAAATATGGCATCCATAATTAATCAGGTATTAGCATACAGAGTGCCGAGGGAGATATGAGAAAAGGAAAGAGAAGAGCACGAGAGAGAGAGAGAGAGAGAGAGAGAGAGCGAGAGAGAGACAGGTACAGTACAGGAGGAATTAATGGCACCTACCTTCACACGAGAGGCCATGAGAAGTGACCCCTGAGAGGCTGTCCCGGCAGACATTGCAGAAGGTGGGGCGAGCGTGGGAGCAGGCATACCAGTTGTGCATCCCTGAGAAATGTTCCACATTAAACTGTGCCGTCTAGCAAAGGAGAAGTTAAGACAAATTGGCAGACTTTTTCGGAGCCCCTGGAAAGAAAGGCACTTTATAACATGAAGGTGAGCTAACGGTTTGCAGTCTAGGGCATTCTTCCAGCAGCCGCATGCAATCTGCGTGCTGGAACACACCCGGCAGCCTCATCAGTGTGAGGTGCAGCGCTCCATGCAGTGCAGTACCACACCGTACGCTCGTTCGCTGTGCCATGCCCCCCACACACTTCACAGTAAAATCTGCCAATCAGGCACAGTCAAATCAGCTTAGATCCATGATCTTCCACAGGTGAGGCTGAAGCACTCCAGAGCTTAATTGGAGGAGATCATGAGTTGTGATGTGTGACTTAATTATCACTCTAAATGAGAGAACAGCTTGTGCCCCACTTGTGTGGGTGCAGATGTGTGGATGCGGGGTGCTGGCTGAGCGGGGGCTCAGGGTGTGGTATTGCAGAGCATCAGGGCTTATGTAATCTTTTCCCTCCCCTTCATTTTAAAGGCAAAATAACTTTTATTGCTACACAGCGTCAACAGACACTAATGTCCATGTATCGACAGGCTACATATCCCAACAATTTCAAAAGAAATCATGATAAAGGCATGCTTTTGCATTATGTTGGTAAATTCATATCCACAGCTACATAATTAACCATATCAGAACAATTTGTTCCAATTCTGTACCTCATTATCATGTCCACTGCTAGAACTAACGGATTGTTTCTATCATTTTGGAAGCAAAGAAAAGGGGGAGAAAAATCTAAACGAACATTATCAAACCTACTGGCGTTCATTGAACAAATACGTATGCATTATTATGCAATACACATCAAAAACATGCACTCAGCAACACACCAATAACACATCACACGTGCATGCACAGTAATGTACAGTACAGCATTTGAATAGCCTTGCCGCTCTTAACTATGTATCCAAGTTCACGACTTACAGCAGCTCAAGATCAACTCCAGCATATGAGAGAAAGCGTGACATGTGTAGTAAAGAGAGACGCGTGCCTTACCTCGTAATGCTCTCTAGACTGAACCGATTTCAAAGAACTGATCCAGTCCTCCATCTCTTTTCTGTTCTCTGCACACAGGATGAGCCTTCGGAACGGAGTAATTACCTACGAGTAATGAGAGAGAGAAAAGGAGAGAGAATAAGAGAGAGAGGGAGAGAGAGAGATCCAGGGAGATGAACCTGGCTGCCTGGCTTCCTGTCTCAGAGTGAGGCTGAGAATGAGTTCCCTCTTCTTAAAGCTGAGAGTCAGGACACCCCCTCCACGCCCCCTTCCTCTTTCAACCCCCCCTCCCCTTCCTCCACCTCCCCTCGCCTTTCCTCCAACCCCGATCTCCCTCTCCTCAGAGCCGCTCAGCTAGCCCAGCTTGAGTGAGATCTAGGCTGACAGGCGGAGCGCCTCGGAAAATGCTAAAAGCCTGTTTCATAACAGAAGCAGCCTCCGCACTAACGCTCCAGGAGCAGACTACCCCTGTGCTTTTAATACAAGTATTATTTATTGATCACACGCATCTTCAGCATCCCCTTCCACTTACAGGCAGCCGAGGAGCAGCACGCCAGACTCCAGGCTTGCCAGTGTGTGCTTACACACCCAGCACACGAGGACCACGCATGAGAGACGATTAGACGCTGGTCTCAGAGTTACAGAACATTCCCTACACCACAAAAAACATTTACTACAGAACACAGCCTATACCACAACAGCAGTGCCTCTATAACATAATCTATAAAACAACTGCAGTGTGTCTATTGCATAATCTATGCCACAACAGCAGTGTATCTTTAACACAATCAATAACACAACAGCAGTGCATCTTTAACACAATCCATAACACAACTGCAGTGCATCTATAACATAATCTATACCACAACTGCAGTGTCTATCACAATCTATACCACAACAGCAGTGCATCTTTAACAAAATCAATAACACAACAGCAGTGCATCTTTAACACAATCGATAACACAACTGCAGTGCATCTATAACATAATCTATACCACAACTGCAGTGTCTATCACAATCTATACCACAACTGCAGTGCATCTATAACATAATCTATACCACAACTGCAGTGTCTATCACAATCTATACCACAACAGCAGTGCCTCTATAACATAATCTATAAAACAATGGCAGTGTGTCTATTACATGATCTACACCATAACAGCAGTGCCCCTATAACATAATCTATACCACAACAGCAGTGTGTCTATCACAATCTGTACCACAACAGCAGTGTATCTACAACATAATCTATACCACAACTGCAGTATGTCTATCACATAATCTGTACCACAACACAATCGGTATTGATATTTATTAATAATAACAGAATATAATCTATGACATGACTGCAATCCTTCTATAAAATTATGAATGTCTACAGTCTTACACATGTATAATATCAATCACTATAGGATTACCTCTGGAATATGAACTACACTACAGCTGCATTCCACTGTGCACTGGAATAAAATCCATATGTTCTCTCAACCCACACCAAACATTCACTCAGTTTATAGCAATATTTAATATTTACAGTTAGTTAACTAGTGTTTTTTTTATTAAAGCTCATCCCTGTATTGATTTTGACACAAGCTTTATTCAGACTCAACAGCCTGCATTACAGATTCAAAACCTGAACAACGTCTAGAGCAGTGCTCTCCAACCCTCCCTCTTGAGACCTACCATCCTGTAGGTTTCAACTCCAGCCCAAATCTGATCCACCCCATTCAGCCAATCAAGGACTTTTGAGTAGTAATTAGTTCCATCAGCTGGGGTGGATAAGGGTTGTATCCAAGGGTTGTTATATATAACAGCAATAATTAAAACAGTACATAACTGATAAAACCCATCTGCTCACATTAGATGTGTCTCAATCACAAGCGTAAGAAAAAGCTTCATGTGTTTTCCTAAAATAAACCATCAGCCATAACCATCTGGCACAACGAGGAAACAAATGGCTTATTACTGTTGTGGCCCTGCATGTGACACTGGTTAGAAGAGTGGTGCATTTATGAACACACTGAACCTCAAATGTTACATAACCTAAACAAATGCATTCTCTCTAGCACATGAAATCTCCCATTACTGTTACTGATTTGTGTGTGCACTTTTGCATTGCCCTCAGTATGTGGTTCATTAGGCAGACTAGATAGAAATGTGAGGAGGAGTGCGAGGAGGAGTGCAGAAGATAAGGAGTCAAGAATCACAGACACAGCAATGCTTCTATAACATAATCTATAGTACAACAGTTGTACTTTCATAACAATTATTATAAAAACCAGCAACAGCAACAATAATTATAACAATTAATGCCTCTATAACAACACCAATAACAATTTCTACTAAATCTATATTTGTCTATGTAACATCATCTATACAAAACTGCAGTGCCTGTATAGCACAGTAGCACTTCTATAACAGTGTCTCTATAACCCGATCTATAACAAAGGTGTAGTACTTTAGTGTCTATATAACATAATCTGTACCAAAATAGTCTACTAACAAAATCAGGCAAAATCAGCAGTGTCTATATGACATAATCTATAACAAAATCGCAGTGCATCCGTGACACAATACCAGTGCCAGTCACATAGTCTACTAACCAAACAGTAGTGCTCCTATGACTGTCTATACCAGTACACACCAAAAAGCAGAATCTCTATAACACAATCTATAACAAAAAGTAGTACTTCTATACCAATCTGCACTGAATAAGCAGCGACTATATAACAAAATCTATACCAAAACCACAGAGCCTTTATAACACAACAGCACTTCTATATCAATCAGTGCCTCCATTAACTCGATCTATAACAAAGCAGAAGTACTCGTATACCAAATCAGCAGTGTCTATATAACATAATCTATACCAAAATTGCAGAGTCTCTATAACACAATCTATAACAACAGTAGTTCAGTACCAGTTACCCTAACTTTTATTTAACTTAGTTATCTACTAACAGTAGTAGTACTACTATGACTATCTACACCAAAACATACCAAAAAGCAGAGCCTCTATAACACAATCTATAACACTGGACATTAGCAAGCTGGGATACACTAAAGCATGACACTACACACCGCAATTTGCAAATGCTTATTTTCAAGCTAAAATGTGTTTTACTCACTAACCCTGATGTTTTGTCACAGCCGGTTGGAGCACAAAGATGCAAAACAGGTGTGCAATGCATACAATCACATGCATGAGTGTCAGCACGAGAGCTGTATGTAGTATGGAGGCGTTTGGCCACTGTGGGAGCAGCTAGCTGTGTTTCTGGACTTGTTATTCCTCGTTTCTCTGGGCTGCTGCTGCCGCCGTGCAGTGCTGAAAGCCGTGACCATGCTCCCAGAGATGTGCTCACTTAAGTCATTACTGCCTGCTCCCTACCGCCTCCACAGGCTACGACTGCGCTTGGCTATTTGACAGCAGAGTCATTAGAGCAAAAGAATTAGCAACACAGAACTTGGCCAGGGAAAAGAGACAAGCAGGCATGCACCAACTCTTACATCAGTTCAATTCAATTACTTCATTACTTGTTGATGCAAAGCTTTAGGACGGAGGAGCTTCAAACTCCGGTCATAACCTCTGCTACATGCCATGCCAATACTGTAACTACAGAATACACAATGAAGTGATGATAAATCATATTGGCCTAGGATTACATTAAGGACCCCCAGATCACCCAAATCTATCCCTACAACCTTAGAAAATGGGTTCTTTAAGGTTTCTGTAGTAAAGGTTGTGGTTCTATATAGCACAATCACAACTCAAAGAATCAGTGGAATGCTTAAATGGTTCTGTGTCCATTAACATGGTTCTACATATAAGAAACACAAAGATATGCAAGGATGTTTCTACAAAGAACGGTTTACTGGGACTGTCTGGGACTCCCTAAGATCCAGTTTAAGGACCAGTGCACAAAAGAACCTGTCAAATGATGGTTCTTTAGCACAGTGGCTCTTAAACCAGTCCTGAACCCGTAAAGCAAATATCTAGACTGTCAAGGGGTCTCCAAAGATTGGTTGAGAACCAATACACTACAGAACTTTTTAAAGGATGCTTCTTTAGTGTAGAGATGCTCAAATTGTGGACTGCCCAAGCAGTCAACCCAACCTTTGCTTCAACCTAACTCACTACACAAAAAACTAGACCGTCAGGGGGTCCATGAGGATTGTGCTAAAGAACCAATGACCAGTTTTAAACCAATGACAATTGTTTAGGAGGTCCATATGGACTAGTTGGAGAACCACATGCTTTGAAGAACCCTGTTTTTATGGTGAACCTCCACCATAATGGTTTTAATTTTGCAAGTTTAATTGAAACTAGGACAGAGTAGACTATCAACCCTCTTTTTCTTATGATTATAAGAAGCATGATCTCAGTGGCTTCCTTATAAATGACCCCTTTGCTGAGTGGGAGATAAGATCTTTTCAGCAGGGGCAGTGTTCCTCTGGCAAGTGTCCAGTGAGCCTTTGCCGGGTCTCTGACAGATCGCTTTAGCAAGATGTCAGAATCTAAAAAAGCCTTCTTTGTAAATACCGGCCAGCACCAGTGTAAAGAACTCCTGCTATGTATGGGATCAGTCGCTGTTTACGACCTTGTAAATGACAAGAGGTCTTTGACATATGAGTGTTTAGCGGGACTTAGGAGATGTGAAGTGTCGTTTAGCGCCGGGCGTGTGGAGGAGGTTAGCGGCAAGCCCACACACTGCTCTAATGTTTATTTATACACTCTCCATAGATACTGCAACCCTCCACAACAAGCCCCACAGCGAATGCTACTGTACTGCGGACGGAACCGCACTGTTGCAATGCGTCTCCTACAGTACGAACTACAAATCTGTCTCCTAACCACTGCATTACAATGCTCTGAGATTATCACTCAAATGTTTTCAAGGGAGTTTCTTTTCTCCCACTACAGAAAAAGCCCTGGCACGGTCTTTCACCACAACAGGCACAGACCGTCCCTATCAATTTCCATTCTTGCCCTGATGCAGCAATCACATTAGCATTCATCTCTCCGCTGTTACACAATCACGAACAACTCCCAAAGCATCACGCCACAGACATCCACTTACTCTAAAAGCTTCTTCAAACACTCTAGTCAAAGACACGGAGTGATTTTTCTTGTTCTCCACTGCTGCAACTCGTGATTACATTAAAATGGGGTTCAGAGGGGCAGCCAGGCAGGCAGGATGAGGACGCTGCCTGTGCGCTAGAGGTTGAAGCAGGACGGGGGCTGAGTTCTTTTTTTTTATTTATACAGCCACTGAGAAAGCAGGAGTGGGCAGTGTGTTTGGGACAAAGAGGAAACCATTCAAATCCCACAGCTCTAAATCAGCAGCATTGGAGGGAGACGCATGGGAAGGTAGTGGCAGAGCGCAGAGTGAGAGAAAGGGTCTGATGACTGGTGTCAGGGGAAAGACCAGCGCTTCCTTTAATAAACAGTAAAGAGTCGCAGTCACAGAGAGGGGCCATGTGCAACAAATGACAATGTAGTCAAAACTGGACAGGGTAGGATTCTAACCACTGATATGGCATAAACCCTTACAGATGCACATTAATAAATTCAGCACCAGAAATGTGTCACCATCATATATGAATAAGTTCATTATTTATTTATTATTATTTTACACAATTTGAAAACGCCAGCTGCCATTAGCATTGCATTTCCTTCTCTTATTAAGCTACATTTTGTTAACATATAGTTACAAATCAACAGATCCTTCTAGTATTCCGGTTTTAAATTAATAACATTTATAGTAAAATGAATTACCAGGTTTTAGGAAAATAGTTTTAGTCTTTAGTCTTTTTTCACACACTGTGATGCACTTCTTAGCAAATGCTTGAAAAATGAAAAGTGATTACTTTTCCCGTCATCAATAATCAGAAAAACATAAAATATAGTGTCAGTAGCCACTCTCTAATGGCAATGTCAACCGTGTAATAACTAATTCCTTGTATGTGACACAATAAAATGCAATAAGCAGTGTGGTTAATTGGTACTCTGTGCACTTCCTATCCAATTTGATTTCAAATGTAGTTGTCTTTTGATGTTTTAATTGCTTAACCACACTGTAATATGTTTATAGCCAAAAGGTCAATAGATTTAATTAGTATAAAAGCAAAACAACACAAAAACAATATTTTTATTATAACACTTCATTTTGAACAGCAACCCGTGGCTATGATGATTAATGACATATGGAAAATGGAGTCCAAACAAAATGATTACAAAACAATTCATGACTACATGGATTACACTGTAGCTTTAGAGTGATGGATGAGACAGATCTGATTGAATGGTTTTATTTGTTATGATACTGGCAAATAATCTGACACTGTCCAAAAACAATAGATGTATAGTTGTGTTTATAAAGTCATTGTAATACCATGAATGTCATGATAATACTGGGATTTCTTTAAATGTTTTTTTCCCTGGGACAGGATGAGTGTACAACATACTGTACATCTTTAGTAGAAACAAAATACAAGAATTCAGGCCACAAAATCAGTTCAAACAACAGTTCGTATGTACAAGTTATTGGAAGGTTCAGCCACTTTTCCAAGGTCTGGAAAAAGATCCAAACTGTTACCCTTAGGTAATAGAAAACTGCTTCTGATGGTCAGAAAGAACCCTGACTTGTACACAATCGGGTGTTCCAACAGAAAATGATCCTAAACACACATTAAACATAGTTATGGAACGGACAGAATAGCCCAGCATAAAGCTTTTAAAGTGGCCTTTTTTTTAAAGTTCTGACCTCAACCCAACAAAAAACAACACATTTAACTGAAAAACTGAAAAAAGAGTGGTTAAATATCCAATGAGAATTCTGCCAGACGCGTGTTAATGGCTAACGCAAGCAACTTGCCAAGTTGCAACTTGCTTAGGGACACTTAACTGAATATTAAATATGGTATATGTATATTTTTACAACCCCAAATGTATAATTTTGGCCCTGTGTTGAGTTGCATGTTGTACACTCATTCTGCCAGAACAGGTTTAAAGAAATCATTAAAATATTTGCCAGTCTTTGCCAGATTGCCGAGACATTCATGTCCATGATGAGTGATTCTCCCACCGCTGTATTTCTAAAACACTTCATTTTTTAAGAGGAGGCAAATGTTCATGTAAAGAGATTTTATGCTAAGCAAGTAAGGAGCTTTTATATTTGTCCATTATTCATTTAAATAAAGTCAAAAATCAAGACATTTTTCTACAGCAACAATACAAAGTAAAGCCTACTGTGTATAATTAGAACAGCCTCACTGCACCTCTCTGAGCCTGCATTATTTCATATTAGCGTAGCTGCAGTATTTCCTCTGGGCAAAACTGATTATTGTTTCATTAGATATAGTCTCGTCTATTTATGGATTGGACCCTTCTTAACCCTGTGTTGCGAAACTCTGAATTAGTATGTGAATAAGTGTGTGGCCTATGGAGAAGAGAATCTGATCACGTTGCTTTCCTTTACAGCTAAGTGGCAATGTACCACCAGTGTTATCCACACCGGGAGCGTCCCTGTCCATTTATTTTAAGCCATTGTGACTGGGTCCAACTTACCCATGCGGCTTGCATGCTCATAATGCTCATATTTCTGCTTTTGTCTTGCTGCCCTCGCTGTAAAATATGTTAGTTGGTGCTGTGATCTCACGGTCTGTAAATGTGAAAGCAAAAAAAAAAAAGTAGATCCATTTCCCTAAAATCAGCTAAAAGCTCTGCCTAGCGCCCAAAGAGCCGAGCGTGAATAATGGAATCTCTTGTGTGTTGTCAGGAGCGGCAGCTAAACAGCACTTGCTGGAATTCACAGCTTGCCTCACTCACGTGTACCTCAAGGTGCTCCGCTCGGCTCGCCATCGTTGATTCAGAACAGCCCCCCTCCCAAAAGCACACACACACACACACACACATATGTGCACACAGTACAGCAAAACAGACACAAACTCACAGGCAGTTAAGGAACCAATCCAGACATGGAGATCATCTATAAGCTAAAGGCAAGTTTCCATTACAACCAACGGCTGACGAGACACCCGTCTACAGGGAACGGGACGCCGTGTTCAAGCTGCTGCCCCCCCCCCCCAACATCCTCATTTATGTATGTGCGTATATGTGCATGTAAATCTCCAAGCAATGCACTCACCAGCAGTCTGTTTTTAATTGCAGCGCCGCCTCATCTGCGAATATGCTGTGTCCCCTGCGCGCATCTGTAAGTGTGTACGTGTGTGTGTAAGCCGCAGCTCTCTCCGTGTCTTACTCTGTCCTTCCCTGCCTGCCTGACTGCTCCAGCCCCCTCTACTGCTCTAACTCGACACACACGCATACACATACACATGCGCACACACACCAAATTCACACAAGCCTTCCAGAAATACAGGAATTATGTAGACTACCTTATTGGAGCATCTTAAAGAGACACCAGCCTCATTAGTGAACACGCGCAGACCCACACATACGCTGTTCGCATGCTTCACTGAGGCTGAGCTTCATGCTTTCTCTCTATGCCCCGAGCAGAGCGCTCTGCTCTGTCACCACTCTGGACCAGCGGCCAAGTGAAGCGGCATTAAAACGAGTCAGATCAAACGGGAGGAAAGCATGGACTCACTCACCTATTGCCCTTCAGTCACTCCATCCCTCTCTCTCTCTCTCTCTCACTCTCTCTCCCTCCTCCTACTCCGGTTTCCTCTTGTATCCATCGCTCTCTCTCCTGCCTGAGCCCTCCACTCACAGCGCTGCTCCCACCACAGAGGCGTGCCCTCGCTGACGTCATGCTGAGGATTTCCTTTTGTTCCCAGTGCAGACTTCTCCCTGCAAACCCGTCTCTCTCTCTCTCTCTCTCTCTCTCTCTCTCTCTGCACTGTGCTATTTTTAGATACAGAAAATAGCCTGGCTACAAAGAAGCAGATAGCCACCCCAATGGAACTACAGTATAATACTCAAAGTGACGATCATCACTGCTACAAACTAGACGCAGGTCTCTTTAATGTACGACTGTTTAACAAGATCTGATTAGAACTTATTCACAGCTATTTCTATTAGTCCATTCATTTACTGAACCATTGCTATTGCTTTGTGCATTGCTATTGTGCTTTGTATTTTTATTGGTCCATGTATTATTTCTCTGTAACATTTCTATTGCTTTGTTTATCCACTGAACCTTTTCTATAGGTTCATGTATTCAACTTTTTCTATTGGTTCATTCGTCCACTGAACCATTTCTATTGGATCATTCCATTAAATTAAATTCAATTCATTTAAAATGTATTTATATAGTGCTTTTTACAACAAATGTCACAAAACAGCTTTACAGAGATCTGTGTCTGAGCCTCTATTGAGCAGGCCAGTGGCAACAGTGGCAAGGAAAAACTCCCTCAGATTGAGAGGAAGAAACCTTGACATGAACCAAGACTCAAGAAGGGAACCCATCCTCTTCTGGTCGCCACTGGATAGCACAATAAAAAGCAAACAGGAAAAATGAACAACAATGAAACATTATTTCTCTTTACCAGTTCTACTGCTTTGGTCATTCACTGAACCATTGCTATTGGTCCATTCATTACCTGAACTATTTCAATTGGTCCAGGTACTCACTGAACCACTTCTATCGGTCCACTCATCCACTGAACCCTTATGTTACCTTATAAAGGGGAACTGGCATTTCCGATCTAACCAAAAAAGTTACAAGCTTTTTACTTGACAGTGAAAATATATCCAAGAGTAAGCTCTTTATTCAGATAAGCACAGAGAGAAGCATTTAGCTGAAAGGCCCTCCAATAAAACAGCAACTAAGAGCCCTTGTAAATCGATTCCGTAATAGCAAAACCACTGTTTATACTGAGGGAAAAAGTAGGTCTACATTATTTAAGAGGACTAGCGAACACTGAAACACCATCTAATTCTAAGAGCTTGCAAAATATACGTCCTCCTTAAAAGATGCTTCTTAATGGCCTGAGTTAGTCTGAATGATTGCCTTCATGTTCAAAAAAACCATATTGTTGCATAACACATGAAGTCACAGAAGAAGATTTCTTCTGGAGATCAAAAGAAAAAAAAAGGTTTGCTGAATGACGGCAAGCACGCGAAGCAGCCTGGAGCACGTGTTAAACACACACGTCCACATGAGTACGAACCCACACCATCATTAAACAATACGCCTGCAGTCAAGCCATCCGAAACACGCTCAGTGGAGCACTAACGGCTCTGCTGCTATGAATAACTCCTCGTCCTCCTTGGAGCTTTCTTAGTCCTCCTCCATGTCTTTTTATACGCATGCCTGGGGAAAGGAGCAATTTTTAGAAGGACACAGCCACCCTCGCCGCTCCTCGGGAGGTTTGATGTTCGCTGACAGCCGCTGCTTGTTTGCGATCCCACACCCTGACGCCCACTGGTGCACATTCATACGACGGAGAGCGCATCAACTTGCAATTTTACCCAAATAACACGTTTTTATAGCCTCTCTATTACTAATATTTAATTATGTCGTTCTTACATTCATCTGTTCTCCCTTCTCTCAACACCCTTTAGAAAACCATATAGTGGCGTAATCTACCACAATAAAAATAATACATCTTCATATCCCCCTCCTCTATTTTCAGATAGCCGTTTCCTTTGTTATGATGCCACAATTTCAATATATCAAAATATTCCCCACCACTAATTTCCCATCGGACTCGACTGTAGGACATGCAGTGCAAAGGCTTGTGCAGAGAAGAGTAGTGAGTGACTACAAGCCTCAGTTTCCACGTCCCTGCTGTGTTGATGTAATGCACCAAAATGGCCGCCTACCGTGAAACTGTTGTTGACATTCTTTGTGCTTGATTCAGCAACACTGGCATCCGAGAGATCCACCTCGTCGAAGATGAGGGACTGTGGACAGCAGAACAGAGGAATGGTAAACACAGATGATTACAGCAGATGATTACAGCAGACAGCTTGACCTCTAACCTTTCAATTTAGAAAAGTGAAGGGGGGGGGGAGCTGAGAGGAATTTCAGCTGTTAGATCGAGCTAACAAGAGACATGTGCTTCTCTTGAGAGTTGTAGCTTTACCGCGAAGAGGAAACACTCTAGACGGAAAGTGTAGGGAGCGTATTTCCAAATGGATATGGCATATTACATTAACACAGGTTTGTGCTCCAGGTTACTTACTTCTGGCAATAACTGTGTTGATGTAATGTACAGTACTGTGTACAAATCCTAGACATCTGAGAAGATGAACTTCTAACTTTTAATGGAAGTCAATGCAGAGAAATTTCATTCATTCATTCATTTAATTAATAAGTCATTCTGGAGCATTTCTATTGGACTATTCATCACAAACATTTGAGACGATGTAAAGAACAACTGCCAGATTCAAATCTCATCAGAAAGTAAAAGTACTATAGATAAACAAATAAGATTAGGGCTTCTGATTGACAGTAGTGCATATTAGCAATTAAAAAAACAAAAAAAAATAATGTCTATGATTGTCTAAGATTTCCGCACAGTACTGTATTTTAATCAGGTAAACCAACCTGTCTTACACACACCCTAAAGGCATTGCTTTTTAATCCTCTATATGGGCATGCATGTACTTCATTTCACCAGGTGGGTTCATTCATTATGATCTTGTTTCTAATAGCTGTGAATGACTGAAGCACTGACGGAGAGGCATGGGACATGTGGACATTCACACAACCTTCAGTGCCTCTCTAACAGTTCTCCTGCAGCGTGTTAAAGCAGTGTTGCAAAAAGTTCCTTGACATGACAAACTGCTTTAGCAACTTTTGAAGATTGACCATATGTAACGCTCAGACAGTCGAAAGTATGAAAACAGAGTGCAAGCTGCTCCGGGCACTTCTCAGAGACACGCTCCAGGCCAATGGAAGGCTTGTGATTAAGGCCCGATCACGTTACGGCCCCTAATCTGTGTTCGAGTGCTGATTGGCAGATATTTGAGTAAATGATGACTTGTGTACTTGGGCAGTGTAAGCACTGTGACATCCTGTTTATGATATGATCTGCAGGCTTGGCTGGCCTGCAGCACGGAGAGAGCAGACTCTGTGCTGGCTGCTTGGCTGGCTGGACTGCACCAGGCCTGCAGTATCTGTCAGAGAGCAGGGTGCCATGCCAACACAAACAGAGTCCCCCAGACGCGTACACGCACCCCTTCCCCCCATGTCAGCACACCCGGACGCCTAGCCACCTCGTTTCTGCTTGTGAGGTCACTGTCAGAACTCGCTCTCTCTCTCTCTCTCTCTCTCTCTCTCTCTCTCTCTCTCGTTCTCTTTCCCACACAAACAGAAAAACTCCCTTCTAATGTAATCTGGGAGTTTTAAAGGAAAGGCATACTAGTCACAACTGAAACCTGGGCCTTTTTTCAGTGTAATGGTGCAAAGCAAAAGGCCTGGGTTAGGCAGAAAGTGGATAAAGCTTGCAGTGACCAAATACACAAAACTGTACATTTAGGCACAGTTCAAATTTGAGGGGATCAGAAAAATTGCATCAGGCCTAGACGTAATTTAAACAAATGAGTATCATTGACAGAAGTATAGCATTAAACAATGTTACTGTGATCTAAACTCAGTTATGACGCACCAGACCCTTAGCTTATAGCTTGAGCAAAAAATGGTGGCTAACAATGCAAGTGCAGTGGCATGGCATCGCTTCATCACTTCCTGGTAGTACAAAACGGGTTAGTGCAGTAATATTTTGTGTACTAACCTGCCAAAGGTGCATTATTAATATTAGTGTATAGTCTATACCTTATAATATTAGTGTGTAATACGCAATTGGGACACAGCCAATGATTTCTGAAGGTTTTCTCTAAAAATGCAGCAAAATACATACATTGCAGATATTTTAGTGTTCAGTGTTGCATAAACACTCTGCTCTGAGTAAAACAGATGAGAATTTATTCATTTATGTAAATGTATAATTTAATGATTGAGTCTTCAAACATTATCTCAAATATCAGTCCAATCTAAACAGGTGCCCAGTGTCCAAGTCCTTTTGTTAAATATTAATTATCTGCTAATATGGATATGATTCTGATATCATAGCACATTCCTTTTTAAAAATAATGCTACTATAGTATAGAGGCTTTTCTACATATATGATGGCGAGCACACTGCAGCCCCTACAGAAGCTCCGCTACAGCTGAGACACAAAGCCCTTACAGGTCATTCTTTCTGAAGGATCTGAAATTCTCCTCTCTTCCATGTTCAGATGTTCCATGGGAGACGGTGTTTGAATGCCATCCTTAACCCACAGGTCAGAGCAGAGAGCTGATGTTGCTACATGAACGACACATGTGGGAGAGACGGTAATGGCACACTGAATGGCTGGCTTTCTTTAGTCTCTTCATGGATGCAGACTTGAAAACAGTCTCTCCTCTCAGACACAGAACACTGACATACACGGCCCGGCTCCACAACACTTCTCTTCTATTGCCTATAAGACGAGCAGACAGTGATGATATGATGTTTCTGCAGCCACAACGCAGCCATGGTGTTCTCAACCATTGCAGGGCAGGACTTCCCAGCTCAGGCACAATGGGGAGAACAGGCATCTTTAAGTAATGCCAGAGTGAAGGGTCCAGCCAAATGAATGCAGCCAATGGCAGTCAGTAATATCTTAGGGATGAGGGTAAGATAGAGGTGGGCATCCACTGCCAGAGGGATGTAGCTCCTGCTGCTGCTGTTGCTGCTAACCCGAATCGCCACCAAACCTTCCTCGGATCCGCTGGCACCCAGAGAGGGCGGAGGGCGGCGTGCACCGGACCAGCAGACGGAGAGCACCCTCCAGCACACGCGGCTACGCGAGACCCGGTACTGCCAGCGGGCCAGCACACCACCCGTCTGCCTCAGGGCAATCACACACACACATACACAAATACATACATACATACACAACGGTGTTAAAGGGGCCATATGCTACAACTTTCTAAGACTGGTTGACTTTTGGTTTCTTAAAGGAACATGTGTGTGGTTCTGTGTATTGAAAAGATTCTTTTATGTATACATGGCCATCTTCTAACCTCTCTTTACACTTTGGTGCTTCCCAACCCTGGTTCTGGAGTATTCCCTCCACCCTCCACAGCACATCTCAATGTTTTCTAAATGAATATTACATTTTAAAGCTTTACGTCAACACAGTACCTTGAACTCTTTTAAAACTAGGTCAAGCATTTTTTTTATTACATGAACCCTTTAAGAACAGCGCAGGCACACACTTGCCAAGAGGCAGCTTTTCCAGACAGTAACGCTCCAGTTTAATGTTGTCCTGAGAACAACACTCAGATAGAGCTGAGAGGAATCAGTGCACAGCAGGTGTTAACGTTCATCTAGCTAGATCACACTTTCATCATACTCATCTACCTCATGGACTTGAGGGGTAGTTCAACAGTGGGTAATGGCTGCTGTGTCCATTTTGTGTAGTTATGCTGAGGGTCCTAGAATAGTACTAGGTCTGAGAGGTATAAAACTGTATGCGGTATGGGAAGTGGGGAGTGTGTTATTTGCACTTATTAGGGGTGTAAAATGATTAGTAGTAAATTGCAATACATCAAACCATATGAGGGGGAATACTATGCTGCTGCCTGAAGAACTGGCAATGACTAAATTGGAAAAAGTGGGTTATTCAACTGTTTCATATTCTAGTACTAATTAATCTTTCCTCAAATGTGTGTTTTAGTATATCTGTATATATGTAATAATGTGTTGCCTAGACAATAATCAAACTATATCTTTGTGAAATTACTGTTTGGGCTTTACAAAGACATGACTTACAACCTGTCTAAGTAGCCTACAACCTTACCTTGGCGTCCTTGGCGTAGTAAAGTGTCCGGCCGCGGAGTTTGAAGTAGCGTTTTTTCCAGCGCTGGAAGGAGCTGGTCTGTTTCAGGAGCAGGCCTTCCTTCACACTTGTCTACAGAGGGACAGAAAAGCAAGATGAGCACAACCTGTCCACAGCCAAACCGATGTATAAGATGGTATATGTACACAAATGGGTTCATTTCATTGACACAATGATAGTCCAAAGCTATGCTGTTTTCATTTCAACAAGAGCATGTCTATGTTTTTAAATGTCAGTGCTTGTCAACCTTTGTAAGTAAATGCCATTTTGCCTCTCTCTGGTCACAGTGAGAGGGTTTCTCATGTTTCACATGGATTTGCTCACACTAACCAAATAAGAGTTGTTTAACAAATGCTTTGTTTGTTAACCAAATGTCGGACTCAAGAGACACTGGCACCGAACTAGCACCGGTACCTGTTTTTATATACCTTATACACACAGCTAACCACTATCAGCCGGTCCACGATAATAGCAAGTGTGCACCATGGTTTGACTAACAGAGTTGTAAAGCGGAGCATGAAGCTGTCAACATGCTAAAATGAAGCAGATGTTGAAAGTGAATCCAGCTTTTTGAGTTGTCTCATGGGACCATGTGAGTGTCTGAGCCTCTGGCTAGTGACCATGCCTCTGTATTTATCTCCAGGAAGCCTGGCCAAGATCAAGTGTGCTCCACCAACAATTTCACGCTTGAGAGTAGAAAGACAAGGCAATGGGAGGCAAGAAAGGAAACCCCATTACTCAAAAGATCCAAGCAGTCTGAGTGGCATAAACAGTTCTCTGCAGAGTGCTGCTGCATCCCAATCAGCAAACATGCAATCACACTAAAGGACCCTGAAGGACTGGATGAGGTTCACAAAATCAGTAATGTATTTTTTATAGCCATATAGATCCCCCTATACTACCTCACGTGAGAGAGGAATGGCTAATCATGGCTATCTATCCGAACTGAAGTAGTTCTACTCTGCTCTCCTCATACACAATCAGAAAACGTGGCCTGAACCTATAGGCCTTGAAAAGCAGATGCCAACTACAATGGCCATTCAGGAGCCTGACAGAGATGGAAAGTACTTCATGTTAGGTATGGGCAATATGACATGAATGTGTGAAATGAACAGCATCACAATATGATTTTCTGAATATGTTGTGGGTATAATTCAATTCTAGGACACTGAACACCAGCATGTATCATAAAAGGATATTTGTAGACCAATTAAACAACCCTCCCCACCCACAGCAACAACGACAGTAACTGCAACTGTCAACAGAGTAACTGTAGAAACGCTAGCAACTGTAACTGTAAGTGGGGATGTCTCGTTCAGGATCTTTGTGTTTGTATACATATTACACACGTGGTGGAAATAAACACTTTGTTTTTAGTAACAGTTCAATAACGAGACATTCTGGACTGATTCATTTTTTTAAAGTGTGTTTTACAATGTGTTTAATATCTTAATAATAATCCAGTCTGACTCACTTCTCTGACCATTCAGCTCCCAGCCTCCCAGACTTATCTCTGTTGTGGTTGGTTGACTACTGATGTGAAACACCAGTTTTATATGGGGGGGATTGTGCTCTGATTTTGGGTCTAAAGGGTATGTGTATTAGCATTAACGTGAGCCTCTGAATACGCTTGTTTCTGAATGCTCTCTTTAGTGCTGGTTTAAAAACAAAGGAAGAAGTGCGGTTCTCCCGCTGGTAAAACAGAGCACTTCAGCAACAGATTTATAACATTTCAGATGTTCTGTTTTCATGCTCCACTGTTTCATACTGCAGATCTCTAAACTCCTTTGTTTACCTTCTGAGAACGCTCCTCAGTGCTGGCGGCTGGGCAATAATGTCCTTTATCACCATCTTGAGGCCAACAAAGACTCTGGACTGGAACTGGACTAGAACTACAATAGCTGATATCCAATCCTGTATAGACCTGGATCGGTCATGAACCAACGTCCCTAGTAACAAGCATCTGATTCCAATTATCATTCAATTTAGTAATTTATTTTAACCTATTTATTGTTTCTGACCTTTAGTTTTTTTCTCAAATCACTCATTAATGATGATTTAGTTACGACAACGTTTAACATTCATCGTTTTTCATAGCCTTTTTAAAATCAAACAAAAATGTTGGCATTAATATAATAATAAACTGTAACCTAAACTACATTGAATTTCATCAGCAATGCCTTTAGATAGAAAAGTTGTAATAGTTAATATATGGGTAATGAACGGGAAATAAATTATATCTTGTTTAGTTAAATGCATCATAAATTCATGGCAGGCTTCCACATCAGCTCATCCCAGAGCGCAATAAACTGCTTTCCACACAGCAACTGAGGCTAACAAATCACTAGTGTGGGAGTCAGTTGGAAAGTGCATCTGTTGCGCCAGACAGTCGGCTAAAAACACTTTAAAAATATACCTGATGTAAACCGTCCTTTTTTTTTTAATGATGAATCTACAAATGAAATACCAACCTGAAAAAATACAGTTCAGATCAGCCCTTTTTATGATGTTACACCTCTCTGTAACATTACATGTAATTCACCTTCTTTTGAAAGTGACCTTCAAATCCAAAGGTTTCACATCTCCTGCCCTCCACTGAACGGTGAAGCACGGGTATCGGTGTAGCGGTACAAAAGTGTGTGTGTGTGGGGAATAGATGAAGAGAAAGTAAAGGCGAATGGACAGAGTGGGTCACCGTGTCAGCCAGTTGATTTTAGTAGAGCTGTTTTGCAGTATCACATTATAGCACTTCTCACCAACAATGAACAAGAGTTACAGACCTGGAAGCAGTCATGCTTCTTCCCGTCCATTCATCTACAAATATAGCTGGAACATGGAAGAGAGAAAAAAAAACAGGAATCCACAGACATATAGGGGAGGGAGGCTATTTATAGCAGAGGAAATATGCTCTCTGTGGGGAGAATTGCAAACAGAGGCGCAGGCTTCGATTTGACATCCTGGTGCACAGCTGTGTCAACTTAAACAGCAAGTCAGTCCACCGGCACATTCACTGGCAATGCACGACCATTAAAGCCCCCATCTCCAATACACAATAACACCGCTGAACTCTTTACGCCTTTCCAAACAAGCACATCTTCATTCTTCACTAAAACCACATTGTAACAAATGTTTGTCCACACTATTTGTCCAAATGTTTGTGGACACCCCTTCTAATGAAAGCAATGCGCTACTTTAAGTTGCATTCATTGCTGACACAGATGTGCAAATGCACACACACAGCTTGTCTAGGCCCTGGAGAGAAGTATTGCCTAAAGAATAGGACTTTCTGGAGCAGATGAACATGAACCTATTGGCACCATGTCAGGTATGGGGGGATTGTGCTCTGATTTTGGGTGCTTTAGTGCTTTAGTGCTGGTTTAAAAACAAAGGAAGGAGTGCGGTTCTCCCGCTGGTAAAACAGAGCGCTTCAACGACAGTTTTATAACGTTTCAGATGTTCTGTTTTCCTGCTCCCCTGTAAAATAGTTTCACACTGCAGACTCTAAACTCCTCTGTTTACCTTCTGAGAATGCTCCTCAGTGCTGCCGGCAATGAACCTATTGGCACCATGCCTTATGTCAGGTGTGGGTTAGAGGGGTATGAAATTATTTGGGGTATGACTACAACGTCAAAGGAATATAAAAGGCTTAAAAACAAAGTTTAAACTAATCAAGGACAAAACCAAAGAAGTGGTCGTAGCCAAATAACGTGGCCTTTTTACAGTGAGCTCAAATGCATTTTCTGCGATGAGCCCAGCTGTCAGCCACTGGAACTCCTTAATCACCCCTGTGTAAAATACAGTATACTGTGAATTCTTAAAGTCCTATAGGCATTTCAGGCATAAAGTGTTGTCCCTAGTTGCCTCTTACTGTGACAGTTGAGCACGTGCTTCAGGACGAGCTGAGGTTTACCTTTTAGTCAAACAAACTCAATACGTAGTCTAAGCCACTTCTTCATTTTTACACCTAGCTTGACAGGTGGTGAGCACTAAACTTTGTGAAACACCACAGGCAAGTGGGAAACAATTCACAGAAGTTTAGAGTGGTGACTCGATCTATTCTGTACATACTTCAAACACAAGTACTCTCCTTTACTTAGAGCTGTTGCACAACCAAATTCCTGCAACTCATTAAGGTGACTGTCTCTTCTTTATAAAGACTGTGTTCAATGAGATAAACATCGAGGATGTGATGCAGAAAGCTTCAGATTCCAGACTTAAGTCCAAAACCAGCTAATAAAAAACAGATTCTTCATCAGAGTTAGAATACCTGTAGCATTTAGCTTGGTATATTACATACTGCGGTCGCTCACTCATAAGCTGACTATTATTGTCTGTTCGTGGCTAGTAGCCCAACATTTCTCAGTGAAAAAGGTCAGGCAATGCCTTGGACTGCAGATGGATGAGAGGTGCAATCACCAAGCAATTTGCTTAATCCAATTTCAGCACCAAAGAACCGAGAGGCTTCATGAAAGCCGCATGACTGTACACTGTTCTCTCCCTCTCTCTCTCTCTCTGCAATGTGACTGTGTGTTTCTGGCAGCTTTGTGGCTGGAGGACATTGAGAATACCATATGAGATATGGACTTTAAAGGTGCCTTGAGTGGAAACCTCAAAACTTTATTTTCCTTAGAAGTGTTGAATAATGAGAGTTCGGTACATGGCATACCGTGAGCCTTAAACACTGTTAAAAGAATCTCCTGTATAACTAAAACAGAGCTGTAGAAAATCTCTCCAAAACTCTTGATTCATTGTTATTTACACTCCCAAAATCCGGACAGGACGCTCAGCCCACTTGTGAAAGTGCTTACTTTTGACAACGGTCTCTAATTGTGGCACGGTCTCTAATTTTAGGGGAACACAATGTTTCTGCAAAGGAGCTAGTAGAAACATTGTGTTTCTACTAGCTGCTTTTCCTGGGCCAGTGTCCACTATGGGATAAAGCTGAGAAAGTAAGAAGGTATCCGTGCTAGGCTAAATCCCTAGCTGACCAGCCATCTCAACAACAAATTGGATTATCATCAACTACACCACATATCAGAAGTTGCTGCGCAAGGATGCCAAATCCACGGAAGCAAGTGGATGTTAGGCAGGTGCTAGGCCAAAAGCTAACCCAGCTGACCGGCTAACCACACTGCACAAAGAGGACAACGAGAGGGCTTTATTTTGAGTCAAGGAACGAGTCATTTGTCGGATCACCATAAAAGAAATAAGGCAGACAAACGTAAGACACTAATTTTAGATTTCATAGCATTAGTATTATTTGTATTAGTGACTTTTATTGCCTTACTTAAAGATTTCTCAATTTTACAGTCAGCCTGTGTCCATATAAGACTTCCACGCCTCACACTAATAAAACTCTGCTCTCCACTCACACATCAGAAGGATGTCGCTGCAGATTTGTGGCTGTGCTTAATTTGTGGCTAAATCTGCTGTTTACAACATGTTTACAAAGCGTGACGGTTTTATCTGCATGCTCTGTTCAGTCAGTCTGTACGCTCTGCTTCCAGATTAAGAGAATTATTAGTGTAAAAAGTAACAATGGCAGTAAAACTGTATTCCACACTGTTATGGTTAAACGATTTTTCTGCGGTTGACGGGGGTCGCGAATAATGGGAGGTGGTCCGTATGTATTATCTGTGATCCGTTACAACACTAATTGCAATGCTATGCCACGTGGGTCATAAAAGTGATACTTTAATTTTTGACTTTAACTTTAACTACTTTAACTTTACACTGTTAGAAACTATTATTAGTGTAATTCCTGCAGTTCTAAACTACTGTGAAGACAAAAGGCTAACGCTTGTTTTGAAAAAGAAACATTAACGATCTACTTTAATGCTGCATTTATTTGTTCATTTTTGGTCTCCATGGTTCCTTTTCTTGTCTTCAGTTCCTTTCTTGTTGCCAAGTAGGACAAGAAGCAATCTATTAATAGTTTCTTCACTAAACTGTGAGAGGGAGAACAGCTCTGTGCCAGACAAAACTGAGTAACCCCACTGTGCCATACTGTACACACACACACACACACACCTCAGTAACTCAACTTGCACACACAACTCAGTGTGTAACCCAATATCTCAATCCTTGCGACACTGACACGCAAAAATAACACACACACACACGCACACACAATAGACAAAGGCGCCAACGAGGGCAGCAGCTGTGTTGGGGGGATAAGAGCACAAAGCAGGAGTTCCTAAGAAAGTGAATGAAGAAAACAGGCTTCCATCCTGTCCCTGAGGATATCCAGCCTCAGTATCTCACTCACTGGCACACGCTTGCAGGGCCTGTACCACCCACACACACATATACATGCACACACGCACACAGGATGTGTCTAGTGTCCATATGGGTGACTCACGCAGTACATTCAGCTCCTGTGTGATTATATAACGTACTCATTTACAGGGGGATTGCGCTTATCTGAAGTAAGGGAAGACCTTTCACTTGTGGAAGACTTTGAAGTTGCTGTTATCTCCAACAATAACAAGAGCACGGTGTACCCTGATTACTGCTCACAGCTCACAACTTACTGAAACAGTCAGATAACAATTCAGTCAAATGCGAGACGTTTTTTATGGTTCCTAAATTTCTTGAAAAGTTAATGCGAATATCCGTAGGAAGATATTAGTGACTGAGGCCTATTGTTCCCAATATTAGCTTGTTTAATGGAAAGAATCCTTTTTTTTGGCACTAATGGAAATCCTGTCGACACAGACTGCAAATAAAATGTGAGTGCAACTCCTTATATAGTCATCTTATTAATTCAATTAAATAAATAAAACACTGTTAATTAAGCGTAATCAGTGGAAGAGGGAATCATTTTCACACATTAATTCAACGTTCAGAGTTAAACATTTTTTGTTTGTTCGTTTGAGTAAAAATGACATGATTTCATTTCTGAGACTTTTACCCAACACTGTGTTCTTCTCACCTCTGAGCCTTTTCTACAGGTGGACTGTGTTTGGACTAGACCTCTGGCATGCTGCTGAAGGCATGTTCTCTTCAGATGCAGCAACATGTGTACTTTACTCCACCCTCAACTTTTAAAGGCCAGATTCATGCCCACATTCACTCCCCTTCACTGTTTTAAAACCTAGATCATGGAAGCTCATGAAAGTGACGAGACAAGCTTTAAGTAGTTCTTTGTTGACTCTGATTCTCCATCTGTGCTAAAAAAGGCACCGCCAGTCCACAACTGATCCAATCGATTTCTATACATTTCTTCATTATTATACCATAAGTATCACACTTTTTTTTTTACTGAATTATATGATTTAAACTCTGGAGTAAAATGATGGCAATTGCTTTTTCAAAAATAAGTTACAACTTTTTTATGAATTCATGTTTTTATACACAAAGGTGCTGTTGTGCGTAAAACCAGCTCATCAGTGAAATTTTGAATGGAAAATTAGCGGCCTCTATCATTTGAGGTAGAACTGCATGTGAACTTCAAGTTAGGAAGTACTTTGTGAGTTACGAATGGGTCACAATACTCTTACATGTATGAGTAATTGTAAGTACAATGTTATTAACTTTATTTTATTTTATTTTTTCATTTTTAGTAATTTAAAAAATGTTCTGTAAAAATGCACCCTATATTAATTTCAGCTGGAACTTGTCCTTGTACATAAATTGACATATGAATAATATGATAACAATAAGATGTGTTGACTAATTTAATGTTTTATTTGAACACCTTATATAAATAGTATATAGTATATAAAATAAACACCTTATATAATAGTATATATATATATATATATATATAAAATTCAACAGAATACTGTAAAGATAATGTTAAATACATACATTACAATATTCAGTGATCATTTCAATGAAATGAATATATGCTTTTCAAAATTTGTCTCCGTCCAGAATGGATGTGGAACATGAGGTTATAAATAAATAAATAAAGGAAAGCGATCTAGGCTATTTTTAGAGGTTTAGTTGGTGCCTGGTGATTGGTCCTGTACATGCAAGTCTGCTTTTGTGTACTGTGGTGATCTTTTTATCTGGAATATTGGGCCTGTGGGGGGTTCTGTGGCAAAGGCACCACATGGACTGCTGTGCCAGGGAGTTGAAAGGACGCAGCTTTTCTCTGTTGGTAATTACCCACAGGCTACTCCTAATGGCCAGCACATCAAACCCACCCCCCATCAAGCTTCCCAGCCACGCTGAAGACGTAGACATCATGCTAAACTACTGCTGCCACAAATGGCTTTGGGTCTAATTGGAAGCTACCACTGGAATTGCTTATTCCCAAGAAAATAGGAAACTGTTTTCTCTAAAACAAGCCTTTGATAGATTCTGAAGCATGATCTAGAGTTTTCATGTTTGGGTCAATATTGGACTCGGAAGACAGATTTTGTGGTTAGAAACCAGACTAAACACATATGTATAATTCACTGGCCTTCCTATTCTCATTGGAAGGCTGTGAGTGGCCTAAAGAGGCAGTCTGTGCACAGACTAGACCAATGACATGATCTACATCTCAGTGGTGACAGATGGTTCTGCTTTAAGCTTGTGTACGCCAGATGTATTTTAGGAATGATATGAGAAACGTTTAAAAAACGTCTTGGGCTATCTTGCCCTATAAATCTCAATAATGTGGCCCACTTTGGTGTGAGTTATCTCAAAGTTTGGATGGTGATGAACTGTGGTGCTGCAGATGCATTAGACTCACACATTTTCACCACCAAACAGAGAAAACACAAGGCTCTCTCAGGTTTCATGAGACAAACGGAATTAAAGAAAAAAGACGACAGCAGGGACATGTCGCCTCCCTAGTGATCACTGTTCTGGCTTCGTGCTAGCAGAGCATGATCAGAGCCCCACATTAACACAAACACCCCGCTCCCGCCCTGCAAGTTAAAAATACCACTTTCACTGAAACTTTGCAGCATGGTTTAAACTGGCCCAGCAATTACACCTTGTCAAATGTCGGCACATAATTTTCCCATCTCCACCGACACAGAGCCATTGTGTACAGCGTGAAGCAGAGCGCAAGGTAACAATTACACTGGTCAGGACACTCAGGCGTGGGGAGGAGGAACGAATGACAGCCACTGAACCGCTGCTATACAGTCAACAGGGGAGGGGGGAGGAGAACAGCCGTTAAAACCGCCGAACAAAGAAGCCAGCTCTGTCCAGCCACCCCTACCCCAACATACACACACAATACATACATATACTGCCTCGCGTTTGAGTCAGCTCAGACTGTGAATGCACTGTTGTTCCCTTCAGACGGACGTGGTGCCTCTAAATACCAACAGTCATGCCACAACCATCCACAGTTTCCCCGCTGCACTGAAAAGCTGTATGTATGGCATTTAAGGACAGTGGGTTATAAAGGGTTTAAAAACAATCAGTCAATCATTGGAAAGCACAATCATGTGACGCAGGAAATATATCAACCAGGCCCAATTAGGATGAAAATGAAAATGACACAATGAGGGAAACACAGTGTTTGTCTTCAGCCTCCTCCGAAGGCAATTTACTCTATAATGCTGCATTTACAGACCCCTTGAGAAAGACAAGGGAATCACAATCTGAATAGAATGGCTTTGTCTAATCTTGTGTCTCAGACAATAACCCAGTAATGACACTCTAGAATTTCAAGGCTCCATGGATGGCTTTGGGTCCTCAGCTCAGGTCTTATACTCTGCTCCAAAGATCGTCATATGTAGCCCATAATATACTGGAACATAAGGCAGTTCCACCAAAACAGCTCTGGCATAGACTCCACAAGACCTCTGAAGCTGTTCTGTGGTATCCTGTGCCAAGACATTAGGAGCAGATCCTTTAAGTCCTGTAAGTTGTTAGGTGGGACCCCTATGGATTGCAATAATGAGCCTTGGGTGCCCATGACACAGGATCATCCTTAGGCCACTTTTGGTAGGTATTGACCACTGAACTGGGATACCCCACAAGAGCTGCTGTTTTGGAGAAGTGTCTAGCCATCACAAATCGTTGTTTGAGCTGTCTCAAAAACCTACTACAGAACCCTTGAGAATCCATTTATTTTGAGTGTGGGTTGGGATGCATGCTGTAAAATATTGTTACTCAGCAGAGCAGAGTATGCAAAGACTGTCAGGAAACCTTCTGATCCTCAGAAGCGAATGTTTTTTCTTCACATCAGAGGTCCATTACAGTTGACAAAATAAACAGTTCCAGTTCTAAAATCTATACTGTGTACAGACAGAATAGTTCTAATTCAGTTGTTCTTAATATCTAAAATAACTGTAACTATGGCTCTCAGAAACCCCATTATTAAAGAAGAACAGCAGATTTAACAGCAGAAATAATGCCCAGCTTAAAGGGGTAACAAGACAGGCTGCATCAATGTATTGGTCAGGACTTAGTACATATGCTCCATATCTGTTCCACCTCCACTATCTTATCAGCGTTTTCTCCAATCATGCTTCAGAGCACAGGACAACCTGACCAGACCTGGCTAAACCCCACAGAGAGGATCAACCAGCTTAATAAGAGGACGTATCAACTGCAGCTCTTTCTAAGTTTAATGCTCCCTTTCCTTCCTTCTTTTGTCATTTTAATGGCAAACGATCCAGGCAAAGGTCCGAGCAGAGTAAATGTAAACCCTGTCTGATATTTCACAGAGTTATCATTTCAATCTGTCTCCAGCTTCCTGTTTCATTTGTGTCATTCTCCTGCTTAACACTAATGTGATTTGTGATCAATGAGACTGTGATAGGCTGTGTAGGGCATTGTCTAGCCTGACATCATTGAGTCCTAAACACAATATCTGTGGTGCACTCCAAGTTCTAATTGTGCTATCAAATTCTCCTATTCCACAGTTAATCACATCACTGCAGATGAAGCAGGGGGACAACAGGGTAACCCTAGACTTCCAGTGCATTAACAGTACAGGGGGCTGGTTTTCATTAGGAAATAAAGACAGTCGTGCTGTTTGCTTAAGCTAATTTGAAATACTTAGACAATCAGTATTCACCTCCATTCAAAGATAAAGTGCAAAGCAAATGTGTTATTTATAAGAATCTCAAAGACATAAGCGCTCTGTGATCAATAACTGCAGAGATAAACTGCATATTAATGCCTATGGATTTAGAATGGGATGTCATATAAGTTCCTGTAGGTGTAATGTGTGGGTGTCCCGATACTTTTGTCCATATAATCTATAATGTTTTGGGGTATATATTATATTTTGCATTGCACTGTGTCGATTTCCAAAACCCCGTATCAATTTCTGCTTAATAGTTTTTAGGTAAAGATTCATGGCAGACACTGGTTGATTTTGTGTTGTGTTTAAACCCCAAAATGCTAGATGGCAGTGCAGTACTCTGTCTTCAGATTCCACTGTTCTGACTGCACAACATTTCCCTAATATGTGAGTAAAAAAAAAAAACATTGCCTTGTTTAGGTTACTGCAATATATTGAATCATAACCCCTGTATCGTGATATGTCTTGCAACATCAGGTTCTTGCCAATACACAGTCAACACAGTCATAATATTGTCACCTAATATCCCTGGACAGGGGGCATCAGTGCTGCAACAAGACTTTAAACTGTCCTCCTATTCATGACCCTCAACTGGCTTCAATCAGGTGTGAAGAGAGCACCATGTCTGCAGGATTGAGTAATATGAATTAATATTAATAAATATTATTACACTATAACAATAATTTGTTTTCCTAAGGTTTGAGTAGTTGGAATGGACTAATTACCAATGTTGATATATTACATTTTTACAAAAATTAAGTATAATAATCTAAAAGAATATCCTATGCAGGGGCTATTCCTGCCTTGTGTCTAATCATTCTGGACAGGCTCCGTGCAACCCTGACCAGGAAGAAGTGAATAAGAAGATAAATTCAATTGTACAAAAAGATTACAAAAAATTAAGCCTGCCAATAGCAATAAATGTTGCAATTGTTATACAACATATACTTTATCTGAGCATATAATGGATACCACTACTGTTTCAAACAGTGTAATTAGTGTGTGCAAATATGAAATAAACGTATGAGATAATATTCTAAATAAATCTGCTACTACTGGTGTAATAAAAATGCAATAATTAATCATTTTCAGGGAAAATGTCATTACATATTGTGATATGATATATTTACCAAAACACCTCTCCATGAATGATAATTCCATTTATCCAGTGTTTAAATACTGATGATATCCACAATAAGCTCAGAAACCTATATTTTAACATATCATGATAAAAATAAATGATTGTTCATCCTCAGTCTGTTCTGATAATATCTCTTAAATGACCTATTTTCTGGACAAGCTGGATTTAGTTTAAGCACATACTGAATTGTAAGTCACTAAATTCCTTCAATATAAATAATGTTTAGGATTAGCATTGCTCTAAGACACTAGCTCAAAAGCTAAAGACTGACATTAGTTGCTGGAATTACAGCTAATTATGTGCAACTTCAACTTTGGCAAATTATACACAAATAATACACCTACAGGAATCATCAAAGGCATAGTGAATAATTCTACTTTTTAAAACAAGTATTGTGTATTAGATAAAAAAAATATAAAGAATCAGGGTCAAAGGTGTAAGGTGTAAATGCTAATCCCTCATACCATGCTGTATGCAGCCCACTGTTGTCGAAAACCTGTAAACTGGCTTCACAAATAGACGGGACTGTCGCGTGGGAAACCTACTGAATAAACACGGAGAGTGATGTTGCTACGGAAACTAAATCTACAAATCACCAGACAAAAAAAGAACTGGAACAGCCCTTTCTTTATTCCGTTTGTTTTGTTTTCATGTTTGATATAAACTTCTGAGGCTTATGTTCTCCAGCTTAGCTGTTATTGAAAGCCATTGAGGCTCTTTGTAACAGTGCTGCTTGCAGCTTTCTGCTCCTGTGCTCCTACACATTAGGCTGATGAAGATATACCTGTTGGTTGCCATGGCATCAGCAAATCAGGGTGAAAAACTGTCATTGCACCCCCGCAGTAAGAGATCCACAGCATCTGGACAGCTGTGTTTGTGTGTGCGTATGTATGTATGTGTGTGTGTGTGTGTGTGTCGGTGGCCAAGGCACAGGCAGGAAGCTACAGACAGTCTCTATGATGAGCCAAGTTGAGCAAACAATGAGGTGAAACAGCACTCAGAGCCTGCGTGCTCCATTACCACTAATCTCGCATATCACAGCCCAGTGCGCAGCCTACCAGCCTCCAGAGAAGTCGGATTTAAACACAAGAGAGCAGAGCCGTGTTCTCCTAAAATAAAAAGAGCTATCCTCTCTAACCACACTTAATGATGGTCTTGTATATGCCTACAAGGCCTCTCTCCTTCTCGTATGCAAAAGCATTTAAATACAAGCTCTCATTCACTTATATCTGTAGTCACATAACAGCCAAACCTACCATGGCTCTGGGCCATGTGTGCTTGTGGCCCATACTGGGGATGCAGATGGCCTGGTTAGGCCACTCTTGATGACAGTAAAAGCGAGCTGATCTCTCTAACATTATCACAGAGAAGGAAGTTACTCCGCATGGCACAGAGCTGATAACTCCAGCAATGGCACCTAATGTTCTTCTAATATTTTTAATAGTGAAAAGTATTATTAAAATGAGAAGATTAAGAAATCTACGTGAAGTTAGAAATCATCTTAAAGATACATAAAGCCACAAGAAAGGTAATCTTATCAGATGCCACGTAAAGGCTTGTGCAATATCCAAAGAGCATAGTACAAGTGTTGCATTCATATCATGTTTTTACTGACTATGCTTGAGAAACGGTCAGTGACTGTACTGTCGTACTGTACTGGATTCTAACGCAGAAATGTTAATACGAGACCTGAAACGGCATTTCAAGTGGACTCGCGTTCCTGTTAACATCCTGTAAACAGTCCCTCTTTACCCATCTGGTGTGGTTTAAATGGACTCTTAATTAACATGTCAAAAGATAGGCCTTCTCAGCATCAGTTCACGATCCAGAGCAGCAAGCCTCTAAATATAGCCTTCATAAATAATGTAGTGAGGCTGGAGAGCAGCAGTCAATAATTGAGGGGATCTCGTCCAGGTCAAAAAAGGAAACTTTTTTTTTTAAGCGCACACATACGTTTTGACTAATTGCTCCTAAATTATATTGCAAGGTGAGATCAAGGAGCAACAAGTACCTCATTTCCTTGTAAGTGATAGCACTGGTATAAGTACGTTTTATTTTGAGCTTTGGGAGCATTTGAGAGGTCAGTAAAAGTAGGCTACACATCCACCGAGCGCATTAAAAAAAAGAGCTCATGATTAAAGTGTGTCAAGTGGCTGCACGCTAACAAATGATCTGTAAGTCTGCTCTTTTTCAGCAAGAACTGTGTTCGCGTTATATTTTATTTTATCCGGAACCAGGTGACACATTTTAATCCTATACATTTACGGCACCATTTTTTTTCAGTGAATGTGAAAATGTGACTGAACATTTTCTAAATGTGTACAGGCTAAAAAAAATAGAGCTGATGTAGACGTTTAATCACTCAAGTAAATGTAAAACCTGCAAGGCTAAACAAAGTACAGACTTAAATTAAATCAGCATAGATCCTGCTATTATAGGATCATGTGTTAATGTAGTAACATAGAACACGTATGGCCTGACAATAAAAAGGGCAGCTCCCACCAAAAATCAGATTTACACAAGACAAGACTTGCGTTTGCTTTTTTTTTGTTTTGGAAGTTTGATTCATAAGGTTACTTTAATATAATAGAAATAACAGAAAATGATCTGGGGTTATATAAGAGCTCTCACTGTATATCTTATTATACCTGAATCTGCACTACCCCCCCCCCCCTCCATTTCAACAAGTGGCCCAGCAACAGGTCTGAAACACTTAAAAGTGGAAGGCCTCTGTGTTTATTAGCACAGTCCACACGAAGTGAATGGTGTGTCAGTGGTGAGCAAAGGGAGAAGGTAAATGGCTTGTTTTTGTCGCTGTAGATAAGCTGTAAGCTAACACAACCTGTGGATGCTCGCCATACAGAATCAGTGTCGTGCCTCAACTCGCCACATTGCCGTTAATGGAGAACCGTCGCTTCAGGCTGCTGCAGCATCCATGCAAATGTCAAACCCTCGTCAGACACAACCCAAATTTGCAACACGTTCATGCGGCTTTTCTTACCTTGCTTCGGATCTGCCCAGACGTGGAGACTTTCCTGATGAGTTTCTGCGGCCCTTCTTGCTCTCCCTCGCTGTCGGAGGACTCGTCCGCCGGCCCTGCTCCCCCAACGGCTCCCGGCGGCGCTGCGGCTCCTCTGGGCTCCTGCTGAGGGGGAGAGGAGGCGCGGAGCTCCGCGTTAGCTCCGCCGAGTGCCGCTCCCTTCCTCTCCGCCAGGCGGGAGCTGCTGCACAGCGGCTGAAATGAGCCTCTCTTCGCCGTCATCTGCCTCCCTCTTTCTCCCTCTTTCTCTCTCTCTCTCTCTTACACACACACACACACACCCTCTCCCTCGCCCTGTGTTTCTCACTCCCCTCCCAAAACCCGGGCGAACGGCCTCTAACTCACTCCGCCACCCTCAAACGAGCACGTGGACGAGCTACCGTGTCCGAGCAGCGGGCATTTTTCCCTCAACACTCCTCTCCACTCCGCCGCGCTCTCTGAAGGCTATGTATAACCACAGGCTCTGCCTACATGGAGCCAGAGAGGAAATCTCTGTAGCAGACCCTAGCGGTGGCTGATCTCTGAGGAAACTCCAACTGCTGCCAGGACTGCAACACATGTCCTTTCTGTCCTGAGGCCGTCCTGTAGGACCACTTTCGAGCAGGGCTGCTGACGATCAGCACCATCCAGGTCCAACCAGCAAGCTGGCACTTTCACTGCCACACACGTTTTCAGCTACTGCAGGGTTTTTACGTTATATTACACTAGAATAGACCTTGTGTAGACCTATTCTGTATTCTGTATAGTGTCCACTTCACTGACACAGGACAGTGCTGTAGCGCTTCAGCAGTCCCTTCAATAAAGAACTGACCTGTGCAGTGCTTTCACTGCGGTGCTCCCTCAGGCACTTCTTCAGTTTGCTTAAGGAACCCTGTACCCTTCAGACGCAGCTATATGGCTATGCAAGAGGACGGTTGATTACATATATATATATATATATATAATAGTATCGTTTGCATTATTAAAAAGGACAGAAATGGACCTGTACAGCACCTAAACCCCCTGTCCACCTTTCAGGGCAGATTTACTTAGCTAGCTACACTGCAGAGGATTTCTAACACTCGCTAAACAAGCCCATTATATACTTTTACCTAATGCCTTTCTTTCTTTATCGCCTGTTCTGTCTTTTTTCCTTCATTTTTTCCCACCAAACCACTGCTGGACCTTGACCAGTCCGGCACGATACTACAGGCATGGACGTTACTCGCATCTCTCCAGCGCTGTAAACTCCGGCTGCATTCAGATGCATCTGTTCAACGCCCCCCGTGGAGCTGCCTAACACACTTACGCACGGTGAACTCCAAATACCTGGCTTTTTATCAAAGTACAGCATTCCTCTAGTCGGCTGAACTGCTAGCACAAGAGACCGCTGGGCTGTCCTCTATTTCTGAATCTCATCCTCCGGGACGAACTCCACAAACACAGGAAAGAAGCAACCCCCTTTCCGCTCCTCTAGCAGGGACGTTAGCGCGCGGCTAAAACACCACACCGTTGATTTTCCGCTGAAGTTTTTCTGAGGACCGATCACTATGCCCACCTCTTTACTTCTTCTAGTATTAAATGTAAAGATACTCACCAGCTCTTCCCAGGCAGGGCTGCGGGAGTACTGGTACTCATCTTCCATAGTCCTAATTCCTTTCTGCCCTTCTGCCTCGAAGGACGTGTACTACACACGCTTTTTAGCAAATGTCAGGGCGGCTTTGTGATCGTGTAGGAGGGCATACGGGTGGATTCTTCAGCTGGCTGTTGTTATTACGCCTTTCACACTCCTCCACTTATCACCTCCTTCCTTCTCCTCCTCCTTCTCCCCCTCCTCCTCCTCCTCCTCCTCCTCCTCTGCCAGGGGCTTCCAAGGGCTGAGCCTTCTGGCCACGTGATAAATGTCAAGCCGTAAAAGGAGCTGCAGTGGTGATGAGCTTCATGAGCTCGTCAGTTCTGGTGATGAAGTTTCACAAACCTTCGCCAGTGGTGGTCTGATCCTCGTGGACCCGTTTAGTCAAAAGACAGTTTACAGTATATGCGCGGTTTAAGAGAGCAGCAGTGACCACAGCAGCTTCTTCTGCTGAGCTGGAGAACACAGAGGCTCCAGAGATGACCTGATGAAAGACACAGAAGATGAAAGTGCCTTAGTGGCTTTAATTTAAGCCATAATATTGATCCCAGCATTAATTATTATATTGAGTCCGAGGTTAAGCCTAAGACACTAGAATAGTTTTCAATAGCCTTCTCAGTCTTTTTTTAAACAGGCTTGCTGAACACCGGTTTATTTCATATATGTAAGATTTTTGCCCATAGTCTATACAACAACAACAACAACAACAACAACAACAACAATAATAATAAGAAGAAGAAGAAGAACAACAACAACAACCATCATCATCATTATCATAGTTTATTATAGCTGCTACTACCAATACAGCAGCAGCAACTACTAATAATAATATTATATTAATAATAATAATAATAATAATAATAACAATAATACTCATTATCATTATTATCTAACCGAATCACTTCCCTCACATTCTTAAGTTCTGTCCCACACATCTCAACATTTCCCAACACAGTCCCAAAAGCTCTCAATGCTGTTAATTCTGGTGACTGTGTTGCCCATGGCATCACCTGAACTTACTCAGTATTATTATTATTATTATTATTATTATTACTACTACTACTACTAAAGGTACTACTACTACTACTACTACTACTAATAATAATAATAATAATAATAATTATAAGATGATGATGATGATGAAGAAGAAGGCCTTACGGTTATTATTATTATTATTATTATTATTATTACTACTACTACCACTAATGATAATAATAATAATAATAATAATAATTATAAGAAGATGATGATGATGATGATGATGATGACGAAGAAGAAGAAGAAGGCCTTATGGTTATTATTATTTATTTATGGTTATTGTTATTATTATCATTATTATTATTATTATTATTATTATTGTTGTTGTTGTTGTTGTTGTTGTACATGTAATTTTGTTAAGCTCTCACAATCAAAGTCTAAACTAACATCATTTACTTTGGTCACATTTTAAATAACTGTGTAGTAACTATAGACCAGAGCTATGTAGAAACTGAAATCTTAGTAAATGCAGAAAGAGGATGATCGTGTGTTAACCGGCGGTCTGTGCTGGGTTGTGTCTGCAGGTCGGAGGTTTTATGTTAACTGGCGGTCTGTGCTGGGTTGTGTCTGCAGGTCGGAGGTTTTATGTTAACTGGCGGTCTGTGCTGGGTTGTGTCTGCAGGTCGGAGGTTTTATGTTAACTGGCGGTCTGTGCTGGGTTGTGTCTGCAGGTCGGAGGTTTTATGATCACGCATGGAACCACAGACAGGAAAGCTCCGCGTTGTGCACGGAAAGATTATGCGGCGGACGACTTCTGTTCTGCAACTATTTTCTTCCGCCGTGTCGGCATTTAGAGGGTGAACATGAGGAAACCCAAATAAAATAGCCGATTTTCTTCGTTGACTCTTTAAACAGCGGTACTCACAGGGCATTACCATGCATTCGCGTATTCTGTTGAAGGGCACAGCCGCAGCTGTGGCTGCGAGGAGGATCCGTAACATTCTGGGGTCTGTCACTGCCAAGGAGGGCTGGAAGTACAGCGCGCGCGAGGTCAAACTACTGAACACTGCTTCAGGTCAGTTACACTAACACTGTAAATAACACAGCTTTAGGTCAATAACACTGCTGAAAGCAAAGCTACAGGTCAGTTACACTAACACTGTAAATAACACAGCTTTAGGTCAATAACACTGCTGAAAGCAAAGCTACAGGTCAGTTATTCTGATGAAAGCAAAGCTACAGGTCAGTTATTCTGATGAAAGAACAGCTTCAGGTCAATAACACTGCTGAAAGCAAAGCTACAGGTCAGTTATTCTGATGAAAGCAAAGCTACAGGTCAGTTACACTGCTGAAAGCACAGCTTCAGGTCAGTTACGCTGCTGAAAGCACAGCTACAGGTCAGTTACGCTGCTGAAAGCTCAGCTACAGGTCAGTTACGCTGCTGAAAGCAAAGCTACAGGTCAGTTACGCTGCTGAAAGAACAGCTTCAGGTCAGGTCAGTTACACTGCTGAAAGCACAGCTTCAGGTCAGTTACGCTGCTGAAAGAACAGCTTCAGGTCAGGTCAGTTACACTGCTGAAAGCACAGCTTCAGGTCAGTTACGCTGCTGAAAGCACAGCTTCAGGTCAGTTACGCTGCTGAAAGAACAGCTTCAGGTCAGGTCAGTTACGCTGCTGAAAGAACAGCTTCAGGTCAGGTCAGTTACACTGCTGAAAGCACAGCTTCAGGTCAATTACGCTGCTGAAAGAACAGCTTCAGGTCAGGTCAGTTACACTGCTGAAAGCACAGCTTCAGGTCAGTTACGCTGCTGAAAGCACAGCTACAGGTCAGTTACGCTGCTGAAAGCACAGCTTCAGGTCAGTTACGCTGCTGAAATCACAGCTTCAGGTCAGTTACGCTGCTGAAATCACAGCTTCAGGTCAGTTACGCTGCTGAAAGCACAGCTTCAGGTCAGTTACGCTGCTGAAAGAACAGCTTCAGGTCAGGTCAGTTACGCTGCTGAAAGAACAGCTTCAGGTCAGGTCAGTTACACTGCTGAAAGCACAGCTTCAGGTCAGTTATGCTGCTGAAAGCACAGCTTCAGGTCAGTTACGCTGCTGAAAGCACAGTTTCAGGTCAGTTACGCTGCTGAAAGCACAGTTTCAGGTCAGTTACGCTGCTGAAAGCAAAGCTACAGGTCAGTTACGCTGCTGAAAGCAAAGCTACAGGTCAGTTACGCTGCTGAAATCAAAGCCACAGGTCAGTTACGCTGCTGACAGCAAAGCCACAGGTCAGTTACGCTGCTGAAATCTCGGCTTCAGGTCAGGTATGCTGCTGAAATCTCGGCTTCAGGTCAGGTATGCTGCTGAAATCTCAGCTTTAGGTCAGTTACCCTGCTGAAATCTCAGCTACAGGTCAGTTACGCTGCTGAAAGAACATCTTCAGGTCAGGTCAGTTACACTGCTGAAAGCACAGCTTCAGGTTAGGTCAGTTATGCTGCTGAAAGCACAGCTACAGGTCAGTTACGCTGCTGAAAGCACAGCTACAGGTCAGTTACACTGCTGAAAGCAAAGCCACAGGTCAGTTACCCTGCTGAAATCTCAGCTACAGGTCAGTTACGCTGCTGAAAGAACAGCTTCAGGTCAGGTCAGTTACACTGCTGAAAGCACAGCTTCAGGTTAGGTCAGTTATGCTGCTGAAAGCACAGCTACAGGTCAGTTATGCTGCTGAAAACACAGTTCCATGCCAATAACACTGTTGTTAAACGTAGTCTTGTCTCACTTACACTGCTGAAAATACTGTTGGAAAAAGTCTCCGATCATTTATACTCTTAAAACACACATCATTTATTCTGTTGAAAACACAGCCTCAGGTCAGTTACAGGGATTAGTAACACAGCCTCAGGTCTGTTATGCTGCTGACAACTCATAAGTAACACTCCTAAAACACAGCTTCATGGAAGTAACACTTTTGTAAACACAACCTCAAGTTCAGTTACATAGATTGGTAACACAACCTCAAGTTCAGTTACATAGATTGGTAACACAGCCTCAGGTCAGTTGCACTGTTGTAAACGTAGCCTCAGGTCAGTTGCACTGTTGTAAACGTAGCCTCAGGTCAATTGCACTGTTGTAAACACAGCCTCAGGTCAGTTGCATGGATTGGAAACACAGCCTCAGGTCAGTTGCATGGATTGGAAACACAGCCTCAGGTCAGTTGCACTGTTGTAAACACAGCCTCAGGTCAGTTGCACGGATTGGAAACACAGCCTCAGGTCAGTTGCACGGATTGGAAACACAGCCTCAGGTCAGTTGCACGGATTGGAAACACAGCCTCAGGTCAGTTGCATGGATTGGAAACAGTTGCACTGAGTTTAATTCTCAATTAAACAGGATTTGACAGTTTTAGCCAGTCTTCATCCACGCTTCTTTCATCTGCCTTCTGCCATCTAAAAACATAGTTTTGATAATTGTCCTAGTGTGGCAAATGGGCTTAGGTTTTGTATGGTAAAACCTGTTATTGTTATTTTGGTGTAATTTCCAGTACTTTGTCTTTGTGACTAGTTTATGTACTATATATTGTAATTTTTGTTTGTTTTACCCTTTGATTCACAGGTGATACTGTGAAGATAGGAGACATCTCATACCAGCTCAAAACACCCAGAAACCCTGAATTTGTGCCAGTAAATCACAGTATGTGCTGTTTGGATTCTAAATCTATATGGATTATAAATCTGAATACAGCATTATATATTTGTAAAACAACAATATTTACATTTATTCATATGTGGAAAATCTAAACTGAAGTGCTAACTGCATGTAAAATGTTATGACTTATTAGTTCATTATATAGTAAAGAGTAAATAATATGAGATATAGAGAGTAAAGAGATATTTGTGATTCAGTCAGAAACATGTATGCGTTAGCATTTTTGAAAATCTTAGTTTCAGTGACCGAAAGTTGTGTTTTTGTGTAGACAGATGGCCAAAATGCAGACAAAAACACTAATATCTGCAAAGGTGTGTTTGGAGGAAAAAGGAACTCTAGTTAATGTCCAGCCAACTGTGAAACATAAGAGGCTGAATCTATCATACCATAGGGTTGTGTTGTTGCTAGTGGCTTTGGCAATATTGCACTAGTAGAGGATAGACCAGCAGTGTTTTTATTATAATCATAGATGAAGTGGGAGAAGACTTATCAGAAATTTCATCCATGCAGACTTAGGGTCTTTATTCCAGGTCTTGTGGAATCTCCTTTGCAGTTCATTTCACAGCTTTTCAGTTTTGTTTGTCAGAAGAAGCAGTTGTTGACTTCAAAAGCTTGATTCTTTGGTTAGTGAATCCCCTGTTATGTGGCTTTTTACATTTTTTTATGCAACACCTTCCCAGGAAATGTGGAAACACTAAATCTGTTGTATTTATTAGTTCTTTGATGTATATAGAACATTTGTCTCACCTTTGTTACAGTGATAGCCTTTACTCTTCTGGAAAGGCCTTATACTCCATGGTGGTACATTTACTAAGAGAATTTGAGCACAGATACTGATGTAAAATGATTTGTTCAGGGTCAGAGTCACCACTTTAAGACATCGATAGGAAATAAAGGGTGTCTGGATACTTTTGAACATGAAGTGTATGTGTAAGATTTATGTGTAAGTGAAATATGGTCTACATTTGTATAATTATGGAAGGCAATTTAGACATTCCTTTTACTCATGAGAGTAATGTGTACTGACTTGTCATTGCAGGGCAATTGAAGTGGGTGAGGTAGAGCGATTTTTAATCCCGTAAATAAAACTTAACTTTTAAACTTTCAGATCAACATTATTACCCCTCAGCCAACATGCAACTATAAAGCTATAATCAATTCCATATCTACCTGTATTGTTTATTTGCAGTGTGTTATGGCACCTTTGTAATTTTCACAAAAATGCTGGCATGCTATACATCACACTTTTGCTTTGGAGAATAAGCTTTTAACTTTGTGATTTACTGTTTAGGAAATTCTGCCTAAATTTGAAATATGGTCTTATGATGATTTTAATAAGGACCTTATGTCTTCTTGGCTTTATACACTGTTATGTTGTAGTAAATGATTATTGCAGTAAAGTGCCGTGTTTTCTGTAGTGCCAGAGTCAATGCCACAGATAGTTGCTCAACATCTTCGGTGGATCATGCAGAAGGACCTGCTTGGGCAGGATGTGTTTCTCATTGGTCCCCCTGGTCCACTGCGCCGGTCCATTGCCATGCAGTATCTGGTAATTTCATTTAACAGCATTCATTGCATATAGTCCCAGTGAGAAGGAAAAAAGTTGACTTTGACCTGATTCATGCTATTTGTAACATTATTTTTTCAAATACAAATGGTTGAAATGCAGACCTACTTTACACATTTTGTGTTGATCATCAACTGCAGGAGCTGACCAAGCGGGAGGTTGAGTATGTGGCCTTATCCAGAGACACCACAGAGACTGATCTTAAACAGCGCAGAGAGATCCGCTCTGGCACTGCCTTCTTTATAGATCAGGCAAGTAGGAAGTTACAGCATCTACATTAGTCCACAGTCTTCAGCTGTGCTTACACTTGTAGTCAAGGTTTGAGCATGTAATTATAGCTGTTGCCCATGATAAAGCATTCATTATCTATCCAACCCAGTGCAACCCTGTAATCTTGCTGTTCTTCACCCTGCAAGGAAATGTAGAACACTTTAAAGGTGTGCAGAGCAAGAGTGTATTATACAGTGTGTACAAACTGCTAATGTATTACTGGAAATAGCAAATGTTCAGACTCCTAGAATGTTTATGTTTATGGAATTTGCCTGACACTCTTATCCAGAACAACTAACAGTTGGATTTATGCTACATAGGTAGACTAATGTTAGTCTTGCCCACGCACTCCTATGAAAAGTATTCAGAGGCATCTTTTCTCTGTATAAGACTTTCTCAGTTCTTGCTTAAAGTGGCCGATTCAAATCACGCTACAGCCTTTCAGTGGAACTGAAGTTGTGACCATAATAGTCACTCCAAAATACAGATTGTTTTTGTGGGCAGACCTCACTATTTTTTGGGTGCTTGTCTTTTTAGATCACAGACACACTGACAATTTGCTACTGTTTTGCATAGCTTTAAAGCTTCTGCAGCAACGCAATCCTATACCATAATACTCACGCCATCATGCTTTACAGTTAGTTGGTAAATCAAATTTAAGAGTATGAGCATTGGACCATTTTTTATTGGTCCGTTAACCCATTAACCCTAGCTCTGTTATTCAGTTATTAATACTTATGCAGCAACTATTGTGGGTTTTTTGGAACAGTCTGATTAAGTATATTTTGTGTCCCACTGGGTTCTGTTTTAGGATCTATGAAACTGAATAATGTAGCTATGAAAGGGCTACAGGGTCTAGGGGGTTAATCCGAATTTTAGGGTATACACCATCAAGTGTTTCATAGGCATTGAAGTATTATTGCTGTTGTTCTCTTGATAGCTCATAAAAGTTGGGGTGTTCCTCTGAGTCCTAACTAATTGCTTGTGTTGAATAATTATTTTGTTTACTAATGGTACCTCGTTATCTCCATTTATTCTGTTATTTTATATAGAAATGTTCCAAAATAATGTAAAATGAAATTCTGTTCACATTGACTTTTTGTACATGAGAAGTTATGAGGAGGTTTTTGTCCTTCTTCTGTAAAGTTCACATTTTGGAGATTTTTACGTGGCAGTGATGATATGTTTTAGGTAAAGTTCCTGGTCCTATAAATTCAGGAGTAATATAGGCAAACATCCTGTGGCCAGCATATAGATTTTGGCTTATTGATGGATGTTGGTTGTAATTACAGAAACATGAGCTGCTTGTTTTGCCCCATGAATGGGGTGGCTTAAGTTGTCGTTTATATCTTCTGGGCATAATGTTAGTGTTTAAAACAATGTTCAATGGATGGACTAACTACACTGAGGAAGAAACAGGAGTGTTTAACTGGCTGGGCTGTGAGTATATGTGTATATATGTAGGATGGTGGGAGTGAGTGTTAACTGGAGCATCGGACTGCTCTCAGGGGTTCTGTGCTCTTTTTCAGACCCATATTCCAAGCACTGTGTATAAAAACGGACTTCAGTAGACTAGTTCTGTATGAATAGAAAATGTGTTTCAATTGAAAACGGAAACATTGGTGTTAAGTATTTACTTTAAGAGTTAAATGATTCAGCCAGAGGTTACCCTTTTAGAACAGACTGAATTTGCAGCGAGTTGAGTGGACTCAGTGACCCACCAGACTGATTTAAGCTTTAATGTTTAGTGGAAGAGAGAGTGCATTTTAAACACAAGTGTGTGTGTGTGTGTGTGTGTGTGTGTGTGTGTGTGTGTGTGTGTGCGCCTGTGTGCATGTGTGTGATCTAATCAGTCAGACGTGAAGTACTAAACTACCAAAAGAGCAGCCCAAAACCAACAGGAAGACATTTAGAATTAGAAGACTGTTTTTAGTTAATAGACGTTCAGTTTGCTGTGTTCTGAAGCAGAGCTGTGTTGGATGGCAACAGAAGTCAGCTGCTCAGGAGCAGCGATGCACTTGGTGTATTTACAGAGGTGACGTCATGTAGTCAGCCCATAGTTATTCCATCGCAGGCTGTTTGGGTGCAGGAATTCTAGGAAAAGTTACTTCTGATGAGGTCACACTTTCCACCTTAGCCACTCGTCTTTTTACTGCGCTCGCCGTTAAAAGGCATGAAGCTCAAAGTTGTTGGTCTCTCGTAAACGGAAAGCAGGCTTAGGGGAATTTTGCTGGGGTTATATCTGATTTGCTTTTTCATTGACAAACAGTGCATGGCTGGTATGTGGCTTTAGCTCGCCTCTGCGTCCTGCGTCACTACCATTTCTAGTCATTATGGGATTACAGTGTCCGTGATGGCGCTGGGTCCAAAGTTAAATTTGGAGCATCTGTCTGCACTTTTATAGACCCTATTCCCACACAATCAGGCATATATTTATATGTTAACCTAATTATATGGCAACTTGTTTTGTGGTCAGCAGAGTAGCCTAGAATTTCCTGCCTTTGACGTCAAGACTGTTTCATTCTTGCACGCATATGCTTGCATGTTTGCATCTTTATAATTCAAGAGATCTGGTGGCTCTGCCCACATTTGGTCAGATTTTTATTTTTATTTTTAGAAAAGCTGAGCGGTAGGTGAAAGTAACGCAAAGATTGTTGCTACAGAGGATCCCCAACCAGTTTATTTTTTGTTCTAGATTTTTCAGATCACAGCATCAAATCAACTGTCCTATTAAAATAATTGTAGCAGTGATTTACAGATTGTTTATTTCTGCCTTCAGGAATCTCAACTTTCAAGATGACTCATTTCAGCCAATTAAGTAGTTAAGGTTGCATGGCAAGCTCCGTGCGCGGGTGGTTCTTGTGTGCTAATTATAGAAGAAAAAGTCACGAAACCACAAAACCAAGACACTTGCGCTGAGTCTGAAACATGAAAAGCAGGGGGAATGTAGGTTTGAAACGGCAGATTACTGTGCTGAGCTACAGATGTAATGTGCAGTGTGCAGTACGAGCGGCGACGGAGGGCAGAATTCTGGTTCTGGAAGGTCTGGAGAAGGCCGAACGGAACGTGCTGCCCGTGCTCAACAACTTGCTGGAAAACCGTGAGATGCAGCTGGAGGACGGCCGCTTCCTCATGTCCGCCCAGCGCTATGACAAATTACTGCAGGTGATGACACGTTCACTACATTCATATGTTCCTAAACACATTTGCTTATAGTTTGTGTGTCTTATTCATATTAAATCACACTTTTCGGAAGCTACTATAAGTCGTTCAATAACTGATGTAATGCTTATTGGTAGGCATGATTACCAGGAATTAATAAAGGTGTTAATATGTGCAATGTAAAACCTAACCTAGGAGCACACTAAAGAAGAACTGGACATGTGGAAGATTGTCCGTGTGAGTGAGGATTTCCGGGTCATTGCTCTAGGCCTGCCTGTCCCACGATACAAGGGTAACCCGTTAGACCCACCCTTGCGATCCCGCTTCCAGGCTCGAGACATCTATTACCTACCCTTCAAGGTACTAAGGTCACACATTTAATGAGTTACTACCTGAAGTTGTTTCACATTAAAGTCACTGAACTGGACACTTCCTTTACGTTTCTTTTTCTTAGGACCAGCTCGATCTTCTGTATAACACTGGACAAAACGTGCCAGCTGAAAGGTATAAAGAAATTAAGGATCACTTAAATCGTAACTCCATGGAACTACCTCACTCCAATAACGTAATACTAAATCAGCCAGTTTACCCCCGTAATATCCATTCCATGTAATATCTAATATTAAGAAGAGATTCTTAGGATGCGAAAAGCTGTGAAATGTAAAAATGAATGAACTCCCTATTCTTTTCTCTCAGGGTGTCCCAGCTCTTGTCATGTGCTACTACTCTCTGCTCTCAAGAATCCACTACCCTGGGTCTTCCAGACTTCCCCGTGGACAATCTACCACCTGCTGTCAAAGTGTTGGTGGGTTAAACATGTGCATTTGCCCTGAATGAATGGAAAGAATGATTAAAACACAAACATAAACGTTTAGGCCATTCATTAAAAGTAATGACTGAGCATCTGTTGTCACTGTTGCAGGACTTGTTCCCTATGCTGTCTGCTCAGCAGCTCATCCAAAGGCTCTATCCATATGAGGTCATGCTAAACAAGGAAGGTCGTAGTGCTGTGGAGGGTGTGCTTAGTGTAAGAGTCTCTGGCCTGCTCTTTCTTGCTCTCTGTTAGTGTCTCTCTCTTTCTGTCTTCTTTCCTTTTTTCATTCTTTTTATGCATCAAAAACAGTTGTAATTCCTTTTAACACTGCAATATTTCTAACTCGCTTTGTTCCTTAAAATTAAACAGGCCTTGTGTCTTTAAGATATATGTACTATGATGTATGTAAATAAGCCCTGTTCTGTACATGTCTCATTCAAAAAGCCAAGGCTGACAATACTGAATGGGCAGAGTGAGACTGCTGTAGGCTATATAGGTGGATATCTGTATGATTGTGTTGGTTTTCATTACAAAAGACAAATGCAGTACATTTATAATGGACTCTTTTATAGCTTAGCTTCCATATATGAACTGGATGGACTGAAGAATGAGTAAAAAAAGTGTATATCGTTCATCAAAACTGCCTTTGTTGGGGTAACTCTCTCTACTGTCCAGAGATGGCTTTCTACTAGATTTTGGAGCATTTACTTCATTACAGGGACTAGACAAGCTGTGTGTGTACCTTTGCAGCTCTGTGTCCGGAAAAAGGATGCAACTTAAAGTAGCTGAATGCATTTATTAGAAAGGGGTGTCCACAAACATTTGGATATACAGTGCGTGTTCTTAAATAAATAAGGAAGGAAAATAGACTTTATCTGCTGTATATAAGATAACACCAGGTTTAAGTTTGGTGGTTGGTGTGGCGCAACAGATAAAACCACTAGCTGCCAGTGAGCTATTACACCATGTGGGAGACCAGGGTTCGATTCCCAGTCTGGGTGACAGTATACTGCGCTACACCAATAAGAGTCCCTGGGCAAGACTCCTAACACTACATTGGCCCACCTGTGTAATACAAGTCACCTTGTAAGTCGCTCTGGATAAGAGCGTCAGCTAAATGCCATAAATGTAAATGTAAATGTAAATGTTGATTAAGACTTAGACTCTCTCTCTCTCTGACATTCTCTCGCTCTCTGCAGCGCTTTGAGCTGCTGGATGGGAATAGACAGCCGTCTCCCCGTGCTGTGGTGCAAGTGGAACCGGCTCATGATGCTCACCCAAGACAGGCGGCAGTCACTCTCAGTATTGCAGACAAGAACATCACCTTCCAGGTCAGGAGGCAGCAGCTCCTCTCTGTGCATTTCACTACATGATCCATAATTAAGAAGACGGGGAAGGAATTTGGCTTGACGCTGCACTGTGCTGCTAGGCACTTGGTCTAGCAGTAACGTCACAAGTGCACTTTGAAGATAATGTTATGTTTGAACGTCTTTCAGGCCCCTAAGTAGGAAGAAAGAGCATGGAAACTTGTGGACAGGATGAAATATATCCAATAAAATAGACCATTCATCTTAAAGCCAGTTGCTGATATGTCTGTGCTCTGGAAATTTTTTTCCCTCTAATGGAAATGCTGCTTCATCTTCTTCCCCGCAGGTTCCAGCTGGGCTGCGACCGCCCCGACCACCCAACAGCAGTCCCACCTTCATCAGCACCCCCACCCACGCTCGCCTGCTGGCCGAGATGATGCAGTCGCACCTCGTCAAAGACATGTGTCTCATTGGAGCCAAGGTACACAGGCAACATCCTGAACCCATGGCAGGGAAAGTTAGACACATCAGTGGAGCTCTTAACCACAAAGCTGGCATGTGTTCTACTGTAAGAACAACAAAGAGAACTGTCTTAGCTGCCTCTTAAGGTAATGAGGAAAGACTATCAGTCCCTGAGTTTAATCCCTGTTTTTATTTAAGAGTGTTCACTTGCTGCAATGGCTAACTGTGAGGAGTGTAATATAAAGAGTGTATATAAAATATCTGACTGCCATATTAACAGTTATTTTGTCTTTTGTGTCTTTCCAGGGTTATGGCAAATCTGTAATTGCCAGAGAATTTGCTGAGATGCTAGGCTATAGCATTGAACCAATCATGCTCTATCAGGTATAGTGGAACCACTTCACCTGGAAAATGATATTATATGCATGGTGGTTAAAGCACTATTCTGTAGCATCTTTACCATAAAATAACTGTAATAAGCGAATAATATCTGTAATAAGCAGAGTAGCACTGCTACCGTTGCTACTCCGGACTCAACATGCTGCTTACTACACTGGAAAGTGGGCAAGACAACACAGGCATATTCGTGTACAATCCTGTACAACCCTTATTCTACAGCCTCAGTCCATGTGCTTCTTTCACTTTCAGTGACAGTGTATCTCCCTGCTTGTCCAGAAACGCATGTGTAAAGCATGTAAAGCACATATTACAGTACAACGAAACACTGTTAGGCTAAGTCTCCGGTGCAGAACAGGTAGGACATGACACAAAGGTGCAAAGACAAGACATGAGACAGGGTGCATAGACAATTCATACAAAGACAGAAAAGGTACAGAAACGTACAATATATGTACAAATGTGTGCATAGAGGCTGGGTGATTAAGTTTACTAATAGCAAAACGGAATAAATGTGTAGATCAGCAATATGTTGTGCGTGAAAATAGAAGAGTAGAACAGAGAGTTCAGGAGTGTATGCTGAGGTAGGCCAGTCTGGTATTATTGCAGCACCACTGTAAACAAGGTGTAGTGCAGTAATGATTATAGCAGCTAGTGTAAAGTAGAGAAAAGAGTACACAGCTTGCGTACAGAGAGGTTCAGATTTCCAGTACAAATGCAAAGTGCATGCAGTCCCTAAACTAGTGGAGCTCAGAGTGGGTAAGAAGTGTAAACTGGAAGGATCAGAGTTTAGTAGCAGTCTGCGTGTGTTCAGGTTGTGGTTGGTTTTGCTGGTGAGACCAGTTTAACAGCAAGTGGGAAGAAACTGTTCTTGAATCTGGTGCTTCTGGCTCTGATGTTCCTATGCCTCTTTCCAGATGGCAGGGGTTGAAACAGGAAGTGGCTGGGGTGAGTGGGGTCAGAGGAGATGTTGATGGCTTTCCTCTGACATCTTTTGTTGTAGAGGTCCTGTATTGGGTGGGAGGGCAGCTGCAGTGATGTACTGGGCAGTTTTCACCACTCTCTGCAGGGCCTTGTGTTCAGCAGCAGTGGCACTGCCATGTCAGACCATGATGCAGCTGGTCAGGATGCTCTCCACAGCTGTCATAGCAGGTTGACTCTTCTCAGCTGTCAAACGAAGTGGAGGCGCTGCTGGGCCTTCCTGATGACGTGTGATGTGTTGAGTGACCAGGTGAGATCCTTAGACATGTGGACACCGAGTAACGTGCAGCTGCTTACTCTCTCCACTCTCGCCGCCTCCTCAGTGCTCAGGGGCATGTGCACTCTGCACCCCCCCCTAAAGTCATCAGTCAGTTCCTTGGTTTTGCTGACGTTAAGGAAGAGGTTGTTGTCAGCGCACCACTCTGCAAGGAGCTGTGTTGTCGGCAAACTTGATGATGGCGTTGGAACAGTGGATGTTTTTGTTTTTGCGTTGTTTTTCAGTTTATTGGTAAATAAACCAACATAAATGCTCCAGTACTATATTAGGAAAATGTTGTGTTACACTAACTTCAATTACACAGCACAAATGCTTATTCATCTCCTGTAAACTTACCATTTTAAGATGTGAGGTTATGTTCTTAAAGTGATGACATTGTAAGACTCTGAATGTCCTGTTTAAGAAAATAAAGGACAACATTTATGTGGTATGGGAAATTTAGCGAATAGGAAAGAGCACAGCACTTTGAGAATGGTAAGATTGTAAGCTTTAAAGGTCAGATGGAAAATGTTCTTTCCTCCTCAGGCTACGTTGGTATGTATAGCCTGTAATCCTCAGCGTTTTATGGATGGATATTTGTGTTGCTGGCACATGAGCTGCAGCTGCAGACAGTGCTGTTTACAGAGAAATGTTTGTATATGCTGGAGAAACCAAATCGCTGGCTCAGGGTGCAGCACACTGAAGCTCGGCAGAGTCATGCTAGAGGTTGTGCATTTTGAGGTCATATATCTCATTCTTCCAGAGCCCTCCACTAATCAAGCAGGCGCAGGGACAAAGCCACCCTCTGATAGGCTGGATCCAATTTTTCGTCATCCCCACAGACCTGATTTCTGAGAAAACGGGTATTTTCAGATGTGAAAACATCCTTAAATAGCAGCCTCTTTATCAGATCAAAGGTCTTTTCTATTTTGGGATCGGAATCATGTACTGTCCATTATCTCCTCACAGTGTCCTCTAGCAACAATGCTTCCCTTCTTCTGCAGTCGCAGTAGTTACCTCATTGAGGCACTTTTTTATGTCTTACATAAGAGGTCACTCCCAAACTCTACTGCTACGGAATGGAAGGCTTATATCGTGAAGCATCTGCTGACTGAATGACAGTTGTTTTTGAGGACCTTCCACCTTCAAATCTCCCATAAAAGCTCTGAAGGCTGTTTAACACTCTGGACTAGACCTGCCAGGTCTGAGATTACTACAGTCTGTTCAGAAAGATGCTATGTGATAAGGTCAGTGACTCTGTGAGTCTGTTATGTGAAGACTGTTTGAACACTCCACCCATACACACACACACTCAAAACCACTCTCTCTGAGGGCCCTGTGAGCATGCTGGACTCATCAGAGTGCTGTCTTGTTTTGAAATCCTTCAAACACCCTGTGAGGAGCTGCTTAGAGAGAAGGGTAAACACAAGACGTGCAGGTAGTAAAAATCCTGGCGTGTGTGTGTGTGTGTGTGTGTGTGTGTGTGTGTGTGTGTGTGTGTGTGTGTGTGTGTGTGTGTGTGTGTGTGTGTGTGTGTGTGTGTGTGTGTGTGTGTGTGATGGTGTTTGAGTGTTTGTGTGCACGTGTGTGTATAAGCCTTGGAATGCCGGGAATGCTCTCGGCTCAGTCTGAAGCAGGCAGGAAAAGGAAGCTGCCTGTGCATCACGCTGTGGATATTTTTAGCCAGAGCAGGTCAGGGGTCCCAGAGCCCGGGGGGGAAAGAAGGAATTTTGTGGCGTAATTCATCACATCAGCCCACTGAATCTTATTTTTTCGTTTCCATGGCACATCTGCCGTCACTAATATGATGTTGTTTTATTTGCGGTGTTATTGTGGAAAAGGCCCACGCTGTGAAGCTAAAACGAGGTAACGCGCGCATAGCCAGGTGCAGTTTTTGCCTTGCGGGGCTTCTTTCAAACTTCTCTTTATGCTTGCCTGGTAGATTCACTGCGAGATAAATGGAGTTACGTAACAGAGCTTTTTATTATTTCCTGCACTGGTGAGGTTTTCCTTTCAACAGATGGTCGAGGAGTAGGCTGATCTTATTATTAACAAATGGGTCCTTTTTAAAAGTAAAGGGGAATCAGTCTAACGCAACCATGCAGTGTTAGGCCAGTCTGAATGTACCCGAATCATGAGTCACCTATGACAAGCGATTGCTGTTGTGACCTTGGTCCACTATGACCCAGCTGTGTTCTGTTAATTATGCTAATGAATGCAGCTGTATTGTTTGAAGGTCAAAGGTTGCAGTCAACGTAACCCACACAACAAAGCTTGAAATATTTGTCTGGACTTCACAAGGTGCACAAACTCACGGCAGGTAAAGCCAGGATTGGGCATCAATTCCAAAACGTCTCTGGCTCGGGTTAAAGCAACACCATGGACTGGCAAATTGTCATTTCTTGCTCCTGGGCTCCACCTATGGTTGAGAAGTGCAGTTTGCACTTTGAGCCACCACTAAAGGATACGTTTTTCTGGATGAGCTGAGAGATACAGGCCTGTGCCTGAAAGTGTTATATTACCGGATTTTACATAAATATGATTGAGGTTAAGCAGTGATACGCAGTTCTTTTGGAAGTAAGCTTCTCATATAGTAACATACTGCAGTTAGCTATCTTCTTGTTTACAAGTTGGAAGTGCAATGATTTTAAAGCTGTTATTTTATGGTAATAAAGCTACATAGCATTGTTTTAATTTCAAATTTCACACAAGCCTCTCACTTGGAACAGATTCTAACCATGTTCTCCTACTTTTTTCATTACTTTTTTGTTCCATTTTACATTTTCTATCCCACGAGGTCCATGTCTGGGAGAACAGGGGAGCACAGAAAATTTAAATTAATTTGGTGGAATTGATTTAATAATTTAGTAGAGTTAATTCAGTCAAAAGGCAGTTTATTGATAATGAATCTGGCTTTTTACTGTCATGTTCAATATGTTGTAAGTTAACATATTCTGTGTTTAAAACTAAATGTTTAACAGGTGAGGGATTGTGAGAAAATATCAATATGTCAAAGTATTGATATTTTGCAATACTGTATTGATTCTCAAACATACAGTATCGAATTGTAATTATAATAATTGTAATAATTATAAACATGCAAAGATTAATGGCAGACAGTGGTTGATTTTGTGTTCTGTTAAAGCCCTGAACACCAGATAGCAGTGTGGTACATTTTCTCACTGCATTTTTTTTTATTTATTTATTTTTTTTACTTTTTGACAAAATTTTAACCTGTAGGCCAAAATTTCATGATGAACGTGCCAATAGAATTTTTTTTAGAATTGCTTGGAAAGCTTGTACTTGAATGGAAATTTCGGGCACTATTAAATATCTACACATACATGCTTGATATCAAGCCGCCTTAACTTAACTTTTATAGTTTTATATAATTAACATTAATACAGTCATCATTTCAGCATCAAGATTTGATTTCAACCATGAATTAAATACATCAGCACCTCACTGTGCCTTTATCCAGGCACACAATTTTATTTAATTATTTTATTTAATTAGTTAATTCTTCATCATCCTGTTTTGTGCCTCTAGTCTGTTCACACACCATCTCTCTCACAATACCCAAATGAATGTAGTTTACGAGATGTTTTTGCATTTATATGTGTGGTAGGATATGACCGCACGGGACCTGCTACAGCAGAGGTACACCCTGCCGAACGGGGACACGGCCTGGAGAGCCTCTCCCTTGGTCACTGCTGCTCAGGAGGGCAAGCTGGTAGTGTTAGATGGAATCCACCGTGTTAACCTTGGGACCTTGGCAGTGCTATCCAGGTAAGCCCTCATGAGAATTACTTAAAGGAAAGAATATGTAGCCTTATGTTGTGCCCTCACTGAAACGGGTGGGTGTGATCTCTACACAGGCTTCTGCATGATCGGGAGCTGGCCCTGTATGATGGCACTCGGCTGCTGAGGTGGGACCGCTACCAGAACATGAAAGAGCAGCTTCAGCTGACTGACAGTGAACTGCAAAACAGGTACTCCTAATTCATTTTATAATCAAAGCATAATAATCAGTTACAATTTTTGATAATTTGCCAGACTTCATGAAAACTGATCTGTCAAGGCAATCTGAAGAGGCAAGGTTTTGTGATTGGTCAGAAATGATCACACTTGCAGCACATACAGGTCCACAAGGGTTTGGACAATGATAAGATGTGATTGAAGTGTAGACTTTTAGCTTTAGTGCAAAGGGGTCTAGCAAAAATATTGAATCCATTTTTTACAGGCTTAAAAGTAATTGGACCAACTAAAATAAATAGAATGATTATTTTATATTTAATAATTTATTGCAATCAATGCTTGTAGTCTGGAACCCATGGACATCAAATCTGTCATTCTGAGTTTAGTGTGATTCCACAGCGTGTACTAAGCAAATAATAGCACAAATAAAGTAATTTGTAATTGCACTGCAAATAAATTAACCTAGTAAGTGACCTCATCTTACAAATTCTAGATATTTCTAATTTAAATTATTTGCACATTTAATGAGAATAGTAATAATTATTATTTAAGTAATCAAGTAGTAATCAATCATTAAGCAATATTTCAAGGAATATTACATGTAATGAATTATGGGTTGGGAATGTGACAATTGGCAATATATTATGTTATAAGTATGCTTTTATAAGTATATTGTGGATATAAAGAACACTGCACGTTTTATTCCAGAGAGTGTAATTAGTCCTGTTTAAGTGGTTGCAGTGCAGCATATTTAGAATTTAAATATTAGTATTTGAAGAGCAGTTTTTCTCATGCTTTCTATGCTTTTTCTATTTCAAAATACCACAATAAATATTGTATATTATGAAAATAATACTAAATGTTGTGATATAACATTTTTACCATATTGCCCAGCCCTATACTGAATAGCTTTAAGATGATTTGTGTGATTGATGTGTGCCATTTTGTGCAGTGAAATCCATTAATACTGTGTTGAATCTGAGTGTTCTGTATTACTAAGTGCAATAACACCAAAGAGGTATTTTTGTACCATGGATACATAGGTTTGTTACTTTCCTAACATTAACAGTGGTAGCAGGGGCAGTGGCAGAGGTAGTGGTGGCTCAACGGTTAGAGCGCCGAGCTATCGATAACAGTGTTGTGGGTTCGATACCCGGGCTGGGCAAGCTGCCACTGTTGGGCCCTTGAGCAAGGCCCTTTACCCTCTCTGCTCCCCGGGCGCTGGAGTTGGCTGCCCACCACTCTGTGTGTGTGTGTACTCACTGCCCCTAGTTCACTAGTGTGTGTGAGTGTGTGTTCACTACCACAGATGGGTTAAATGCGGAGGACACATTTCGGACAAATTCGTGCACCTTTACCTTTTACCTTTGTTGGAAATGGCTCAACACAGTCCTCTCTCATGAGGAAAGTCCCGTTACTCCCAGTGGAAACGGCTAGTGTGAGTGGTTGTAATTACGTCTGCAGCAGGGTGATGTGTGAACAGATGAGGAAATGTTTTTGGCATGGAGTATTTGGTTCAAGCTTGTTAATTGGCTGGTGAAAGCTCTCACTAATCAACACCTGTGAATGTGCCCATCTTCTCATGAGAGGTGCATCATAGCTGCCCTTCATTCAATTGAAGGCACAAATTCAGATACATTCTATTCCCAGTCATTTATGATATATGACCTAGAAATAGCCATTGTCGCCCAGTAAATGATTGAGTGTTATTAGTTCATTTCCTTTTTCACTCTAATGCTCAGTGCATGTGGAGTAGCTCATCTCAGAGTGTGTTGACCGCTCAGAACTGTCTGAAAAGACAGAGTCATGTCTGAAGTGTTGATTAACTCTCAGTTAAATCACCTCCTTATAGAGGCAGCGTCTCGGACCAGCAATTAAGCACACGTTGCTGTGTTAAAACGCCGCTCTCAGGCAGAGAGACTGGACTATGAATTAAAGTCAGTACTCCATGTCTATGTCTGGGGGGGAAACGCTGACTTGCAATGAGATGCATTTCAGCCCATGACAATGGACTCTTTTATCTCTCGCCACAATAACAGGAAGCTGCCCACCAGAAAGGCAAGCTCATTTTATTCTGGAGGTTGAGTTTATGAGGTTTGTCTTGGTTGGCAAGTTAACGCTCACTGTTTATTTCTGTCTGTCCTCACTTGCCTTCAGATGTACAATAAAAAAAAAAAAAAACTTTCTGAGATATTGTGGCTCAGGACATGTTTTTTATGGGAAATCACCCAACGCAATAGAGTTAATCAGCAGCTATTGAAGTGCTACTGTTTAAACGTTTATGCATAGCAAAAATAATAATAATACAAAAATCTGTAAGCTGTTAATGTCCAGGGCAAAGTGAACTAATTTTTTCCATTGTAGTTTTATGCTATTACATAAAAACATTCTTATCCCAGATTCCCAAAAATCACTTCCAATCCCCACCAGCTAGGACTAGGATTCCTATCACATAATGCTACAAGCTCCGGGTAGAAGAATGCAAACATGTGCTTCCTCCGAGTCACATGAAGTTACTTTTGTAATTCCAAGGAATTGGCCAGCTGAATGCTCTGGAAGGACAGCACTGACTTCCAATTCTGTTACGTCAGCTAACAGATGCCCACGCTGGCTAGCATCATTCTATGTGATGGATGGTGGGGGGAGAGGCATCCTACCTACCCGGAAAACGAGACTAAATATGCTCTCTAGGACTTCTGGCCACGGATGACTGTGGCATCGCCAAGGATTCAACCTGTCACTTTACCATCTAGGAAATGAGCTTTGTGCCAGGATACTTCTGAGAAATCCAAGTTAGGCCAGTCTTTTGACCAGACTGCTTTCATTAGTTTTACACCTCACAAACACCAAGCAGGTGTTTTGTGTTAGACAGTTAGAGTGGAGTGAATTAAAATATGGACAGAAAACACCATAACAAACATTTCACAGTGTTTATTTGAGTTGTCTGCTGGCTATTTGGAAGAGCTAATCTTCATCCTTCTATCAGGGGAAATAAATAGTTACGTAGTAAGAGCAGATCTGCATGTTATCAAAGAGATGGCGCATGAACTTTCAGCTTCAGAATCAGTGCTGGGCATGTCCTGCTCCTGGAATTCCACCTAGACAGGCAGGAAGGATGTTTGTGGTGGCGTGTCTGAGGCTGAAATAAAGCCTCTTCCTCTTCCTGCCTTTCCAGCCAGCGTCCCAGACTTCACTTCATGTGGTTCCAGTGCTGCTCCTAATTAACCACATGCGCGCGTGCACATACACACACACACACACATAGTCACACACTTCTCACCTTACCACCCAGTTAATGAATGAACCCATCACACAAGCCAGAAGGAGGTCAGAGAGGAGACTGACCTCTTGGAGTGGCCCAGATTGAAAAGACAGACTGGGCTGTCCCAGCTCCTGGGCTGCGCTAGTAGTGTCGCCCATCCAGCATGGGCTGACGGTTAGGTTTACTAATTAAAGTTGTTGATTTTTTTTTTCTGAAGAAAAAGATTATTGCATCTTAATGCATCTTCTATTGGCAACAAACAGAAATGTATTGTAATACCTTTTTTGCTGTCAAGCAAATACAGTAATTGTGCATAAAAATGCAGAAATATACCAGATTTATTTTTCTCCCTGTAGAGGATTTGCTGTTGTATTTGAAGATAAAATATAATACTCTCTATACAATAATCTTTTTCTGCCAACACCTGATCAGAGCAAGCATTTTACACATCAGATTTTAACATCAGTTAGCTCTAATCAGTTAATACAGTTTATTACAACTTTATGCCTTTTGATTACAGGGTCGTGGGCTCAATACCCTGGCTCGGCCAGCTGCCACTGTTGGGCCCTTGAGCAAGGCCCTTCACCCGCTCACCTTGGAGCCATGGCTGCCCACTGCTCCGAGCACGTGTGTGTGTTCGATCACTAGTTTATTTAGAGCCTTTGTGGAAGAGATGGTTGTGCTTAAACAAAAACATTACGCTAGCATTTCTGGCTACCTTTGGCTCTATTTGGACAATATGGTGCGCTGTTGGCCATGGCCGCAGATTTCTGCCGGCAAAGTTAAACTACGTTAAACACCACAGGAAGCTTTGCATGCAGAATTTATTTGTTGTGAATCTCATAAAAATGTCATTTCGATCGTGAAATTAGTTGACAGAAGTCTGGTCTTACTGACTATTCGCCTATTTGTTGCCTTAAGTGTTTCTAGACAAATATTTCTTACAATTGTTGTATGTATCGTGCATCTACAAAGACCTGCTAATCCTGTATATTTAAATAGCCTGTATAGATGAAGTATGGAGTCCTAGAGTAAACTGATGCTCAGTACTTCTTCATCAGCAGTGTTCATGTTGTGTCCGTGTGCTGGTGTTTCCACAGCTGTGTGTGTGGTGAAGTAAGGAAATACAGTCAGGACCAGTCTTTTTGCAAGCAGGGATGAGGGCTAGTATGGTGTTGCTAGGCAACAGGAGGTGGTTGATCGGATGAGGTTGGTATAATAGTGAAGAGTTTTGTGTCTCGCCCTCTTATCAGCCCACCCTCCCTTTCTGTCAGTAGGTGTTTCTATGGATTTCATGCAAGATTGTCTATTGTGTATAAATAGCTGGAGCTGTCCAGTGTGATTAGGTGGAAATGCCACCAGGAGCTATTGTCAGCTGTACACACTCAACTGTGACAAAGATGGTCCAGCTTGACATGGTCATATCCAATTGCGTGTGACAGATCAGTGAACTGGCCGAGTTTTCCGTGGGCCCACGTGGACATCACCCTTCAGCTGCTTATAGTTACGCTGGTCTAACACCTTGTAGTTGAGGCGACAAAGCTTGAGAATTGCCGCGACTGAATTAATACCTGTACGTGTGCCACCTGCACATCTGTTATTGCGGAAAGACAGTTAACAGATGAGCTGGACCAGGTGTGTTGGGGTAGAGGGGGTCTGCAGAGTTGCGGGTCCCCAGGACTGGACACACTGAACTGCATTACCTATGTAGATCCAGTGCAAAACTAAGGAGAGTTTAAACTCACACAATTACTTCACAAAGCTTTTCTCTCTTCCCAGGTCAATCTTCCCCATCCATCCATCATTTCGGGTGATTGCACTGGCTGAGCCCCCAGTGTCAGGCAGCAGCTCTCAGCAGTGGCTAGGCCCTGAGCTTCTCACCATGTTTTTTTTCCACACCATCAAACCTCTCACCAAGGCTGAAGAGGCTGCGGTCATCCACGGCATGGTCAGTCCATAACAACCCTGGCTTTCCTGTTCAGTGTAATGACGAGTGTTGTTTTGTGTTTGAATACAGAGGAGAGCTCCAAAGGCATGTTATTTTCTGATGGTTACTATATTTTTACTCTCACTCTGGCTCTCCTTTTTCTTTCTCTCTGGTCTCTTCACTCAACCATTCAGCTGTGTGATATTGCAAGAAGTAAATAAAGGGCTGTGTAGATGACCTTCAGGGTTTGTCAGTGTTGACAGGAGAGGATTGGCTTGACCTTGCGTTGCCCCCTTGCCTAAGCTTTCATCTGCTACATGCACACACTCATACACTGACCTGTGCTTGCTGTATTTCCTGCAGACTCCAAATGTTCCTACAGAAGCAGTGGAGCAGTTGCTACATCTCACCCACAGTCTAAGAAAAACCATCGACCCGACAGTAGGTATCAAACACAGTGTGTCTTCCTGTAACGTTATTAAGAATTTACTGTGACCTCTTACACAGCACAACTTCATGCCATTTACTGCTGTAGAAATAAGGTTAGCGTTCATGTTTAGGAAGTGTAGTGGGTGAACGATTAATCATACATGGTGCATAATGCTTGTTTTGTAATGCTTGTTTTTGTTTGGTTGGTAAAATGGCTCACTGTAATAGAAAACTGTGTGTGCGCGTGTGTGTGTGTGTGTCTCTGTCTCTCTTTGTGTGTTCTGTCTAGGCTCAGTCTTTGGCGTCCTCATTGTCCACCAGGCAACTGCTGAGAATCTGTCGACGTTTGTCTCAATATCCTGAAGAAAACGTTGCTCATGCTGTAAACAAAGCCTGCCTGTCCAGGTTACTTACATACATCTCACCCACTCTCAGACACTGCCATATACACAGGATTACAATTTAAAACTTGAGATGAAATGTATTTAATAACATAATACAATTTTTACAATGAAGATTTTGAGTTTTCTCCATCGTTTGAACCCTGTAGCTGCTTCTGTATCCTGTGTAAATAATTCTGGATGAATAGACCAATAGAAATACTCAAAGTTACTTGGAATAAACTCGTATTTTACATTAAATACAGATGTGTAGGTTACTCCAAAATAATAAGTAGCATTGTACAGCATTGTGAATGTTGTAAAGAATATTAAAAAAAAGTAGTTAAATTCCAATGCTGATTGTATACTTTTATAAGATTCTCACCATTGTTAATATAGATTTTTTATCATTTAATAAATAATTTTTTAGTAAAGTATTTAATAAGTACCCAAAATACAGTGCCTGGTTAATTGGTAAAATCTACCTTTTTTCGGGTAGTTTCTTAATGACTCCTTCACTCCTAATCAGTTATTTAAATATACAGGATCAATCTTAAAGACACAACAACAACAACAACAAACCTGTAAAAGATTAAGTATTAAAAATAATACAAACGAAAATGTAGGATTGATCCCTTCGAATATCAGTTAAGTTGTGACTAAAGAACAGAAAATTCATACAGAGATTGGTCATTTCAGATTTGTAATGTAGAGTCAATACATTCAATACTGTATAGAGCAGACCATTAGTTAATTCTAATTGAATTTTGAAGAGACACTGTACTAATTGGAACTGGTGAGCACTTCCATAGGCTGAAGCTTGTCTGTTGTGTAGATTCCTCCCCAGCCTGGCTCGCTCTTCTCTACATAAAAACCTGGCTGATTGTTCAATACAGGAGCAGGCTGGCCCAGCAGCAGAGCCAAAACAAGACCACACCTGTGAGTTGCAGTACACATTGCACACAATGGGCAGATGAACATGGGTCACTTTTTAGTGTGACCAATTTTAGTGTTGCTCGCAACCTTGTAGCCCCCTTTTTTCATTCCGTCTACAAGAAATTGGTTCAGGATATTCGATTATAGCTGTGCTGTGCTGTCTGAGAAGAATAGATGGTGGAAATAGATTTTTTGTGTGTGTGTGTGTGTCGAAAAGAGGCTACATTTCAAAGTGCCTATCTGAAAGGTCATCGCAGTGGCTGAATGGCCAGTCTTTTTTTTCCCCTCTCTTACCCCATTGTGCTATTTCTCACACTCTCTCTCTCTACCTTCCTTCCCCTCTTCCACCTCTATCACTCGATCTATCTTTATCTTCTTTCACACCAGGCATAGTACGAGATGGAGTTCTCACCATAGGCAAGGTCTCTGCTCCTGTGTATAATCCTGATGAGAAGATGAAGGTGCCCGATGTGCTCTTTTATGAAAACGCTCAGGTGAGCTCATCAGCAGGCCATTACCAGCACACAGCATTATCCTCTTCTGCTTCAGCTCAGCAGCTCAAGCAGCAGGCCCCAGACTGAGCGAGGGCTCTTCTCATTATTATATGCTATTAAAATCCAAGTGCTGAAATGATTAACTGGTTGCCATGATTGACGCTGCAGTGCTGCAATCAAGTCAAAAAACGCCTCTGTTCATTCTGCTGCTGAGCGATTGCACCTACATGCATGGTCACTTTAGAAAAAGTAGGACTACTCATGATTATGATGTAATTTGAAGAATTGCGTCTTAATCTAGTGAGGGAGGATTTCTGCCGCTCCCTCTGATTATCTTTAAGTTCTTTTAGACAGCTGATTGCTCCCACTGTGTTTTTACAGTGCGTCCTCTGTCTATTGCAGGGCATTACCTATCTGAATCTTTTAACCAGCATAGATTTAAAAGAGAACCCTGACTGTTAGGATATGTAAACCTCAGTTTGGTGTACTTGCCATTTGTGATGCAACAAAATATGCTTGCTGTCTGAGAGGAATGTTATGTTCAGTTGTTCCAGCTTCAGCAAGATGTTACCCAAGAGAAAACCTTGTATTTATGTCATATTTTACTAAAAATGGACATGTACACACTTTTAAGGCATTCAGTTCATAAGTGTCATGGTTCTCTTTTAATAGTCTAAAATTCTGGACCAAGGAGCTCCCAAGAGGTGCAGCCATCTAAGTGATGGGGCAAGTGCTGGCCCCATCATTAGAAGGTCGCTGGCTTGATCCCTGGTGATGCCACAGCATCGCAATATGATCATTGATAATATTAGCCAATATACTTATATATTTTCTATTTCTATGTTATAGGTTTGTGTATTGTCAAACTTCATTATACATTCTATGTTCTTTTTCAAGTCTATATTAAATAATAATAATAATAATAATACTTTAACTATGATTGCAGTTAACACTATGTATTACTATGACAGACTGGCATGTGAGCAAAAACCCTATCACTCCATTTTCTGATGTTTGTTAAGTTCCAGTGCTTTATCTGCACTGCTTTGGCCCTCCTCTGATCCATACAGTCTTGGCAGTGACCTTCTAACTGTTTTTATTTTGCTCACCTTTAATTTCTCAGATACTGATAACTGGGTGGGATCTCAACAACCAATATGTTAGGTGTTCCTTAGGGTAAAACCACCCTTTGTGACTGATAATAAAGAGGTACAAGCAGATGATCTATCAAACTTAATGATATAACGGTGAAGCCCTGACAGGATCATTCATTCATAAAACTTACTCATCCAGCATTTGACGTTCAGTAAAGTCTAGGCTACTCTTGCCATCAGACTGTATTAAAATAAGTCTGTGCTAAATTATACAAGACCACCCCCTGGTTTATATACAGGCTGGAATTTGGCATTGTGTGTAGTATGTCTGCTTTCGCTCTTTGATAATGCCACCCTGAAGAGTGTGCCAGCCAGGCTGCTTCAGCAGCCGCATCGAGATGTTTCTGTCCTCATGAGGAAAAGGAGCGAAGGATGACCCAGATACACCTCCCTCTCTGACACCTCTCCCCTGCTGTGCCGTTAGAGGACGAGAAAAAGGCAGATGAGGCGGAGGAGAAAAAGTTCCTCCCTGTCCCACTTCCGAATGACCTGCTTTTTGTCTTTCGAGCATACCCAGGAAAGAAGTAGAGCGCGCCACTGAGGCATAAACGAGGACGCAGCTCTTAGATATAGCAGGCTGCTTTGTCCACATGTTTACACTCTTCTAGCAGTGTTGTACTTGGAGTAGTTTGTAGGTTCATTGGAAGCATGCTATGCTCTAATATAATCTGAAAAACAAACTGCACTTTGTGCAGCTTGCTGTGACCGTGTCCTCTTTCTGTCCATTTACTCCTCTTCACTTGTTTATCTTTAAACACCCAGTCTGAAGAGAAATGACGCGATTGGCCGGCCCAGTTATTTTATCCAGAAATGAATAAATGAAGTGCACTCTACTCTTCAGGTATTAAGGGAGATGTGAATCGGCTGTGACTGAGAAAAAAATAGGTTAAAATATCTGAACTGGGGTGGGCGACTCTGGTCTGGTCATCGGTTCATTTCCAGGATTGGTTGGTGTGTAAGAGCAAGGATATTAGCTAACTGTGCTGGGCCCTCCCTTGAGTTGCCAATCGCTGATCTAGATATTGAAAGGCGGTGGCTTTTCAAATGTTTTTATTTTGTGTTTTTGTGTCTCTCTACAGCACATGGCAGTTATGGAGGACATGCTAAAGGACTTCCTTTTGGGGGAACATCTACTACTTGTGGGCAACCAGGTAAATAAGAGATCACTGAACACGAAGTGGCCCTTTGTCCCATTGAGGCCAGTGCTGTCCTTTTACACCTTTAATGTGGGCCTGCCACTTTAAAAAAAAACTTCTTTATTGGTTCTGCTTGTCTCCTTTCTCTCTTTTCCTTTTTCTACATTCTGTCACATACATAATGGCTGATGTATTTTAATGTTCCCTCACCATTTAAAAGACAAATAGGATTTATGTTAACCAGAAGTGATCATAATCATTGTAGCCATAATTGTATTAAGTAAACAAAAGTTACTTGTGCAGTGAATTTAAAGGTTACTGTATTAAACACTGCTCTGCAGTGACTTGCATGACTGTCACACGTTCATGAGTTTAGGACTGTGTTCTTTATTTTTTGTTAGTTTTTCAGCCTGGGCATCTTTGTAGCACTTGTTAAACTCTTGACACATTTTAGCCTGGGGTGCCAAATATGTCAGGGCTCCTCCAGTGCTCTCCCATCCCATACCTTCCTTACCAGTTCTGTGACCTCTACAACTTTAGCATGGGCTCTCTGTACTACTGCCGTTTTCTTTTTTGAGTTTGACCTCACAGGCACGGGCCAGAATGACCTTGAGTCATGAGACAGTGTTGTAGTTGTTAAGTGTAGAGCAGAAGAATAAAGACTGCGTGTGCTGGAACTCGACATGCCCCACAGTGACTGGACATTCGCCCACTCCCTGCTATAGTTAACTCCCCCGTCCCTTGAGGGAGCACAGAGACTCAGGATGGAAGGAGTAGGCGTGCTCACAGCGGACATGCCACATAGACTGACGCGCTTTATAAAAAGTCTGATACGTTTGAAATGCAGACGTTTGATTGTTGGAGTGGGTTTTGTTCTGCAGATACATATAACAAATGTTTGAAATAGATAGCGTAGAAAAATGTGTACATATTTCAACCATTAAATTTAGAGCTCCACTGTAAAGTGAATGAAAGGGTCACAGTACTGCACATGTGTAACAGAGTCTTCTCTCATTTGTTAACAGGGTGTGGGGAAAAACAAAATTGTTGACAGATTCCTTCATCTATTGAACAGACCCAGAGAATACTTGCAGCTTCACAGGTAAAATTCACACGTTTCCAAATATGTGTCCAAAAAATGTCCAAAAATTCCTAAATAAAGGATGGCCCATATTTACATATGAGTGACATCGGCTGTACACACGGTCAATTTTCCAGTAGTCTACTGGTATTGCCGCTCCCCTTTCAAACCTGCAGCTCAAAGTCTTCTCTTCACTGTTGAAACTTAATCCAGTGTTGAGCTTTGCTACAAGGTGTCAATTTGATTTGAGCCTGTCAGAAATCTTCCTGTACCAGACCTCTTCAGTTTCCAGGAGACTTTAATGGCTTATAGTAACAGAAACAAATTGTAGCTTAGTACAAATTGAGGTCCCTGGATGTTCTGGATGTAGTGTTCTAAAACCTTTGACCTGTAGTGCCAACTTAGTCATATGACATTCACATTTCTATCATGCAGGTAAAGTAAAGTTCCTCAATAGCATACGTCCATCTGTTCCTAAGCCTTTGAGCTAGGGTACAACGTCAGGTTATTATGATTAATCAAAAGAGGTTTTTCCATTAGCCTGTGAGTCTTCTCACGCGCTCTTGCTCAGAGCTGGCCTGAAAGAAGGTTCCTCTTTCCAATGGCAGAGTGAATTATTTTTGTCCCTCATAAATTAGGACACCTGTCTGAGGGACAGAGAGACTCGTAGCTCTTAAGCTACACTGTTGCCTTTGAAGAACTTGTATTAATAGACAGAAAAACAGCATGTATGTGGGAGTCAGACATTGGCAAAGCCTTCTTACCATAGCAGACAAGGTGTGAGTAGTTTACTGAGCAGAAGAACAGAATGTCACGTTATGAATTAGATTTTGAATTGAAGCTTTACTTTACAGGAGTAGAAGAAACTGAACTTGTGTTCTACTAGTGTTACTTTAACAGCACTTCTTCCCTATGTTGTGGGGCTTAATTATTTATAGATTGGATCAGAATTGGTTGACAGGTCAGGGCCAAAAAAACTTGATTGGGACATTCCTATTTGACATCCCTCAGTGGACCTCTGTTGCAGCAGTTGCTGCCATCAGTTGACTGTCAAGCGATGTCAAAGCTTCCATCCAACTCAGAAGCTGTGAAGTAAATGGCAACTTTTTTTGCCAAAGCTTTGCGTCCGTATTCAGACGTTGAGATCCAGAGCTTTCGTGCAGTGTTCAGCACTTTGGAGCAGAGATAAAGCAGCGTCCTGTCTTGACGATATTTCACTGACGTTGCGATCCCCAAACTGCATGCATCCTGTTGAACTATTCCTTTAAGATATAAATGTCTCAAAAATCTACCAAATTAGATTTTCAGCGTAAGTGGATTATGTTGGGCCGGCTGCAGCGGTCTGAATTTAGCAGATGGTTTCTCGGTGTGGCCCAGCTGTGTGCTGTAGGATAGGCGAAAAATACTCCCTTTCTCATTTCTCAACCATTTTCACTCTCTGCTAATCTTATTTCTCTTATTTCTGAATAGCTGTTTTAAATGAATTAATTAATTAAGCAGTCTTCTCAAAGTTATTTGAAAGTCAATCATGTTCTTATGGCCTGGTTAGCTACTACAGGACTCTAATATTAGACCAAAGTAATCACTTCAGGGATTCTCCCTGCCTGTAAGTCTGCTGAGATATGCTTCACATCTGAAACCTACAGAGACGAGAGCGCTCTGTGTCCATTAAGGATTTGGGTCACTTTGTTTTATAATTATAATGAGAGCATGGGGTGGGGGGGCTTTGCAACTTCACATCCCTGAGGAGAATTTATTGGCTGTGTCATTCCTGTTACTCGTCTCTAGGATCAATACTGTAGAGTTGCAGGTACTATGCATATTGTGTGGTGCCTAACTCTCTACTCTCGACTTCTACAGAGACACCACGGTTCAGACGCTGACTCTTCAGCCATCTGTGAGGGATGGGATCATCGTGTATGAGGACTCCCCTTTGGTCAGTGTGGTCATGTTCTAACACTGTTGTCACTATTGTCTGCTGAAGCCAAGACAAATGAGAGCGCACTAAAGAAATATACCTAAAATGTAATTTTACCAAAAAAAAAACAAGGTCCTTTAAAGAACTAAACATCAACTGTTGTATGGCTTCAATCCAAAGCACCATTTCTTCGGGACATCCCTATTTGACGCCTATCTTTGCTCAGTGTTCCTCTGTAGCAGCAGCTGCTGCCAACCAGAGGACTGTCAAGCAAGCTATGTCAAAACCTCAGTCCAACGCAGAATTACAAACTCTGTCAAAACTTTTCTTAAACAACTATTATTTAAGAATTTACATCCATATTCAGTCTTTGAGATCCAGGGCGTTTTTTGCAGTGTTGCACACTTTGGAGCTACAGCAGCGACCCATCTTGAAGATCTTTTATTGACCTGTTCATCCCCTGCACGTTTTGTCACAGATGAGTTTTTTAAAAAAATCTAGTGACATTATTACCAGTTGGTCTTTGCCAAAGCTTGAGCATGTGCAAACATGTTGCCAGCCCCCCCTTCATGGATTCTCTAATCCAGCAGAGGGAAATGGTGTTAAAAGATTCATGAGTGAGCCGGTGGACAGTGTGTTCTAATGCACCAGCCTGCTAGTTCCCATGCTCTAAGTGCTGTCTTGTTAGTGTGAGATGGTGGCATTTAGATGTACTGTTTGTGAACTGAGGCTGTGGGTGTCCTTTTCAAATGGGTTTTAATGATGCCTCTGCTCAATACAGGGTTGAGGAACATGAAAAGAAGCATGTGGCTGTGAGTTTGGCCCCTCAATTAGCACCCAAGGCAGCTCACTGTATATTAATAGAGTCAGCTTTGAAGTAGCCCTAATACACTGAATTATTTCAATGTTGTATAAAAGGCATAAATGAAAGAAGCTGAGTGTGAAAGGTGCTAAACATCACCTGAATGAGCCTCAGAACAAATTGGGTTTATGTAAGTAGGGTCTTGTCTGAGCATCCCACGCATGATAAGCACATTATAAGCCCTTTTTTAGAACTATCCTTCTACTTTTAAACTGCCCTAGTTTCTGTGTGTTCTCTGCCATTACTGTCAACTTGATGTGGCTTTAGAGTGAAATATGGGACATTGTTCTTCGCTAGAGATTAATAGCTGAAATATAGCCACCAAGCCGGGATGTCGTAATGGAGTGTTAGTGCTGTGAAAATTCAAATCTTTTATATGTGCTTGTCCTTTTGTGCTGGTGTGAAGGTGAAAGCTGTTAAGATGGGACATATCTTGGTAATAGATGAGGCCGATAAAGCCCCCACGAACGTCACCTGCATCCTGAAGACTCTGGTAGAGAGTGGGGAGATGATCCTGGCTGATGGCAGAAGAATTGTTTCAGGTGATAAAATAGGAAGCAGAGTTTTTTTGCAATATCTATTTTTATTTTATTAAATAGGAAATAAATAATTCTTTCTTTCCTCTGCAGACACTTTGGAAGCAGCTGGAAGACCTAACACGATAGCCATGCATCCAGACTTTCGCATGCTCGTTTTAGCTAATCGACCAGGCTTTCCATTCTTAGGAAATGACTTCTTCGGAGCTCTTGGTGAGATATCTTAAACTGTCATTTTACTGTCAATTTTACTGTCTGATGATGCCATTATTTATTTTGTATTCATTATTTATAAACTATACCTATATATCTTGCTCCTCAAAGACCTGACTTGCACTGTTGTGAAGCATATTCCTTGATAACTCTAATCAGATGTAATCAGATAAAATATATAATTTAGGCAAACCCTGATCCATTTTTTTGCTCCATGATCCAATCTTTGGTACGTTAACAATGAATATCAGTACCAATTAGTATACAAATCTTGTAACTCCTGCTCAGTTTGTCCTGCTTTTGTTGAAGTAACTGTCTGTACTGTCCAGGGAAGGCTTTTTACTAGATTTTGAAGCACTGCTGTGAGGATTTGATTGCATTTAGCGACAAGAGCATTAATGAGCTTGGGATGTTCAACTCCCCAACTCATCCCAAAAAAATTGAATGGAACACCATTGTTTCAGAGAACGCAGTTCCACAGCTCCACAGCTCAATGCTGGTGGGCTTTATACCCCACTCACCCACACCTGGCATAGATTCATGTTTCTCTGCTCCAGGGAGTTCTATTATATTGGCAATAGTATTATTAGACAACTGTATTGATCCTAGCAGTAATTGAAAACTACACAATTACATTTTACATACCTATGTCTGAAAGACAAGTACATTTTAAAATACAGCGCCTAAAACAGAAGTCGACTCTGGACCAGGCTTAAAGTAGCCAATAGCTGCTCATTTAAATAATGCCTGTATGTTCTCTAAAATATATTTTTTTATGTTGGGTTTGTGCCAGGGGACATCTTCAGTTGTCATGCAGTGGACAACCCCAAACCTCAAGCAGAGTTTGCAATGCTGAAGCAGTATGGGCCTGACGTTCCCGATGCTGTGCTTCAAAAACTGGTGGCAGCTTTCGGAGAGCTGCGTGCCATGGCAGATCAGGGGACCATCACCTACCCTTACTCTACTCGTGAGGTGGTCAACATCGTCAGACATTTACAGGTACACATTGATTACTATAAACAACATACACTTTCTGTCTAAATCAGTAGTTCAAGAAAAAAAATAATAATTTAGACAGTTTTTCCCAGGACTGTAGTTGATAACCAAATAGTTACTTGCCACCGTTTTTCATTGAACTACAACTGTACTGAGGACAGGCTTCTGCATTGCTGCTAAACCACATATGCAAGCATGTGTTAGATAATTATAGATAATTCCAGTTCCAGTACAATACTAAAAAAACTAATGTTGTAGCCACACATGAGGGGGCTAATTGACTACAATTGGTGTAAAAAAACTAAACAAAAAAAACAAATTTTTAACCAAAGTACCATTTTAAGATTGACTTCATAAGTTTTGTAATGATCTTAGGTTGAACTCAACTCTGGCAGCTGGGGGTTTCCTACTTTAAGTAGTTTGCAGACGCTGTGGGTGTCTCCATTTAAAAATGAATGGGTTGATGTATTATGTATGAGGGGTGAGAGGGCGTGTGTGTTTGTGTGAGAGCAGAGCACCAGGCTGCTGGAAGCGGCTAGAGGGAGATGATGCTGTGGAGAACTCCAGGCTGTGACTCCTCATCCAGCCCACTCACTCACTGAGCTGACACATAGAGGCCACGCTGCCATTCCGGGCCTCCTGGATCTGGGATTAAAACACACACACCACTTCTCCTCCTTCTAGCTTCCAGGGTGACAGAGATAGGCAGTTAAACCAGTCCCTGTTCTAAATCATGTATATCAAGGTTTTATTGTTGTTGTTTTCATGTTTACTTATGACTGGACAAGCGACTCATTTCCACACACATCTTTACCTGTAAATATGCTCACACACATACATTTGTGAATAAAGGGTATTTAAAAGGCATAGTGCAACAATCTGGTATCTATTTTAAGTTGCACCCATTGCTGTCACAGATGAGCAAATGTGCACACACAGCTTGTCTGATCCCTGTAGAGAGGTATTGCCAATAGAATAAGACCCTCTGGATCAGATAAACTTGAACAGATTGGCACCATGCCAGGGTGGGCTAGAGGGTTATAAAGCCCGCCCAAGGATTGATTCGTAGAGCAGTGGAACTGTGTCCTCTGGAATGATTGACTGGAAGATATCAGGGTGGGATGGCGATCATTGAACATCCTGTCCTCACTAATGCTCTTGTCGCTGAATGCAAGCGATTCCAATGCTCCAAAATCTGTCCGAAAATCTGGCTTCCCTGGACTGTAGCTACAGTTAACCAAAAAAACAAGATAAACCATTGATTTCAGAAGAAACACTTAATGAGCAGGTGTTTTTGTCTATAGGGTGTAGAATAGAGTATGAATGTTTTCCTTTAAGAAGTAACAAACCATAGGCACAAGATATGTTGAGATTTGTCCAACATGCAGAGGGGATCTGAAGTGAAGTGTTTTGACCGATCTAATGCCATTCACTTATGCATACAGAGCTTATCATCATCTCCTCACACCTTACTTGAGTGGTATGCATTAAGACTTAACTTTCCATATGAATCATATTGTGTTTGAGGACCGAGACTGTGTGTTTATCTGCTGAAATCTGTTGCACTCTAGATTTGAGCAGCTATGATGGTTTCTCACCATGTTGCTGCTTCTTCTCAGAGCCTTATGATAGCTCAGCACAGGTCACTTAACCCAAGATCAATAAGTGTAAGACCCTGAAAAAGAGTCTCGCCACTTATCGATCTGGTGCAGTGCATACTAGCTGGTAACTGCAAGCAAAGGAACGCAGAAAACCTCCTGCAGTGCCTTGTAAAAAATGTCCAACAGTTTTCCATCTCCTATCACTGAGCCAGTTAAATCTCTAGTAGCACATCTAGCCTTCTTTACTGAGATTGGAATTAGTGATTCGGCTGCATGGGTTCTGCCAATTGAAAGTGTATAGATTTTCTTTGCCTGAGTTGCAGTAATCTCTCCTATAGATTCCCTGCAAACATGTTGATTACATGCTTAAGTCGTGTGTCACGTATTCAGTGGAGATCGATTGATCGTGGGTGTTGAGGATGACCTTTTGGGGATGAGCCAAAACATTTATCAGCGTCCAGCACGGCGTTACATGCCTGCCTATAGTGTGTGGCCTATTTTAAGTTTAATGATGTATTTGGGCAATTATTTTCTAGGCGAGAATTGATAATAGTTTGTGTGTGAACAAGTTGAGTCTGTCACCATGGTAACAGAGAGGGACATAAATCAGCTTTTGAGTGAACAGAGGCAGTATTGACAGCAGCAGCTCCTCTTCCTCAGCTCTGTCTCACCGGGGGTTCCCTCATTAGGCTCCTGGACCCGACACACAACTCCTGAGAATGTTTAAATTCCCTTTATATTGTCTTAAGTCAGTCTCTGATTATATATGATTATGCAAACACTGGTGTCTGAGAGCTTTAAGGTTGGGCTTTTTCTTTAACCAAGTTGAAAAGAAAAAATAATGTGTCAGAGAAAGTGTTTAATAATAAATTTGACACATTTTGAATGTGTTAACTGTGCTCTTCTTGTGTTTCTTTGTAGAAATTTCCAGAAGAGGGCCTGGCTAATGTGGTGAGGAACGTGTTTGACTTTGACTCTTACAACAAGGACACGAGGGAGGTTCTTATTGCAGCTCTGCACAAGCATGGCATTCCCATCGGAGCAAAACCCACCAGCGTTCACCTGGCCAAGGAGTAAGAGCCTCCGCTTCTCCTTAATTTGCTGTGAACAGGTCCTCACTGAAAGCCACAGCCATGTGCAGCACACTACCTTCCATTAGCAACTTGTGTTCTGCAGTTGATAACTCTACTTAGGAGCTATCATGTGCTCTTCAGTGCCCGACACTCATACTTGAAAAACAGTTCAGCTTACTGCTGTCTGGTACACAAAAGAAGTACTGAAATACACTATATGTCCAAATGTTTGTGGACACGCCTTTATAATGAATGCATTCAACTACTTGTACCTTGTACTAAGTTGTACCCATTGCTGACATAGATGTGGAAATTCACAGTAGAGAAGAACTGCCAATTGAATAGGACTCTCTGGAGCAGATTAACATTAATCTATTGGCACCATGCCGAATGGCAGACGTGGGCTGGATGGGTATAAATCCCCCCAGGGCAGAGGCAAGGTGGGTGGTGATCATCCAACATTCTGACCTCACTAAAACGCTTTTCGCTGGGTGCAATCAAACCCCCACAGCAGTGCTTTAAAGTCTATTAGAAAAACTTCCCTGGACAGTAGAGATAGTTACATCGACAAAAGCAGGATAAACTCCTCCTTAAATACCCTTGTTATCGGAAGAAGTGATGGATGAGCAGGTGTCCCAATACTTTTGTCCATATATTGTATAATGTGTTATCTGATCTTGATCATAAGCTACTTGAAAGGCTCATAAGTGAGTTAATACGTTTTAAAATGGACTTTTGACCTTATGTTTGACACATTCATGACAAAATATTAGCAACCGCAAATATAAACGTTCTGTCAATCATCTGCATTTTCTGTACCTCTGAATAACAATATCTATGAAATGAATTACCTCACCATTGACATGACTAATAATGCATTTCCCCCTCAAAACTGAGATCATTTCAGTCATGACTTGCTTCTTAGTGTACATATTTTGCTTTTAATAAAGGAGAATATTTGTTTCTTCTGTCTCATTCTTGTCTTATTTTGATTTTTTTAATTTGGGAATTTAGCAAACTCAAATAATTCCTTAGACATCTTTACCAAAATAGTGAAGAAACAAGTATTTTCTTTCTTAAAGGTGAAATCGTTTTTTGTCTTTGGTGGAAGATAAATGGTTAAAAGATGTTCTTCAACAAATGATCAAGTTTAGTATTATAATTTATGACCTTCATTATTTGGGTCTGATGGGAATGGCATTCCATCCCATCTGCATGAACTCAAGCATGGCAGTGTAATGCTTTCTGGGGAAAAGCGAGTAGCATGTGAACAGATGTGCAGACAGAATCAGCCGAGCGGGAGCCCAGAAACAGCTTGTTGAGTGCTGTCTCCTTGCACGGAGGATAGGAAATGAAAAACACCTCATTAAACTGAAGCCATTGTGCTATTGGGTACTTCTGCACCCCTTTCATTAACGGACTGTTTTATTTACACCCATCCTCTGCTAGTCGCTGGATAGCAGCAGTAGTGACTGAAGCATGCTTTAGTTAACTATGGGGTTGGGAAAAAGGTGGGGACACTCTTGTTTAAACAGGAGTTCATGGGACAGCTAGCCTGCAAATATGCCTCTAAAGAATAAACAGCTTTCAACTGCTGAGCTTCCAACTGTCTGCTGAAGTCATATTCTTCCTCTTCAAGGTTGCCAATGCCTGATTGTAAAATGTCTGGCTATTGGACCATCAACCAGGGTGGCAATGTACGCCGAAAGCTGCTATGTCCTACTGAGTCACATCGTATAGATATCAAGGTATCTCTCACATATACACATACACCCAGCTATGCAGTCCAGTTATCATGTAGTGCTCTAGCTCCCAGCTCTGGACCTGGAATATCCCTGCAATACACATTTTGGTGTTTTTCCTGCTTTAACACACTTGTTCCAAGCCATCAGCTGAGGAACAAAGCCTGTCTGAGTTAGGCTGAGTGGATCTGTCAGAGCAGGAAAACACTCAGAGCAGGGGCAATCCAGGAGCAAGGTTGAGAACTGAGTTAATGTGACAGTGATGCTCCGTGCTCTCCAGGGCCCGGTGTTTTTACGAGTGCAGGGTTTCCCACTGGAGAGACACGAGGCCAGAGCTATGAGCTTCACGGAGGAGCACGCCCACTGGCAAATCCCCATGAACGAGGTCAACATCATCTGTGACATCACCACTGCTGGCGGTAGGTGAAAGAGACATTTTAAAATACAAACAAACAAAAAAAGTGAATTCAGTGGAACAATTTTTGATTGAATTCAATTCAATTGAAAATTGATTTGTTGGCCAAAATAATTTAAAACAGTTAATCTTAAAACAATGTTTTAAACGTCTTTAAATGTCTTTGCCTGCTAGTGGTGTAAATTTTACAATAATTAAATTTGATTATGATTATTGTTTTCATTGTCACACAAAAAGCTTGGCACCTTTCCAAGTTTTAATGGAAGACAATGTGAAGGAGTATTTCTATTGGTTAATTCATCATGAAATTTTGACAATGTCAAGAACAGCTGTTAGATTACATTAGTAAAAAAAGTAAAAATCGCCTTTAACCCATCCATGCAGTGAACTCTATAGAGCAGGGGGGTGGCATGCAGTTCTATCTTAATGGACCAGAATGTCCAGGCTGTTAACCTCTTGTTTTGGGTTGCAGATCTGATTTACGTGGCCACCTGTAACCCAGTGACGCTGTATTCCATGCGCGAGAAAACAGACACGGTGCACTGCATTGAGCTGTATGATGTCTTCCCTCGCACCATCAGTGGAGTGTGGCAGCCATTCATCACTGTGGCTGCACTGGGCAGCCCGCTCCAGGGCCAGGTGGTTCTTCATGAGGAACAGGTCTGTGTGCATGGGTCCTTCCACAGAACACATATACACATATAACGTAAACATTACAGAAATAATTCCACCAGCTGGCAACACTGCCCCATTTATAGCTCTTCTCCTGCAGAATGAATGTGCCTGTTATTATGCCTCTGCTGTTACCTCTGTGTGAGGCCAGCAGATGATCAGTGTATGTGTTCCTTCATCAGGACTTCTTTAAATTTGAAGGAGAGTTAAACAGAACTGTAGAGGTTGTGTCAATCCTTGTGTTATGTTATAAACCAAAACCCAGTTTTATTGGTCCTATAATGGTCTGTTTAGCTATACACTATATGCCCATATATTTGTGGAGACCATTCAGCTACAGTTTCACCCATTGCTGACACAGATGTACAAATGCATACGTACACAGAGCTTGTCTAGTCCCTGTAGAGTACATGAACCTGTTGGCACCGTGTCTAAAACCAGGCGTGTACTAGAGGGGAATAAAGCCCCACCCCCAGCATTGAGCTGTGCAGTAGTGGAACTGAGCCCTCTGGAATGATGGTGCTCCATCCAGTACTTTTGGCATGAGGTGAGGTGGTGATCATCCAACATCCTAACCTCACTAACACTCTCGTCGCTGGATGCAAATCCTCACAGCTCCAAAATCTAGTAGAAAGCCTTCCCTGGACAGTAGAGACAGTTACTTCAATGAGAACAGGATAAACTCTTTTTAATAGGCTTGATTTTAGAAGAAACAATAAACGTGCAAGTGTCCCAATACTTTTCTCCATACAGTGTATAAGGTAGTATTAATTAATATTTGATGACTAGATGATTAGACTAGATAAATGACTAGACATTGTACCAATGCTTTACTATTTGACTAGTTGAATTGAGTCATTGTCATTTTCTTTTTGTTTACTCCTTTTGTAAAATGATCTCATATCCCTTGCAGGTGTTCAATAGAGCCTCACTGCACTTTTACATGCCTAATAATACCCCAGAGCTGAAGAGCACAAAGGAAACAAATAAAATCTGATTTACATTCTCATTCGCAGCTGCTGCGTATTAACATAGGGAAAGGGGGACCTCTAAAAATACATATTTGCAAAAAAAAGTATGTCTGCAGAAGAGAGAGAGAGAAGAGAGAGAGAGATGGGCTACTTATAACTTTTGCCCAAAAATATGGGATTCCAGACATCACGAGGGGGTCATCCAGGGGTTGTGGCTCTCCCAGCGGAGCAAAAACAAAGCCTGAATGGAACAGTTCGGCCTGTAGTTCTGACAGCTCTCCTTTGCCAAATCCGCCATTTATCTAGCCCTGACGCAAGCCTGCTATTCTTAGCTCAGACAGTGTGCACTGTATGTCAAGCAGGCCATAAGGAACCCATTAGGGCCCGAATGCAGGGAGGCAAGGCCTAAGCTGCCTCACTTGCCTTTCCCATAAAAGTAAATTGAAGATTAAGCAGATGCGTCATGAATGAAGGTTGGCCTAGCCAAGCGGTTGTGCCGTATCTTCATCTCGACCAGCAACAGCGTCCAGATCGCAAGTTTCATCTGCAAGAAGTTAAAAGTTACAAAGGCCTGGCTGCCTGTAAGAATACCACAGGCCTGTGCTTCTGCTCTGTAGTTAGATATGAAGCTCGTTAGAGCGATAAGACCTACTTACTCAATTTTCTCTCATAAATCTGGAGTGTGCCGTTCTAACCTTCTCTGGCCCTGTTATCCTCATGTTCCCCTTCCAGCCTCCGGTGCTACTCTCACCATTGTTTTTCAGAGCCCCAAAATACTATACTTCTTGTACACTGACCTATAACTGTATAGCCCACTGGTCATGCTTCTTGATGGTCATTCATCTCTTGAATGCTTGTTACACTTCTGTGCTAAACTTGGACCAAGTAATGAGTGCATTACTAGCAACTGCATGTCATGAAAACTGAAAAGAGGATAGCTTCTACAAAAGGATAACTATTCTAAATAGACCTCAAAATCACCATGTACTACCTGCTCTAAAGTTTTTGGAATGCCCCTAGGCCCCATTGTCTATAATTATAGTGATGTAGTGTGATCAAATGTTTTTGCAGTTACACCTCTGACAGACAGACATTGTTTTACATACATTTGCTGTACCTTTTCTGTAGAGTAATACAGTACTGCACTTGGACCTGGTAACAGGAGCAGTAAGAAGACTGGTCCTATCTCCTGGTAAAGAGGATGAACCTGTGCGCAAAGGCTCCAACTGGTGGAACAGCAAGGACAGTCAGGTGAGAGGCTGCAACACCATGCCAGGTCATGGCCGGTTGGCAGAGTTTAGGATTGGGAAAAGTGTAATGGTTTTGGTGATTAGTGCGGGATTAGTCATTGCTTGCGATGGATGAGGAAGGATTAGCAAGAAAGTATGTTATTGAGAAAAGCATGACGTTATTCATAATAATCATACTGTTGATGCCTAAAACATTTTGGTTAACTTCTACAGACAGGATACAAGATGTGCCGGGAGTTTGCACACAAGAACTGGCTTCTCTTCTACAAGGCTGATGGGTAAGCTCTTTGCTCCACCCCTCTGTTTCACATCCACTGCTGTGGGCCTGGCTTAGTGACATATTCTCTACCTTGCATTGACAGGAATCAGCTGGACGTTCTGGATGTGCTAGAGGGTCAAGTCCACACCATTTCTCTCCCTATCAACCTTAAGTCTGTGTTCCTGGTGGCCGAGGACCGCTGGCTGCTTATTGAAAGCAAAACTGACAGGTGCTTCCTCTCCATCCCTCTGCATGACAATAGCATGCAAGTAAAGTGTAGCATTGAGTGTTTGCGTTCACTCAGTTAATGCCATTCATTTACTCTCGCAGCAAATGTGTTTATCCTTCTATATGTGCAGGAAGTTCCTGTTGACCAAGCCCATGCAAATGGGTGCAGAGGAGTCAGGTGTGTGTCAGCTGCACGCCATCAGTGAAGAGGGGGTCAGCACTGGCTTTGGCACCAGTTCAGGTAGAGCAGCTCTCTGGAAATGCATCATATTAGTGAAACTCGTGTGTCAGCTCCTTAGGCCACTAGCACTGTCAGGGTACTTGTTCAGATGTTCAGAGTGTTTGAGGCTCAGAGCAGTTAGAGTGTGTTCGCAATGTTCTAGCAAAGAGACAGGGGAGGATGAGTGTTCTACAGCTTTTCTGCTGGCAGTGGTGTCAAGCTTTCTGCCAGGAAGTAAATATTATTAATAATAGCCAAGATTTATGAATACAATTTTAGAGCTTGTTAAACAAATGCAGTATGTTTAAGGTGACTGAATGTGTCAGAGGAATATTATGACAAATTCCATTTATTTGACAGTTATGGCAGGAGTTGTTATTGATTTATTTTAGAGGCACTGTTTCAGATAAGTGTCATAGAGACCTTACTAATATACTGTTGATGTAATTATCTGGATTTAACGATGTACACACTACATGAGTTGTCAGATTGCTGTACTCTTCGCACTACACAACCTGTTGTCTTGGAATTAGGAATCTTTTAGTCATCGTGGTTTGCACACTAAATCACTGATCAATGACATGGGTCACAAATTACAAGATTTTAACCAAAGGGAACCCGTGAAGAGGTTTGCTTTTCAAAACCTCATCAAAAACTGATGTCTGTACAATGCGATACATGTTTTGTATCGTTGTGTCACCTCAACTCAAGACTGGAACCCATCCTCCTCTGGTCGACACTAGATAGCACAGAACAACAAGAATAAAAACTGACAAAAAAAACAATAGTGAACTAGTGAACTGAGAAGTAGTAAACACAGCATCTGTAACTAATTAAACATTAAACAAATCAGCTAATTTTAATGCACAGTTAGAAAAAAAAAACCCAAAAAACTAAAAAAAAACCTGATAAAAGTCATCTGTGTGGCCTGGGCCTGTCCATCCTAAATCATTGTAAAGGCTCAATAACAGCGGCATACCAACAGTCAAACATGTTGTTGGTAGTGTAATAGTGTGGGGATGCTGATGGAAACATGAATTCTTCAGGAGATGTCCAGTAATTGGTTCTTGATCCAAAGCTCAAATTTAGTTGGGCTATGCAGCAAGACAACAGTCAGGCAAGTCCACCTGTGATTAAAAAACAACACAGTTAAGTGACCTGGTCAAATTCCTAACTAGACCTCTGTGAGATGTCAGGACTTTAAACAGACAGTTTGTAGAAAGCTCTAAATTGATGCTGAATTACAGCCCTTCTGCAAAGAAGTGTGAGGCATAATTCCTCCACAGCGCTATGAAAGACATGTTTGATGTGTTTTCCAGTCATATTAAGTGTTTGGTCGATGCTAAAGGTGGCACAATCAGTTTGGGGAATTCACATGTCCTCTAATTCAAGGCCACTCTCAAAGCCACACTAGGTCATTTACACTTGTAAACACAACCAACCATCTAGGCCCATCTCTTTTCATCCGGCAATGACGTCTACTCCACATCTGCTTACATCTCAGGAGTCAGCCAGGACTCTGCAGGAATATCCTTAATTGGCTTGGCTACTAAATTAGATGCAATCATTGTGACTAGGGTTGAAATGTGTGAATTGTTTGCTTGTGTGCATGTTTGGCTAAAGTACAGGGACACTTCAAGTCTTTTAGACTCATGCTTACACACATCTGTCTTCATTCTTCTCACTTAATGAATGATTTTATACAGCAATCTGTCTGTTTCTGTGTAGTGTGACGCTCATCCATTGCCTTATTATGATAGGATTGGTCCTATTATAGGATTGGTCTCAGCAAGGCATTAACTTTGTGGCCTGAAGAATGATGGCAGTGATTTGAAGGCTTTATGCCCCATTTAATGGAAAATAACCTCTGTTTATTTTTAAGGTCTGAAATAGCAGGTGAAATAAATTGCTGGCCTGTTGTTTATCTCCTCCTGGAATGTTGTTTGTAGAAGATGAATATCTCGATAGTTGTGTCCTCTGGTGAACAGCTACTTGTCAGTCGGCCCTTGGCTGAAAGACTGCAGCTCGCTCTACAGTCCTGTGCATCACTTTATATGGCTTAATAAGTATCATTGCCTCACATGCCTAATTACAGTGCAGTAGCAGTTATGATGACGAATGTCGGTGTCATAGAGAAAGACTAATGTCTTTGCTTAGTGCAGTGCACAGACCCTCAGAGCAGCACAGGGCTTGACCTTTGCTTTGAAAAACGAGCACATTCTTGATGACATCAAACTTTTCTTCAGTCATCACCAGACAGGTCTTAATCTAGAGTCTGACAGGCTGTCATGAAAAGCGGCCAAATTACAGCCCATTAAGAGGAAAGTGGTTAGATGTCATCAGTCAACAGCTGCAGAACAGAGGAATACTTCAAACTCTCTGGAGGCCTTTACGTCAGGCAGCAGAGTTATGGGCACGCCTGTGGCGGCTAATGCTCAGTGTTGATGATTTACTTGAGATTCTTTGTTGTGTCTAAGGGATGGAGCCTGCTGCCCCTCAGGACGTGTCCAGAGAGCAGCTGCCCAATGAGAACCTAAGCAGAGCTCTGGGACAGAAGGTTGTCTCGCCTAACCGCCTCGTCTGTGACACCAGCACCTACGCCAATGTCATAGTGGGCTTCCCAGACCTCTTGGTAAGTAACTGTCAAAACATGCCAATCACTGATCTTTGTCCCTGTGGACATGTTCCCCCAGTAGTCCTAAATTTGCAACTAGGGAGGGGATGGTATAAACATTACCTGTCATTATCTTAATGAGCAAAATGTTTAATATATATTTTGTAATTTACATCAATTAGAGCCTAATTGGCAACTTGACAGGAGAACAAAACAATTGTCAATGTGTAGAGATGTCTCAAGTAATTTTGGAGCATTTCTGTTGGTCCATTCATGTTGACATTATCATTATGCCAAAAAATGTAAATAAATATAGGGTATCTGCCGTTGTACTACTACTGATTGTTTATAACTATGTCAACAACATACAGTAAAGGAGGGTGGGGCACAACACTGTTTTTTTACCAACCTATTTTAAGTATGTGAGCATGATTCATAAATGAATAATATTCATATATATTAATAGCATTTTTATACAATGCATCTGCACATCTGCTACAAATGAAAGCATAAATCTTGTTTCCAGCCCAATATGCAATCCGTAAGCGTGTGCAAACATTACAGTAAGTGCTAGGCTAGTTGTAGCAGTCCCAGAAAAGTTCAGTTACTTCCATGTTATTGTTTTTCTGTGATTCATGATTGTATTTGTCACTATATGAATAATACAAATATTTGTATTATTCTCAGGCTTCTTGTTATTATTAATATGTTATATGAACCAGATGAGCTTTCCAATTTAAATACATAAACACATCTGCATCTAAACAAAAGTGATTTGTGAAAAGAGGCTGTCAACCATGAACACAAATGAATCTTAACAATTCATAAATTATAAAACTCGACAAAACATCCTTCAATAAAAAGTAAAAAAAAAAAGTAAAAAAATTAAATATACAAATGAATGTAATAAATGCAAATAAGCATAAAACATTTTCAGAATTACTTGTTGTCAGTAATTATATGTATATTATTAGTTACATGTTATATGTCATATGTATAGAATAATACAGTCAGAAGAACACAGGTTTGATTGGTGATTTTCTCTGTGAAGTCCAGCCACTGTATGGATTTGTTCAGTTCCACCAGCATCTCACCTGATGTCCTAAAGTAAAAGACTGATTAGAATGACTGATTAGATATATCCATATATTAGTAACCACACCATTGCCATACATAACTAGTTTAGGACTAGATGTCCCAAAAACACCTTAGCACAGACATGTAAATGGTCAAGTGAGAAACTTGGGGAACTCGGCCCTGAAGAGTTCAGCTCATGACACAGGCCTTTACCAATTCACACACACATTTCTGATTTATGTTATTGTTCATTCTTTTCTTTAAGTCTCCAAATGAGGTTTACAGCTTTAAGAGGACTTCACCTCTTACAGAGGGCAGAGGTCCTGACATGTTTTTTGGGTCAAGCCGTCGAACAGGGCCTGCAAAGAGGGTCAACTGTGTCACTCTGGTAGAAGCCAATCAGGTGATACGAGCACTACCCCCGACACAAGTTCCTCTAGCTGAAATTTACCCAAAAGGTAAGAGAATACAATGTCAGTAGATCAGCATGTATTGGCTGTGTATACTTACTAGAAACTTTCATATTAGCTGATATTGCTTCACAGATGTCACTCCACCTATGACTGCTGCCTACCTGGAAGTGGCTGACCTGAACTCCAAAAAGCTCAAGTATATTCCAGTACCGAGGTAAACGCCAGTGTTTTTTTTTTGTTGTTTTTTTCTCCCCGTGTGTGTGTGGGGGAGTTCCTTAGACTACAGCTCATAAGGCTGCAGCTCCACCATCTGTTCATCTGAAAAGATGGATTAAGAGCGTAAGACATTTTAAGTATTTAACATTTTAAATATTATTAGTTGTAGAATTGACCCTAAAATGGCCTGATAAAACTGCAAATTAGAATTTTAAGATTCCCTTGCTGTGCAGAAAATTGTCTGACAATGAATGGAATTTTCTTAATATCTTCACATTTTTAGGGCTTCATCTAACTCTCCCTACACTGCATGGATCTCTAAGGTGTCAGACACTGATGTGCTGTTAGCACCCCTGAGCACAGGTGGGGTAGTGACTGTAGACATGGGTGGCTATGTGAGACTGTGGGAGACAGGATCAGATACATTGCAGCGCTCTCTGCTGGAATGGAGGAACATGATCGGCTCTGAGGACGGTCGACCTGTGCAGGTAAGAAGATCAGTTATGAAGTTGAATGATTTTCTTTACATATAAATGCTTTCATAGATACAGTGGCATGCATAAGTTTGGGCACCTCTGTTCAAAATTGTTTTCTCTTACTAATTTCTCATACTCATACTTATGTGAGTAGAAGATGAATTGATCTCCAAAAGGTATTAAGTTAAAGATGACACATTCTTTTAGATTTTTAAACAATCATTTTAGAGTTAAAAAAAGGAAAGGGAGCACCATGCAAAATGGACCTAAACATAATCAAAAATATATGGACGTACCAAAAAAAAACAAAAAAACAAGACGACCCAAGCATCTTACAGAACTAGAAGCCTTTTGCAAGGAAGAATGAGTGAAAATCCCCCAGGCTGTAATACCTGCCAGAGTGGGTGTTACTTCGTACTGACTATGCAGGGTGCTCAAACTTTTGCTTTGGGTCCTTTACCTTTTTTGTTATTTGAAACTAAGAAGTAAAAAGGAATCTTACTTGAAATATTAAGGACATGTTTAACCTTTAACCTTATGATGAGGGGTGCATGCCAATGTGCAGTTATTGATACATCTCATATTCAAAATATATCTAATATCTGTCTGTGTGTGTGCCAAAATGTCATCAATAATGTTTTCACATGGTTACTTATGAGATGAGAATTTGCTTTCATCACTAAACTAAAAACTATAATGCTGAAGCACATTTGTACTCCTCATTCACGCCACTGCAGTACATCAGTATGCCATGTGGTGGCAGTCTTGCTTTAAAAATGTGTTTTTTGGAAGACTGTAATTACTAGAACAGTGTGTTTTGTTTTCCTCTACAGCAGTCAGTTTTTATATATATAGTTATAAATAAATAGTTGTCATGCAAAAAATAAAAATTTTCCCCATTTTCCCCTCTATTTTTGCAATTTTTAAATTTTTGATATATTATAAAACTGGCAGTTGTTCCTTATATTTACATTTACGGCATTTAGCATTTATCCAGAGTGACTTATAAAAATGCTTTGCTATTTACTCAAGAATAAAAGCTTAGCTAGTTTGTTCAAATTCAAAGATACCTCTAAGATTAGATACTACTAAACACAAGTCAGTATGGAGACCATAATACTCTACTATTCGCCCAAGGATTTTTCAGTCAGTGTTTGAAGACAGCGAGCGACTCTGCTGTTTGGACACCCAGGAGAAGTTCGTTCCACCACTTTGGTGCCAGGACAGAAAAAAGCCTGGACGCTTGTTTTTCGTGGATCTAAAGGGATGGCGGGTCAAGCCGAGCCGACCTTGAAACTTGAAGGGCTCTTGGTGCGGATCGGCTTTTGACCATTGCCATCATGTATGGAGGGGCTGGTCCTTTCTTGGCTTTGCAGGCCAGAGTCAGGGTTTTGAATCTGATGCGGTCGGCAGCTACAGGAAGCCAGTGAAGAGAATGCAGCAGTGGAGTGGCATGGCTGAACTTAGAAGCCGTGATTCACAAGTTCATGATGAATGGAAAAATAGGGAAATAGTGAAAAATAGCCCAGAATCTTCCATTAAAAGTTTTTTTCCCTGTAAAGTTGCAATACTGGCAATCTGTGACCACAACAGTATATTTAAAATGCAAATATACATCTGCTCTTTCTTTATTTCTTTAGTTTGATGTCTTTTTTGATCAGGGCTGGTTTAAATCTGTCTGGTGATTTTCATGCTTAGACACACCAAATCCTGGTAACAGATGAGTTGAATTAGTTATGTTTGAGCTGAGAAGTCACTGAACCGTGCTGGACTCTGAGCCTCCAGAACCAGAACTGATGGCCGCTGATTTAAAGCACAGGATTTAAATGTCTTGTTTGCTGTGATCTTTTCACATTTGCATTTAATGCTGTTTAGCCCTTTCTTCTCCAGCAGCTCTTAACCACTTCCAGACAGAGTATCCATATTGTTTGAACTAATTGAAACTTTTAAAGGTATTATTCTCTGCACTAGTTTATAATTCCCTCATTTATTCATTGTCTTTATGTAACATTAGCACACATTGCTTTGCTATGTGAGAAAAGGCTTGTCAGGATGGTTTCATGGCTAAAACGTCCCTACTGCATTCCCTCCTGAAGCTGCCAGATATGTGGCTTTTCATGGCAGTGCTCCAGTGCTGGCCTGTGTGATTCTGAGATAATGGCTGGTCTGTTGTAATTGGGTTGTTCCATGTATTAGAAGAGCAAAGTCAAGGACATACAGTGGAGCGCCCTGGTCAATTAACTGCAGCCTGTTTACAGAGTGAAATGTATCTCATCTGAAAGTCTTAATGCCAGCGAGGACCAGAGGAGCATTACTGAAGATTACATTCATCTGATGCTTAGAAGGGGCAGCATCAAGTGTAGAGCACTCTTACAGTCAATCGAGTGCCATGTACCGGGGCACATACCTGCCAACAGATATGAATTTCATTGTCTGAGGGCTGAGTTCGTCTAGGTTGTTATACACACCCTTGCTCTTGAGCTTCACGTTCTCTCACATCATCTCAGGAGCCCAAGCACAGGGGTCTCCTTTGATAGCATTTTGCAAGCAGACAGCAGCTCAACTCACCTTTTTTTTCCTTCTTCCATTAAATATTTGCCCAGATCTCACTGCCCTCACTGCTGTTGAGCAAACATCTTTGAGCACTGTTCTCTTGGCATAATAGCAAGGTTATGTTGTGTAGGTAGCGCAGATGTATGGTATGTTTTGTGTGTGTTCACACAGGTTGTGTAAGACAGCGCGACGGAGAAAACTGCTAAATTTGACAGCCCTGTCACATTCCCTTTTTTTGAGATCAGGGTTCATCAGGAGGCCTGAGACTGGATCTTCATGCCTCTAAACTGAGGATATGCTAAAGGAACACCACTGGCTTCTTTTAAACCTAATTTTTCTGTGGCATTTTTATTATATGGACTTAGAAGATTTAGAAGATTCATACTTTAGGATCTGCCCGTTGCCCTGTGTTATAAGTGTGATGCAAGTCAATGTGTTGTCTGTATTTATACAGACAACACATGTATAAATACAGAGGCGTCATTGTCTGTGATGATCAGGTCCTCACTGTGTTACCATCTCTTTCCAGAACTCCCTGGTCACTCCAGCTGCAGAAACACATAGCCTTGCCATAGTTGTCATCATTCTCGACTCACACCGCAAGCTGGAGAGTTAGAACCACCCAGGGGGTCATTTAGTCCCTTGTCACCTCAAGGGGTGACTGCTTCCTACCCCCTTCTGGCTGGTTTTCCTAGGCATGCCATCAGACCCTTGCAATCTGAAGTTGATCCAGAGCGTGCATCATTAATTTTCCTTCAACCATGTGTGTTAAGGTCAGCGCTGCTTCTCCAGCATTCAGAATGTCCAGCTCTTTTACTGCATTCTCATCACTGGCTTCAAAACTCTGATGCTGGCCAACAGTGCCACACAAGAAGCAACCACTCCTTACCTGATGGCAGTGGTCAAACCTCAAACCAAGATCCAAGAATGACTTGACTTGACCCGCCTCCCTTTAAGCCAAGCATCTAGACCAAGATGCCAAGGCAAGAATTTCCCCTGGGTGTCCGAACATTTGCTTGCTGTCTTCATACGCTGACTACAAGGCCCATCTCTTTCCAGAGCACCTCATTGACCACTGATCTTGCACTTACATGCATACATTGCTGTCTCTTTTATTCAGGTATAGTGTTGTGTATGTATCTAGCTGGGTACTGTTTCTTACTGTTTGCCAGTGTATTCACACTGAGAGGGCAGCCATGCACTTCTGGTGAAGCTCAGCTGCTAAATGCCATACATATAAATGCAAATAATTGACTATGCGCCACAGATGCAACAGCTTAAGCAATGTAGGTTGAAACTTCCAGGGTCTAAGGAACTTCCACAAAGCCCCCCACACTGTGCCTAATCCTTCCCTCCCCCGTCTACACACACACGCTCACACACAGTGCTGGCTATGTTGGGCCAGCTGGACTGAACTCTGTGGGTGTGCTCAGCTACACCGTTTGAGTGGCCCACAGTGGGATTGGAGGAGCTGGACATCCTGGATTAGAGAAACGGTGTTGACCTCAACACACTCCGAAGATGGGCCTCTGCCTCACAGCGTTTGCTCTTGGCTTCGGCCTGTTTTGCTGGGCTTCAGTGTCGCTGTGTGTTTGAGCTCACTGCTGTCTGTCAGATGTTGGCTGAGTGATTGTGGTTAAGTAGGCAGTGGGGGGGTCCAAGCCATCCGATTCCAAAATGTTGCAAAAAAGGATGTGGAATAACAGAGTTATCAATTCTGTATGGGTTTTCATGCTGGTGGTTCAGTTGAACTGCAGTCAGTTTCTGTAGATGAAACGTACACACAATCAAGGGGTCAATCTGAGCCTGGGTTTGCAATGTTTTACAATCAGTTCGAAGTGAATGAAGAGGTAGACAAAGACCAGTACATAAGGGGCATGGTCTCACAGTGTATGGCCTCAGCGCATACTTATGGGAAATGCCTGTTCTGACCATTCATGCTGGTTTGATGGTAATATTGACTATGAACCACTGCAAAATGAAAATACTCTCTTAAAAATAAAGAGAAACACTAGAAAAGCCACAATTGGCTCACTGTTAACATCTAAAGAACCTCAAGTTTTTCTGGATGGGCCATTTTGTGTATGAAGACCCTTTTAAAACCACCTCAACATACTGTACAGGTTCTATAGCCAATTAAATGTTTCCTAGATCCTAGAAGCCAAGAACAATTTAGGAATCTTTATTAGCATTGCAGGTTAACAAAGCTATCAACCAGTGTTCATTTTCACCCTGGCATTTACTGCTGATATTACATTAAAGGTGTTCCTCACACTGTGAACATCTGCTGGGGTTCTTCTCTCCAGATATCGTTCCTCTATCAGCTCTGGAAATCTCTCAGCATTGGAATAACTCTTGCATGTTGCCGTTCTGGCCCGTGCTCCTCAGATCTCTCTGTTAAAGGAGTTACTGGAGAGAGTGATGGAGACATTCCTGCAGTGGACTCCAGCAAAGAGAGAGCGACTCTCTCGGGCTCTGGCTGGGATCTCTGCCACCATGGCTTCATTCCTCAGCTCTAAAACTGATCTCCCCGCGCTGCCCCCCTCCACTGATGTCACGTGTCCGGTTTTTATTTCCCGTCTCTCGACTTTCTGTCTCTGTCTCGCTCACTTTCACCCACTACACGACTCCCCATATTTTCACACTCTGTTCCACTATGGCATTCTTGTGAATGGCACCACTGTTGGAGACTGCAGCAGGGCATTCCAGCAACCGGAGGAGTTTTCCCCTTCTCTTCTCTCTGTCTGGGGCCTTCTCGGATTAATGAGCCTGTAAATCTCCCTCCATTCTCCCTGGCTGGACCCGCCTGGTGTGGATTTATGAGATGGCCCCGAGACAGAGTGAATCAGCCCCACACTCGCTGATGTGGCCGCCGTCATGCGTTCAAACACTGCATGGTGGATAGCTAATGAGAAACGCCAGCAATGCTGTGGCTCTTAGTGACGCCCACACACACTTTAAGATAGTTTCTATGGTGGGGAATGAGCTTGCATACATTAGGTTCAGTGTTCTGGCTGTATTCCATAAGCATAGGCAAATTCGAACATCTGATTCATTTAAAAGAAGGCACAGCTTACCAAAATGAAGCATTTGAAAAGGCTAGGAAAGGCCTATGGAGTGGTATTGCTGTCTCCCTCATCAGCTTTGACCACCTCATCAGGAGACGGTCAGTTCTTCTTCAAGCATGTTCAGCTGTCCAGGGATGTTGTGTCAGCCACAGTTCGAGAAGTAACAGTTGGCTGGCTTCATGTGTTTTGGAAGAACATGTACTTGCCTTCACTCTCCCAGCACTGATTGCATTGTGTTGTAGGACAAGTCATCGGTAGGGATTGGAAATGACTAAATTGGGGAGAAAATTAAGAAGACATCCATCTCATTTGTAGTATAAGACTGTTTGATTAACTGTAGCACTGTTTGTCAGGTGAAGAATATGTGGCTGCCTGTCCAGGCTTGACGTATGGAGCAATAGTTTAGTCTATTTTCAGCATTTCCTCACCTTGTATAGTCCCACTGTGAGACAGAGTGACTCAATTGATAATTTAGCACTGATGGGTCTGTTGATGGCTGTATCTTATATCAGGAAAAAGATCCTGATTGACTCTTTTTAGAATTTTACTTTTATCAATTTTTTCAGGATATTTTAAAAGCTATACTTTGATGTTATTGTTCAGTTTAGTTATTTTGAGTCTGATTATTCAAATATTCATCCAAATAATTACAAATGTAATCAATACTTCTATAATTAGTAGTAATGGGCCTTTTTGGGAAGAGGTCGTAATCTGCCCAGTCGACCTGATTCCATGAAGGATTCCATAATGAGCTCATAGAGGTCCATCAGTCCCCTCTCTCTCCACTATCTATGGAGAGAGCTTCACTCCTCTCTCTAATTAAAGCCACGTTATTAGAGCGCACACCCCCACACGCACACTGATGTCAGGCCTGTGGAATGTCTGCCTTTGTTTCTACACTCATATTGTTCTTTGAGGCAGTTGATGCAATGGTTGGAGTTTTTTTGAAGAAAACTGTTCCGTTTGACCCTTTTAGTATTTAGTAAAAAGAACAACTCAACTACTTGAACAAATGTTGGAATATGGTGGTAAATTGTTTATATTAATTTTCAGTAAAATATGCATTACATTTTATTTACAGTGAGCTTTATTCACCAAATGTTTATAAGAAGTAACCCACTTCTTTCACAAAGATTCTGACATTCGCTACATCATTTTGAGAGCATAGCTTTTTTTAAATAACTTTTTTCTTTTTTTTCTTTCTTTTTTTTTTTTTTACCCCTTTTATTACCCAATTTGGAAGGCCAATTACCATCTCTAGTCATGTGAACTCCCCTATCGCTAGAACTGCCCCCAACACTACAAGGGTGAAGATACATGTGAAGCCAGCCACCACCTCTTTTAGAACTGCCGCTGATGTAGCATCGATAGGTAGCCAGCATGCTCAGTGAAAAGCACGGCTCCCAGTCTCCGACCTGACATCACACCAGGAGTGATGTGGGGAGGAAGTGCCATCAACGCATTACTGATAAAGGAAGGGCAATTGCCCTATCTCTGACTGTGGCTGCTGATAGCAAAGCAGCAATAGAGCATAGCTATGAACAATTCTGAGGTTTAAAAACTAGACTTTTTATATGGACTTGTTTGTTTGTATGGACTTACTTCTTAAATTTTAGAAAGATGTTGGTGAATGAGACCCAGTTCCTGCGAGCTAATCAAGCAAAGAGGTTCAATGATATGTTGAATAATAATCAGATGTTTGTTGTGAGGTTACAAACGTACACCTCTGTTTACAGTAATTTAGGCAAGGATAAACAAGTAGATGAGTAATGACTGAGACTTCTCAGTTATTGGAAATTTCATAGGCATGTAATAGAGGTCTTTATCGCCTGTGGAATGGACTAACATCGCTGTGTACAAGCCATAGCTTCCAAACACAGTAGTGAGGAGGTGTTTGGCCTCAGGGGAGCCTTGTGGGGTATGCATATTCCTGCTATTCAGGCTCTGACGTTTTTGCCTCTCGCTAGACCAGCCATATATGTTCTGCTGTGAGACAGAGCTTTCACACATACTTTCCTACAGTTTAAAATCAGCAACCAGAGAAAGAGAGAGTCAGAAAGTCAGTCATTCAGGTGTAAGCTGAGACTCTGTGTGTAAGTGTCTGAAGGGAAGTGAGTGGACACTGACTCACCTTTGACCAGCAGTCAGCCTTAAAGTGGAGACACAGTCATGATGGTATCAGATAACTGATAAATGCTGTGTGAAGCAAGAAGAGTAGGCTTATAATGACTGCAGCGATTATGAAAGCACTTGTGAATGTACTTAATCCAGTGCCATATCCTGGCTTTGCTGAGAGTTATTACTGTTGTTTGGTTAAAATATTCAAGTATGATTACGCAATGATTTGTAATCTGTATAGACAGGTTTAAGCCTGCCATTATGACTCTTTATTATGACTTGCTTTAGTGTCAAGAATTGATGAAGATGTTGCAAAGGCCTAAATGCTCACAAAAAATAATACCTCCGTAAATATTATTCTGTGTACAAGCGTAAGTGAATGTTTAGAATCGGACAGAATGACCGATTCTATCAACTTATTACAGTGATTGCTGTTGCCAACCACAGCTGTAACTTAACTCTGTTGGCCCGGGGGTTGCGAGTTCAAATCCCGAGCCATGTCGCTTTGCCATCAGCGGCTGCAGTCTAAAAGGGCACAATTGGCTGTGCTCTCTACATGGTGACTCTCTCCTCACCACTTTTAAGCGCTGTTGGCTTACAAGCTTGTCCACGGCCGGGCAATGTGGCATTGGCAGCAATTTGAAAAGCGGCGGTACCTGGCTTTGCATGTAGCGAAGGAGACGCGTTTAGGGCATACCCTTCTAGTGTTGGGAGCACTGCTAGAGCTAGGGGGGAGCACAAAAAAATGGAAAATTAGATAAACAGATTTTAAAGAATTATTCTGTCAAGCTTGACTTTTCTATTTGGATGAGGGGCAAATATGAACTATTCATATATGATTATTACATGATGATTTGTCATTTGTGGTAGTTTGCATTTCACCTTGCATTGTATTGAATATTACATGCTTAGTAAACAATGATATGTTGAATGCTATTTAATATCAGGAGCTTTTTTCTTCATTTTTAATTGAGCTGTAGTGCTGTGCAGAGGTTTATAGGGCACCTAAGCACCATTTTTTTTTTACCATTTATCTCTGCAACAAGAGTGTTTCACTTGTAAAAACCATCTCATGTTAAAACAGATGCAAGTAAACATAAATACAGCGAATAAAGGAAAAAGAAATGTCTTATTTTAAAGAAAGTAACTGAGATCTTGTGACCTAGTTAAAAGAAGAAAGCTTGGATTCAGATTTCTCCTGGACGCCCCCAGCCAGCACATGGATTTGTTTAATTCCATCATCAGCTCACCTGATTTTTTTATCTTACCAAACCAGTCATTGGCTGATAACCATAAACAGTACTCAACTCCTATGAAGAGAGCTTTGGGTGATGTTTTAGTTCCCATAGTAACGTAAAACCACTCCTTTCTGAATGAATATTAATTGTATTTATTCTAATATTCGTGTTTTACCACGTAAATGAATACTTACTGCCCAGATAAGCAGCTTTGAATTCTAATTGTCACAGGTGAGTAAAGTTTGTCCACAGTACTGTACCTCAGCCAAACATGTCACACATTATGACATCAGACAGGGACGTAGGCGAGGAGAAAAGACAGCTAATGGCGTTTGTGGTTACATGGGGACTTTGTAGATGATTATCAAACCGTCTTTAAGAAATGGAGTAGGGGGTGTGTAGGTGGCAACAGTTTCCCTTTAACCTCTAGGACATTCCGTCTGCTGCCGGCAGATCAGTGCCTCAGATTAGGCTGTGTACTCTATAGACGTTCTCCATGTAGGGAGCAGGTGTGTGTGTGTGTCTGTTTGTGTAAGTGCGGGTGTGTAAGAGGAGCCGGAGTCATGGGGCTCCGGGTGCTTGACGCAGACGCATGCCAATGCTAGGGTGACCACTGTCCTAATGCTCTCTAGTCTGTGAAATGGTCAGTGTCATCATCACCCTGGCCCCCACATGTTTACTTCTAACTGCGCTTAACCCAGAATCTAGGGCTCCTTTTATCCGAGTGTTACGAGCGCCAGCAAAAGAGAAGTGCTAGGTACAGTCTTAAACAGCTGGGGGTTCAAATGGGTCTTTGAACAATGCCATAGAAGAACCATTTTTGGTTCCATTAACCTATGCTTGGTGCAGGCCAACAACTGAGTTTCCTCTTACATGACACGGAACCCACAGAACGTATGGGTCTTTACGGAACCAATAGCTGGGGGCTTTATGCCCCTGTGTCCTATGCCTGGCATTAGGCATGGTGCAAATGGGGACTAATGTGTGCATTTGCATATCTGTGTCAGCAATGGTGCAACTAATTAGCTACATGCATTACTTGGAACGGGTGTCCACAAACATTTGGGCATATAGTGTCGATTCTTAGTATTTGTTTTATGATCCGATATTCCTAAATAATTGTGAGGCAAATTTTAATGAAATAAAATGACGGCTATATCCTTGATGTTGCAGAACCTACTAAAGAGCTGAAAGCCTGGAGTGTGTCGTATGATGTTGAATACTGTGTGTGGGTTAAGTTTTGTTTGCAGGAACGTCAGTTATATTTTCTGTTGGTTAGTCACATTTTTCTGTCTTTAGTGGATATCTGATGGTGGGTGAAAAGGATACATGTGCGTAAATGATTATTGTTTTCAACCAAAACAACCAGGCAAATATTTAGGTGTTTAAAGATTTTGATGAGATTTTGATTTCTATGCACTATGTCACCGCAAGTGGCAATCCTCTGGGTCCAAGTGCCATTATAGACTCAGCTGAGCACAAATGATAAGCAGTGTTTATTTAGACGAGCCTCTAATTATAATGGATTTCTGGACCTGACTTGCATAGTTGTTAACCTCAATGAAGTAAATAATTCTACACCAGTAGTCTTATAATGCACTATAAAGCAAGTACAATGCTTATAATGCAGAATTTTCATGTTAAAATCACTAAAGTGATCTTTACTTTTCTCCCTGCTCAATCAGAGTTTTGAAGTCTGTCCTTAGAGGCATGAATGCTTTACTCGTGTAGATGGCTTGGATAGCTTCGCAGGTGTCCTTAGTAAGTGCTGCATATGTTTTTAACACTGTATTCAGAGGCAGAATATTAGTAAAGCCAGACTTCCACAATATTCTTTCCATCAGTGTTAAAGTGATGATTTGATGGCATGTGGGTTTCATGCCAGTTGGTAAATGAATCACAGCTAGACATTTTCATGACACTCAGTTGAAGTGTTTCTGTCAAGCTGTTCTTTATTATGTTACAAATCTAATCTTTAAATCTTCAGGCCGGATAGGCTATGGTGGAGCATCATCTAAAAATAATGTTCCCAGTGTTTGTTATTGCAGGGCTGTTGGCTGTCACTGTTGTGTAATGCGAGCCTCGCCTGTGGCATTAGTGAGTAAATGGATAAGGGAAAGGGAAAACTTAGCCATGATATAATTAAGGGCCCCTGTGGGCCTCCTGTGGTCAGTGGCTGGTCCATCTGTATTGTGCTGCTCTGTGTGTGGGTTCCGTGCTGGACGTCTTGGCCTCCCAATGACCATGCCACTAGTCTTCCTTATGGAGAAGCAGGCTCCAAGGAAGGCATTCCTCAGATTCCGGCCCAGGCTGCTGCTGTGCCTGCTGGACTGTATGGCCCTGCTGCAGCTTGCAGGTCACTCTCAGGAGATACTTTGTGGACCAAATGTATTCTATTGAAGGTTGAAGGAGTAATACAAAAGTGCTTGGAAAGATTTAGGAGGGTTTTTTCAGCTTCCACTGAAGTTTGTAGAATATGCACACTGCCCTTCAAAGGTTTGGGGACACTTAACTTTTCAACATGTATATCTTTGATGAGTAGGTATTCTATTCTTGCCATTTTTCTTTGCAAAACTGCAGGAAAAGCTGTCATGATTCTTTACATTATGATTCTTTTCTTTTGGAGTACCAATGAACGAGTTTCACTTATGTTAAAAGTTAACAAACTCTTTTTTCAGTACTATATAGTATATTTGTTGCTGAAAGCATAGTCTGGAAAAGAAAACTAAAGAAAAGGGAACACAGGCAGGCATTTTTCTCACTAAACTGAGAAAGTAACAGCAAAAATTCAACATCACTTTAATTAAACATGCCAGGGTGTCCCAAAACGTTTGACGGACTGTGTGCCCTTAGATCAGAAGCTGCTGAACTTGGTCCCCTGCTGATTTAGAGGTGCTGTGTGAGAATCAGGAAATTCTGAGAACTCATATTTTACTGCTGTGTGTTCTTCACATCTTTACATCTGAGTGCAGTCAGGCGTCTCTGTGTCAGCAAACACAGCGAGGCCTCAGCTCTCAGCTGCTCTACTGATACTGGATATTGAAACAAACCCCCAATAGAGCCGTCTCTGATGCAGCACTGAAGCCACCTCAGGCAGCAGACCAGAACATGCTGCCTTCCTAGTTAAAACCTCAATACTTAAAGCTAATTTGGCTGTGATAATGAAGTGCTTGTGGAATCCGCAGTTAAAAAAAAAACCTCAAGCCCTCCAGGTATCCTCTGTGCCTCTCCTTATTTTCTCCAGATGATGTTTTTGATCAGGCCGGCAGCAGGATGCTGTTTTAACTGAGCGAGAAACTGAGTGGCTTAAGGGAAACTTTAATGAGGCAAATAGACTGTAGAAGAAATTACATTCATCATAAAGATTTTATAGTATGGAACATGTGTGAGTGTGTGTGCGCACATGCGTACGTCTGTTCCTTTCTTTATTGCCATTATGAATGCTGTAACTCATTACTGACTGCGAGCGCTCTGAAAATGTACATTAAGTGGGATGAAGAGCTTAATTTAGAATAATGGCCCACTTTTAGATGTCTCTTGTTGGCATTTGTCAGGGTGACCTGCTTAAAGGATATATAAAAATGGTTGCACACTCCTTATTTGACATTATGAGGGTTTGTGAGAATGAAATGACCCGGTTTCTTATATATCGCCATTGTCACACCAAAAACCTTAAGTTACACTTTACTTGTGTAGTCCTAAATCCTTTAGGTTTAGGTCCTATAGAGTTAGGTTTAGGATGCAAGGTTTGATTCAAGGGTATAGTTAGACTTAGGTGTAGGGTTACATTCAATAGATGTTAGTTGAATGTCAGGTGAAGTAAAGTAAAGGTAAAGTGATACCAAATCTTCCAGTCCATTTTTGCCGTTTTTCACTATTTGACATAATTGACAGTTGTTCTTAATCATAATATCATGATGAATGGACCAATAGAAATGCTCCACAATTATGTGGAATAAATAAATAAATAAAGTGAAAAGAGATTTCTTTGCTTCTCCTGGAAAGTGTCCATTTTGGAGATACAAGGTTTGTGTGTGATAGCAATGATTTGTGTGTGTTGGTCCAATGTGGTATGTCATGCTGTGATCAAACGCAGACTGAAGACCCACCTCTTCAGAGAGTACTTGGACGAATAGTTCTATGGTCGCCTTATTGTATTGTGTTTAGTAATGTCTAAGCTTGGAGGTATCTTTTGTATTATTAGTCTATTCTAACTAGCTAAGGCTTTTCTTGGGTAAATAGCAAAGCACTTTGTAAGTCGCTCTGGATAAGAGCGTCTGCTAAATGCTGTAAATGTAAATGTAAATCATAATAGTGTGATAAAGACAAAGGGATGTGAGAGAGAGAGAGAGAGAGAGAGAGAGAGAAAGGGAGTAAGAGACCGAGAGAGACTTATTTTAGGCTGCTTAGAATGCTGGTATGTCTCTGTGTTTGTCCAGTCCTAATCTAAGCCTGCGAGGGATTTTTTCACCATCTCTTTCTCTCTCTCTCTCTTTCTTTGTTCTCTCTTTCTCTTCTCTCTCTCACTCTCTCTTTCTCTCCCTGCCTTGAGGCACTGCTGGAGAGCCAGGCTTTATCTTTGAGCACTCATCCAACTGCATCTCAACAGCAGCAGCTCTTGACAGTTGTTGTGGTTAGACACACCTGGCTAATTTTCACCCACTGCCTCCTCTGCGAGTGTGTAGACAGATAGCAAAAGTGTGATGTTAGTTGATGATTCATGCAACCACACATCCAGTGCTGATATCTCCTACACTTCCACTGTCCATCACAACTTTGTGAAAATGTGAAATGTTTCTGTTCTATGAAGTGTTGCACTAATGGCATTGCTGATTCAATACAGTAACCAGTAATTAATACTTAATATTGTGGTCTGTACCAGCACCAATAACCATGAACTTTGAAAAATCAGTTCACATTTCATGTTTCATGTGAGAGGCAATGAGAAACTGGATCATTTATTCATTGTCCACAGGTAAGTATTGCATTCTAGTTATTGGAAACTGTTCTGTCATCTTATTTATATGTACTGATCTCATTTAGGATTGACGAAGACAAAAGCCAACGTGAGATAGTTGTTTAATAAATGTGCATTATTACACAATGCAAGATTCTGCTTTTAGCTTGAAGAGTTTTGAAAAATGAGTGGTGTTGCTTAGAAGCTCGCTTGCGTTTGGGTAGTCTGGTCATTTTTGTCATCTTCATCAATAGCATAGCATTAGCATCATTATCAGGAATGTAATCATAAGAAATATTATTATAGGTTTCGGACATTTAGTGCTAACATTAATAGCCAGAAAAACGTAGCAAATGTAACCTCTTCACGCTAGGATACTGCTCAATAAGGGCTATTTTTAAAATGCATACATATTTCATAACAGGATATTTAGCATCAACACATACAGCACATCAACAATCTGTATTCTTATGAAACCCTTAGGGCTTAAGGGGGCCCTAAGTTGCTACCTGCTTGTGTAAAGTGCTTTCCCCTGTATGTGACTGTACAGTTGTTAGCCTGTAGACGCAAGACAGTTGTTTAAAAAGGTTGTGGCAAAGAAAATGTTTTGATCATCTGCCTGCAGGCTGTAGCGGTGCTGAGGCGACTGGCTGGAGTGTGCCTTTCTGTATTAAACCAGTAGCTTAAGTGTGTAGAAACATTAAGTGATTTTTAGCTTACTGTGCTGCAGAGCTCTGCATTTGAGGACTGGCTTGTGAGGAGAAGGTCTCTCTCTGAAGCAGAAAGCTTATTTTGTCTGTTATTATTTAAAAGAAACTTAATTCAGTGTAGCTGAGTTACTAACAAGCTTTCAGATGTTTGATTGAAAGTCCAAAAAATAGTCCATTTAAATACCTAGTTAAACCTGAATGTATGGTTCTGTCCATTTGGTAGCCATGCACATAGGACTAACTGGACTTTTTTTAGAATTACTATTTCCTACATTGGATTGATTAAAGAACATACTTATTTATTTATGTATTTATTGTATTTTGACAGTCCTAGCATCTATGCACTGTCATATCAGAATATTATGACACCTCCCTAATAATGGGAGTAACCACCCTGGGCTTGAATGACACTAGCAAGATGTTGTGGCATGGACTGTATTAGTTGGTTGGAAGGTTTTCATTATGGAGTCCTCCTTCCCCTCCACCATCAATGGCCGGTGGGGCACCACGATTCTGTTGAGAGGCACTCAGTGTGCAAGAAGTTAATTCTCTGTACACCTTCACTACAGCAGCTCTAGAATAACCAACAAAGTTACCTAGATGCTACCCCTGCCCTTGCCCGGTACCCTATTATTGCAGCCTTTTGGACATCAGTCAAATCACATCCATTGTCCATGACAATCATTTTACACTCAACTGCAACTGTCTGATGTGTTCACTTATTTATCCATGCAGCAAACCCTGTCACAGGGTACCTGTAACATCCCAGGCCAAGTTTATTCCAGGACTCGTCATATTATTCTGATATGAATATATAATGATTTTCTTTTATAGATGATAACAATTAGCTGACATCTACACTAAATATAAAACAATAATACTGCAGTCTAAACAAATCTGTTCTGAAGGTGACTCCTTGGTCTAGTTAATGCAGTTAGTGTGTGATTACTCATCCATGTGTTGGAGATAGAGAGAGATAAAGCGACTTAATATTTATAGGGTGAAATCCTGGCTGATTCAACGCCACGTCACAAACACACATGCACACATCTCACACCACCTCCTCCTGAAGCCATCTCTCCCTGATCCTCTAGGGAAATAAGAAGCATGTGTGTCCCCTCACAACCTTACTGTCCTTCTGCAGCTCGACCTCTAGACAAAAGGATGTAGAAGTGCAGCAACAGAATCTGAATGAAGCGGTGTGCTTGGCTTTATTATGAGGAAACTCACAGCACAGTAAACAGTCGGCATCAGTAGAGGTTCTATCTGTCATGCGTCTTAAGAATCGTCTTGCTGTCGAGGCACTTCTGTCCATCTGATCAGCGAGAGAACTGGTAATCTTTAAGCCTGTCCTGAGCATCTGTGTGCAGCCTGTTACAAAGACACATACACACATGTATGAAGGAAATTCAGATGTTTCAAATAATATGTTGCGGATAGTCTTCATTTAAGACAACTTAGCTGTAAAAGACGGCTTTTTGTGGATAACGGCATTGGTAAAAACTGTGTAGGGTCTCCCTTTGCTCTTAAAACCGCTTTAATCCTTCATGGCATGGATTCCACAAGATGTTGGAAGATGTCATGTGGTATGATTATGTAATGCAGTTCATGGAGACTTTTCACAAGCACCTTCATGCAGCTTGATGATCCACCAAACTTAGAATCATCAGACCAGGCTACATTTTTCCATTGCTCAGCTGTCCACTTTTGGTTAGTCTGTGACCACTGCAGCCTCAGTTTTCTGTTCTTGGCTGAAAGAAGCGGAACCTGACTTGGTGTTCTGCTGTTGTAAACCTCATAAAACATCTTTGGAGGAGTTTTATGATGAGTGGACAAATGGGAATGGCAAAATTTGTGCAGTTATTGAGCATCCAATAAATTTGCCATTTTGAGGATCAATCAAATCCAATACAGCCATGACATTCAGTCTGGGGACCACCAGTAAGGCCACAGGTGTGCTGAAAAAAAAGGGAGTGACCACTATGTGTGTGTCCTGCTGCAGCCCCTGCGTGCTGCAGTGTAAGCAGACTGCAAGCTCTAGAAGAGACCTCTCATGCCCTTTGCATAGCAGCTCCAGTACTGCATAGTGGCCATCTGATCTGTCTGCGGCCACACCTGTGTCCAATCCACACAACCCTGAAGCAGCGGCCATACACACAGCTCTCAGACACGGCACTCATAGGAGATCCAGTTGAAGATCTGCTTTGATTTAAGCTGTCCTTAAGAACTTCTTTGCCTCCGGTGTGATTCAGTGAAAGAGCTATGAATTAAAATGAGCTGGTTGACCAAGATGCTGATATACGGCACATTTAACCCTTCTTTCTACTGTGTCCTGTACAGCGGCTCACATTTCAGATATAAAGATCAGATATAAGGTAAATCTATTTGTTGCAAGCAGATTTGTTGCAAATCATATATAATTCAGACTAGTATAGAAATATTGATTTGAATGTTTTTGTATGTTTATTGTGTGATTTTTTTGTCTTTGTGTTTTAGACATATATGATTAACACACAACCAGCTGACCTACAGAGCAATAATCCACACACATCTTTCTCCTCAGAAGGACCAGAGGGCTTGAAGAGTCTTACACAGCGTCTGTGTAGAATAAAGCCATCATTATAAGTTATTAAGTAACAGTAGATCCCAGCTCTGTAAACCAGACTAGTCAAAAATATGAATTAACTTTATATATAACTATATATAACTAATATATAGTTATATATATAATTTATATATAACTATATTTATGTTGATTTGGTCATGTGATTGACATTTATAGTTGGCCAACAGAGCAATAGCTCACAGTTTCCTTTTGTGACCCTCAGATGTGGCTAGTACGTTTATTGTGGGGTGTAACATCAACTGTTTGTGTACAGGCTTTTGCGACATATTTATAGCAATCTGCAAGTCAGTGAGTATGAAGATCCGTTCAGAAATCCATGTATTTAATTTGCTTAAAACTTTTACTTTTATATAACTGACAAAGTGTAGTTTTATATTAGGTAATGTGTGTTATATAAAAAATGCTGAATAATATGTCAGTTTCTTTTAAGAATGTGAAGAATGACAACTAGGGAAGTAACAATGCTTTGTAAACAATCATCACTGATCATATTTTGATATTGAATTGTGAACCTAGTTTAGTGAATCAAATCGGATTGGGACCTGAGTATATCGCAACACCCCTAAGGACAACTCAGAGAACCAATGTGAATGCTTAAATGACTATTTGGATGGTTAAATGTCTTTATTACCGTAGTTGAGTACCCTTTATGTTTCAATGTGGATCCAACTACTATGGCAAGTCAGAAACCTTTTTGGTACTGTATAGAAGGTACCACTAATTCAGGCGGAGGGTTTGATAGAGGTGAGTGTTTGGAGGGGAGTCAGGGGCTGTGGAGAGTTCATGTGAAAGTGTGTTGATGGTGTGTGAAAGCAGTCCACTCTGCACAGCTCAGCACATCTGATATCGGTCATCGAGACAAACCGGGTGGGCCTTGAGACAACTGTTCCTGTTAGATTGCACAGGACTGTTATAAGTGTCCTTCTCAATATGACTCAGCAAAACAAAAAAAAAATGGTCTGGACAGTTTGTGTCTGCTGTTTACTACATTCCTTGTCATGACTTTATATGGCTTCATGGCCTAGTCATGTTTGTGTTTAGGCACTGTACACAGCTTACATGTGACTCAGTGATATCAGGCTGTCAGCCCTGATAGAACCTTGCGTGAGAGTTGTGTAGTAGTAGTGATTACTATCTTAATCTCATGAAAAAGCACATGCTGTAGCACTGATGGCCTTTGTTCTCTGATTGGGGACCCCTTAAATTGGCTGGGGGCAGATATGCGTCCCAGAATTAAGCCATTCATGCTATGCTATAGCAGTGCTTTTTTCTTTTTTTCTTTTTTTTTTTACCCAGCATGCACTGTAGAGGAGCGTGTGAAGGTCATGAGAAAGTCCCAGTCTTTTAGACGTGTGCGTGTGTGCTTCAAAGAGCCGCCCAGTGGCTGATGCTTTTAATGGTCTGTGTAAAGGGAGATCAGAGAGGATAGAGAGAATGGTTCTGCATGAGGAAAATTGGCCTCATACAGAAAACTTCTTCGTTCCAGGTCAGGACTGAGTGGAGATGAGGGGTTTCCTGAAGCATGGAGGCTCTCCATGTGTGCTTAGAACTCACACAGGCAGGCATACAGAGGGAACGTGTGCACAAAGCACTGCGAGATCATTTGCCTTTACTCTGTGGTTAACTCTTGTTTGGGCCATTTGTTATGAAGTCTCCAGAGAGTCTGACAGGTTTCGTCACTAAAGCTGCTAAAAAACTGCCTTCAGGAAGGAACTGTTTCAGTTCCATGCAAAACCGTCAAACGCAGAATGTTGTTTTTGAGTGTGTAGGGGAAGGTGACCGTTAATGGTACTACAACAAAAACAGAACTGCTTGAAACTAAATTGTAAATAATGGCTTACAGAGAATATATTGTTTACTTGCAACTGCTTTACCTGCAAAGTTTGTTTCCCATTGGATTGATAAGAACCACTGCAGTAAATGCGTAAACATGACAATGTGAATAACCAGTGTCAACAACTGGCAAGATTCTGATAGCTTTGTACTGAACAATATATGTCAGTCTTTGGCTGATAACTAATATCATGATAATTAATGGTTTTCTATGGTTATGTCACGAATTACAATCGATTACAATATATACAATAGATAAACATTGTGCTTAGTTATAGCTTATAAAATATAGAATATTTTCAGCTAATTAACTACTTTTTTGTCCAAAATGAAGCTCCAACTCAGACATGATTAGTATGTGTGTGTTATTAATAATCTGCTGATGCTTCCAGAAATATCCCAAATGATGCATCCAGAATAAATAGATATTACTACTAGCTTAGCTAAGCTTGTGCCATCTTATTTATCTTTCATCCCCTTAAATGATACAGCAGTTACTTTAACAGCGTCGCCATTTACATGGAGCGGATAGATTGAGTAAGAAGTTGGTCTGAGGTCTAAAAGGATGTCCTTAAATGGTATTATAGAGAATATTAGTATCTTGCAATGCTTTGCATGAAAGAAAGCAATAAGTGAACAAACAAGCCAGTGTGCCAGTTTGACAGTATTTATGATTCCATCCAAGCAGATTCTGAGAACCAGTGGTAATGTAGAGGCTAAATAAAGAATAAAGGGTGCATATTTATGAGAGCATACATTCTTGTGTTTTGTCTTGTTGTCAGATCACCATTCAGCGAGACAGTGGTCTAGATGTCAGCTCCCCAAAGCATGGCAAGGTTGACCCCAACAATGCACCCCATGTAGGGGGTAATCAGTGGGCAGGAGGCACAGGTAAGTTCCAGTTCCAGTCTTGGAGTTACCATGGTATTGGGCTTCAGGTCTTTAACAATTACAACTTCTGAGGTTAATTGTGAAGTCATTTAGCATCTATATTGCACTCTAGGGGGCAGAGACACAGCAGGGCTTGGGGGGAAAGGAGGCCCCTACCGTCTGGACGCTGGCCACAAAGTGTACCAGGTCTCCCAGGCAGAGAAAGACGCTGTACCGGATGAAGTGAAGAGGGCTGCTCGAGAGATGGGAGAGAAAGCCTTCAAAGAGAGGTACACTTACTCCTCCCCACACAAATCATCTACCACTTCTCTTCCAGTCATAAGACACTCAGAGAACCTTTACTAAAATGCTAAATATAACCTTGCCTCACGTCCACGTGTCTCGGTTTTGAACCACACATGAAGTTGAGACCTGTTAAAGTGTGTCCAGTCTTTAGTTAGTAATGTTTCTGATTAGCATGAGAACATACAGTATGTGTGTTTGGGTGTGTTATATATATATATAATGTGTGCATGTACATAATAACACAGGAGAAGGGCTCATCCGAATGTGAGACTGCAGAAGACTTTCCAACTGACTGCCTCAGAACCCACAGAATGCTCCACCAGAGCCAGCTATCCCAAATATGCACACCGTGAATGCTGCGATTCATGAGGCTGAAAAAGAGCAAGAGAGCCACACAGAGCAGTGTGAGAGGGCCTGGTCATGAAGGAAGCTTCTGTTTGAGCCCTTTAGCTCCTTCATGCTTGTTGTGTCCACACCCAAGCTTCACATGCAAAACAACTTCACACAAGACCACAGCCTTTACACCTGATGTTTCAGCGAAACAGGTTCAACTAAAAATAAAATCTCAGGTATTAATAGGTGGTAGCATTAGAGGCCCATAAACAATCAATCTGTAAGTGCAACAGGTCCTTCGTGTAGTCAGCTGGTAATGAAATTAGGGTTGGGTGGAATCCATGTTTTTCATACTGTCATACTGAAATATTAACACGGTATATGATAACGTTCTGTGCACCATAGGAAATGCTCAAGTTTGGCTGACTGAAAGACCACTTATAAGCGTTTAGATGAGAATGACTCAGATTCAGTGACTTCTGTTGAAAGGAAATTATTTTTTTTTTCCCCTGAGGTTGGTTCTGTAGCCAACTTGCTAAGTCAGTTCACTTAGCACTGAGCTAGCTCGACAACATTTCCATCAAGCATCAGACAGCCCAGTGCAGCTGCTTTTGCCTAATTCACACGGATATGGACTATAAAAACTTGAGTGACTGGTGTTGAAGTGACAGAAAGGCGTAATGTGTTGTGTTATGTTGTGTTTGGACCCGTAGGTTTAGGGAAGTTAGCTAGCTAACAAGGTAAACACCACTGTACAGACAGTGTACCAGCTAACCGAGGCTCAAAACACACGTTTAGAAGATAAAACCTCATATCTGAGCACACAAATCGAGTGATTAGTCAGTCTTAGGGGTGTTTTTGCATACTGGGTCATTCAGTTTTGCTTTCTTTCCCCATCATTTGAACTTGACATTGCTAAACTAGGGTGGGCGTGTTTCCACCCTACCAATAGTGCACCTCGGTAGGTAGGCATGATGATTATGATTATCACAGCCCTAAATATAATCCATATAATCCTATTATTTCAAACTGATGGAATGCAATTGTTGCTTGCTCCTGGAACATCTGAAAAGCTGCTAAAAACAGTAACACATGTTTTAATGTTCTGTTTCTCAATTTGGCTGATGTCATGGCTGCACCTTCATGCGTTTGCTGTTTTGAGTCCTCTTATGTGATGTCCTACTCCTGAGTCTGCATTGTGTGAAAGCTATGGTTTCTGTAGTTCTTTGTGTTTCTTGTCACGTTCTCAGTGACCAAATCTCAGTTAAAGTGTGGTGTGATGGGGAGTTTTCACAGGAAGTGGGCTGTTATCTAGCTTTTGTGTTTATCGGCAACGCATAGAATTGCAGAAACCAGCAACAGGCACACTGAATGAACCAGCCTCTAAGGGAGAGCACTGATGACCTGCTGAGCCTTCCTTAGCCTTTCTCTCCTCCTATTTCTAAAGGTGGCCTTCAGATTAAGGAAGCTACCTTCTCAAGTCAAGTCAAGTCAAGTCAAGTGGGTTTTTATTGTCATTTCAACTACATACAGAGTACACAGTGAAACGAAATAACGTTCTTCCAGGATCATGGTGCAACATAGACACACTTCTCTGCCTCCTTTCTGTCTCTGTCTATCTCTATTTCTATCCTTCCATAAATCTACTGTATGCATGTTTCTCTATTTTTCTTTCTTTCTCCCATTGTGTCACACATTTACACACAACACACACTCTTTTCTCTTTCTGTACCTCAACCGCTACCCCATCCCTTTCTTTCTCTACCTCTACCTCACCAAACTGCGCCATTGTTGTCACACAAAAATCTTGTTTCTCCAAATGCCAAAAAAAGTTAAAACCCTTCTAATCTTTTAATGGAAATCAAGGTAAAAAAATCTTCATGCCATATTGCAGCATTTCAAATGGTCCAGACTATTATATTGAAAATTGGAGATACGAGGATTTTGTGTGACAGCAACGATTTATTTGTTTCTCTCTCTAGCTCTTTGTTTTCTCTTCTGTCTCTTCCTGACTTTGTCTTTCTCTCTCTCTCTCTCTCTCTCTTTTCTTTTTCTGTACCCAACCTCTACCCTATCCCTTTCTCTCTCTACTTCTACCTCACCCTACTCTCTCTCCCAATCTTTCTTTCTATCGTTCTCTTTGCCATTTTTCCCCCCCTCTGTCGGACTCTCACACACAGGCCTCTTCTCTCCGGTCTGTGGACAGGCCTGGAATTTAGGAGAAAATAGCAGCGTGGCCTGTCCCTTCTCCAATAACACTACACAAAGAATGTGAGCTTCTGAGGCCAGTCAGGAAACCCACAGCCATGCACAACTCTAAATGTGTTTGTATGAGTGAGAGAGAGCGAGGGACAGATAGAAAGACAGAACGTCGATTAAAAGGTGTGTTCACAGCGAAAGCATGGAGGTTGCTACTGTTTCATGCCAGGAAGGTTATCAGTCCCTAACCCTGACCCACAGTGGCTGTCAAAGTTGCGGGTGGGCTTTCTTTGCGCATCTGCTCCAGATGGCTGCGGGAGATGAAGGTGGGTCATTTCTTTTGACACGAAACAGTGTGTAGCAGTGTGACAAGATCAGACAGACCCTCCTGTGATCTCACGCCTGGAAGAACCCGAGTGCACACCTGAGATCATACACACTCATATGCACTGCGGTCTACATACATTACGCTCTGCCTCCCCTCCATGACTCCAAAGAGCTCCAAAGAGTTCTCGGGTGCACCCCTCCCCCTCTGAGACACACACTGAATTGCCCTTGTAGCCCTACTCTCCCAGGATCAGAGTGCTGTGGGATTAGCATGAGCCTGTGCGGATTACTGGCTTCAACTGCAGCGTGCCTCACCTGGACAGCCGCTCACGCCTGCTGAGAGATACACACAGAGCTGTCAGTCAAACAATGCAGCCATCGGGGCCTGGCCCAGCTCCAAACACCCACGGCTCACACCCCCAGTGAAGCACTGATCCAGGATGACGGTGGGCGGAGCAGCGTGGTGGGTGTGCTGCCAGCAGGGCCGTCGGGGCATGTCACACACACACACACAAGTGCTTATTGGGAGCCTCCCACTCTTAAGTGCTCCCTATTGTTCTCACTGATGGATGGCTGTGTTGCCTTAAGAGGCTATATTCATGCAGTGTCACCTGACATCCGCTATAGAGCAGCAGCATTCACTGTGCACTGTGGAGATGTTTGAACCTGTATGGGAAATAGTTCACAACCTTTATTCAAGGATTAGTTCTAACTGGTGTGGTACTGTAATTTAAGCGGCCACTACTGACAAGATCCACAAATGTAATCCAGTATGAATCTACAATGTCTATGCATGTCTGACAAGCCATAATTCTTGAGGAAAGTACAGTAAAAGTAGTCCTGTTTGAATTAGACTCAGAAAAACAAACAAACAACAACCCAGCCCATCGGTCTGGCACAAAAAAACAACATAAGAGATGAGTGTAGAGGTGAATGAATGGGGCAGCCAGCCAAGGCCTAAAGGTTAGGAAAGCGGGCATGGGCCCAAGAAGGTTGCTGATTTGATCATCTGGACCAGCAGGAAACTGCTGCGTGTGAAACTGTATGTGACATTAAAATGGTAAGATACATGACAGTCAAAAGATTTTTCCAAAAGATTTTTTTACATGCCTACTTTACACTGTTTGTGAGTTTTGTGTTTCATTCTTCACTGCCCTGGTTACTTTGTTGGGCTTACTGAATGCAGAACATTTCTAAAATTAATCAGACAATCAGATCTCTTACAAATTACATTACAGAGCCTCCTGTGATCAAACTTATCCATTTGAAATACTGGGCCCATTGTACCCTTTAATACAGAATACTTGTGATCTTCTAAAATGCTCTTAATGTAGTTCTTGAGTCTAATGATGTTGGTGGAAACCATCTGCAGTTCATGGCCAATGTTATGTGTTTCAGGCTGAAGGAGATAGAGATGAGTGAGTATGATGCTGCGACCTACGAGCACTTCTCTAAATCGGTCCGCCGCCAGGTCCAGTCCCTTCGCATCATTCTGGACAGCTTACAGGTAAGCACTGCATATCTGCCTCCACAAAGAATCAGAATCAGAACGGGCTTTATTGTCTAAGTAAGACCTCACCTACAAGGAGTTATCATACAACAATATACCTCTGACCCGGGTAAACCCAAGGGGTAGTGTTGCTGCCCTTAGTGACCTCCTGAAGTGGACGTCCGGTAGTGTGGGCCACAATGGTGTGCTGAAGCAGAAAGAGAGCAGCTTCTTGGCCATCATTCATGATTACTCCTGGGGTTCCCCTGTGCAGTCAGAGGCAGCCGGCTCAGGTTCCTCTCTGGCAGCTTCACACACAAACTATGCTCCAACTCTAGACATGTTTATGAGAAAACACTGTGACAGGGATTCCCACCTCACCACACACTCCCCCTGTTTTTCCCCTCCCTTTCTTCCACTTTCCCATACACACACATGCACATTCATGACCTCTTTCAATATGGTCTCCTCCTCTTTGGAAGAGTGATATCTAATTTCACGTAACTACACATAACTGTGATAAAGAGTTGGCAGCTGTACTGTGTATGTGTGGTCTAGTCGGGGCATTTTGGCACCGCTCAGTGCCAGTCCATCTTGTCCAGACAGGGCAGTCCTACATTTTTGGAGTTACCCTCTATTTCCAAGACTACACCTCACCTGTCTGCATTCATTTACTGTTCTCTACCCAGGTCTATTCCAGTGTACTGTTTGTTTGACGTTTGCACTGAAGCCACAATGCCAATGGGCACTGTTAAAAGTGAACTTGGGAACCAATTTTTTCTAAAAACCTCAAAGCACCTTAAAAGGGTTCTTCCACCGTTTCAAATTGAAGAACCTCCAAAAGTTCCTTACTTTAGAACTTATACTTTAAACAGTGTAGCCACCAATCAGCATCATTGAATTGCCTGCATGCCTAAATGATGAAAGGCTTGCCTCAAAGAGACTTAAATAGCATATGTGGTTTCTGTCACTGTATGCACTACTGTTACCTTTAGAAAGGATTTAGAAAGTGCTGTTTTTAGGCATGTTTTTAGGCAGGTTTTAGGCACCTAAACACATTAATTAAACGGATTTGTTCAATTGCATCACCAGCTTACCTGATTTTACATTATTGTTGGGTGTTGGATGATAGTTATAAACATGTATGAATGGACCCGGAGATGAACCTTCTACTTTGTATTAATGTTAATTGTATTTATTTTAATATTAGTGTTTTAATGAGCAAATAAACACTTACTGTCCTGATAAGGAGCTTAAGGGACCATACACCTTTGCACAGTACTGTATATTTGATTTATCCCACTTCATTACTTCACTTTATCACTTTATGACTTTGAATGTCTGACCAAGGTTATTTTTAAGCAGTATGCTACATGCTACCCCAATGCAACAGACCAACTTCTCTCTCTAAAGGTGTCCATAATCCCAAAAAGGGGGTATTTAACAACACTGGAACTCTTTCTGGTGCTGTATGTTGTTTTTCTTTTTTTAATATTCTATAAAAAAAAAACATCATCACAGTTTATATAGAACCATTGCTTTAATCAGTTTGTTAAGACTGTGGTACACATGTACACACCTGAGTGTCAGTGTGGTATGTGAGAGAGCCTTTTGATTTTGCAAAGGACTGACGAGGGGAAAAAAACACAAAACTGCACTGCGTTCGGAGGAATGCCTGGAAAACTGTAAAGCAGGAGAACCAAACTGCATGTTTGCTTGCGTGCTGTTGCTCTGTAATCAGTGCACAAGTTGGCATATGTTTTTCCACCCGTCATTCTCCCACGCCATACAGACAGCTCATACATCTCATATTTAGTTATGTGGGAGCATCCTTCTTAAAATACACTCTCAAAAAATGACACTGCATGTTAATGAGCAACACACTCCTGAAGTTAACACTGTTTTATGTCGACATGGTGTATAACAGCCAGCTAAGACCTTTTATAGGGCCACATGTAGGCCATGTGTTATTTCTCCTTCCTTCTCCATTTCTAATGAGAATGTTCAGAAAAGTAAGTCACAGAGCTCCTGAAAGCTAGTACCCTAGCGCTGTCTTATGCAATAAATGAAAAATAAAAAAATGGCCACCTCTCCATCAACCTCCTTTATCTTCATGCTAGATGTATTAAAAGACAAGAGGAGCATGAGGAACACACAAAACAGCTTTAAATATAATTTTATTAAAGGACAAATAACACCTATAACACTCCTAACAGACCCACTCTTCCTTGCATAATTGCTTTAATCCAGGCACATTGGGGGACTTTTAACCCATTTAATGTGCAACCACATTATCTCAATGGGGTTTAAGACAGAACTCCAAAATTAGGCCGTTCCAAAATCTTTTTTTGTTTCCCTGTGAGTCATTGTCTTATTTACTGGGCAAAGCAACTTGGATGACAGACCGCACATTCTCCTGCAGGATTTTCTGGTAGAAAACAGAATTCGTTGTTCCATCAGTTTTTGCAAGACACTTTGAAGCAGCAAAGCATCCCCAAACCGCACGTTTGATTGTTGCTATGATGTTCTTATTGTGTTAGCTTTGCATAAAAGTTCTACCTCAGACTCATCGAGACACAGAACACCATTTCCAAAAGCTTCGATATTTTTTGGCAAATGTGAATGATGGGTGTTTTCACACCTACCCAGTTTGGTCCAAACCAAAATAGCAGGAAAGGTAGTAGTGAAAAGTTCTGCAGACCGCGGTCTGGCCCAAAGGACCAAGATTTGTGCTGAAATCTAACTCTCCTTTGCATGCACACACGTCACACCAGTCCATATTACTGTTGTGATTCCTGTAATCTACTATAACTATAGATTTACACTTGTTAATCATCAGAAATAAGGAATCTGAGGGTAATCTGTTACAGTCATTCTGCTGCTTGAAACATGTGCACTCTAAGGGAGTCGGATTCTAGCAGGGAGTCAGAATTTGGCACAACACCTGAAAAGGCAACTAACCGAATCACGTTGTAGAGGGGCAACATCAGATGCACGCCCTTCTACAAATCAATCAATGTATAGGGAGGTGCAGCCCATGTAAGTGATGGTGACAGAACATAGCGAAGGTCTGCGCTCACTGAATTGCAGTGAGAAACTGAAACTAACTGGACCGAATGTGTGACTGGACCGTGGTTGGTGTGGCACAACAGATAACACCACTACCTGCCACTGAGTTACAACACCATGTGGGAGACCAGGGTTCGATTCCCGGTCTGGGTGACTATGCTGGGCTACACCAATAAGAGTCCTTGGGCGAGACTCCTAACACTACATTGGCCCACCTCTGTAATATGAATAACCTTGTATGTCGCTCTGGATAAGAGCGTCTGCTAAATGCCGTAAATGTAAATGTACAGTGTAAGAAAACCATGAACCTTGGCTCAGACTTTGGTTCGGATTTTGAGTTGTTTACATGCCCTTAGTCTTTATCTTCATTTGGTTAGCAGTGATAGTTAGATTGCAGCTCTTTCATGGGTCCCTCTTTTTCCCTGTCTCTTTGTAATGTGGCATTATGACAGCTGGCCTTATCTAAGGCAAGCAAGGCCTGCAGTTCCTTAAATGTCCATATGCCTTTTTCAATTAAATTCATATTAGGTAATTTCTTGGTCTTTTTTTTTTTTTTTTTTTACAAATAAATAGTTAATAAATAAAAAAAGGTAAATAATAAAAGTTTATTTGCATGTTGAGTTTGTATCTTAGCTTTTTAAAATATCACTAATGTGAAAAGGCATTAAAGCAATATTAACTAACATTGTACAGTAATATACATTGTATAACGGCACTGCGTAGGGTAATACTTTTTTTGCACCTGGATCAGAGTCTAAACTTTCAACCTCATCATATTGTTCCATTGATGATCCTCTAGGTATTTTCCTAGCTGTGAGAAACAACCTAGAATAGCCCTGATGATCTCATCTATTCAGGGGAGCTTTGTAGTGTAGTAAATGTCTGTGGAGAATTACAACCGCTTGCTGATAATATACCCCCGGCTCACCAGAATCGCCACATCATTGTGTCTGTAACTCTTTGTTCTGTGTTATCTACGAGTGAATGGCGGGGTGACGCACGAGGACAGTGCGTAGGATGATGGAGGTCAGGGAGCTCCAGAGGGATCATGATCTAAATGGGAAGCACATGTGGAAATGCCTTCCTAGGTGTTTGTTGATGTTCTGCTCATTGTCTGTGGCTGCGGAGGTTAATGAGCTGTTGAGGCTGTTATCACATCTGTTAATCCTGATGCTTTAGAGTGGCATTTATACTACATTGCTGGGCTATGCAGAGGACCTATTTAGCCTGTTTTTTGACTACTCTACATGTTCCAAAAGTATCCCAGCACCATTCCTAATAAGCAAATTCAGCTTGTTTACACTCATCTCAATAGAAAGGTATTCTTTTATTGCCAATAAAATGGGACAACAAGTAGGTCACCAAGCATCAGCTAACATGGGTATAAAGCTCCCAATCTTGGGCTGTGGACCTCAGTTCTACCCTAGTTCTAACTTTTCTGGAGTGATGGAGTACCATTGGGTAATCCCGAACTGATCATCTAATACCCATACTTGACCTCAACTGATGCTTTTTTACTGAATACAATCAAATCCTTAGTTGTCCACAGCAGTGTTTTAACATCCAATGTACAGTCCTTTCAGAAGACATTCTAACATGATCATGTGAGATATGGCTCTACTGTTTCTCTCACAGGCTAAAGGGAAGGAGAGGCAGTGGCTGAAGAACCAAGCACTGGGGGAGCTGGATGATGCCAAGATCATTGATGGCCTGACTGGAGAGAAAGCCATTTATAAGCGCAGAGGAGAACTGGAGCCAGAGGTGAGAAACAATGGGGTGGGGCATTGTCTTTTTGGTAGCTCTGAGAGCAGTGGAGCCCATGGGAGCTTCATTCAGACAAAGTAGTTCCCACTGATTGAAATTTCAAAGGCTTTACACATTCATCATTGCTTCTAAGCATGCCGTCATTCATATATGTGCTGACATTCACACTTTAGCCATCACTTTGGTCTCCAGGGCACTCTCCTCACTGCTTTGATTATGACTCATATATCAAGTTAGACAGTGAATGGTTTACGTCACACCCACAGAGGTCTACACACAAAGTAAACACTGTTATCTCTCTATCCCATTCACTCTCTAAGGTCGAACTGACCCATTTCACTTCTTGGCAAGCAAATTCAGTAGATACTGTAAAAGCCGTTATTAGCCGGTATTTTGCATGTGACAGAGTAGCATTTGTCACAAGCTAGGTTTACATGTGTATGTTCATCATATTTCATGGGTTTTCTGTTGAAGCACATGTGTTTTTAAGTCTAAAATAAAACATAAAAAAATGTCAGGCTCAGCAAAACCTACTCCAGATGTATTTATTGAGCAGGACTATACTGTATTCACATTCTGTTACATTTTGCGACATATTAAAACACAGCAAAGACTAGTGGGAGAGAGCAGTGCTGTGTTAGCTCACAGAATGTTTATGGAAGTCATTTTTTTTGGATAATGTAACCATCATGCATGGTTTCACGTGACTTAATAAAAGTTTGATTTGAGAAACTTTCTAGTCTTTAATTTGCTCGAGAGATCATGGGAATCCACTCTTGGTCATGAACTGTTTTAAAGTGCTGTAAAATTTGGTGCATAACTTTAGAGCCTGTCTCAAAGTCCACATTTGCAGTTTGTGTTTTTTTACTTAATGCGACACATTTTTGATTTGATCAAAAGTGTGTAAGTGCTTGTTGAGGCTGCTGTTGCAGATAGATGTTTTTTTATGTAACAGACCGTTGCAACATTCTTGCAATCTTACTGTACTTCTTTGACATTTCCAAAACTGTGTGCTAGAACATTATCAATGCATTGACCTGTGAGATACACGCTTAGCCCGATACCGCTATAGTGCAGTATACCATCAAGGGGGGAATTACTTTGTAATTTTGCTTATTTAAGGAAAACTGCACACTTAAAAATGTATCATAAACCACATGAATGCAGACCCCAGGGTCTCAAAATCTTGAGTAAAATTTAGGGACAGGCCCTTTTGCTCTTCTGAAGACCAATCTCTAACTTCCTAAATTTCTATTGTGACGCAAACAGATATTCGTTTTTTACTTCAGCAATACACTACCTAACATATGGTCGCTCTGACTCTAGCAGTGTTTTTTTATTGTTGTTTATTGTGTTAAATGTTCATGATGAATGGGCCAGTAAAAAAAAGAAACCCAAAATGACTTAAAATAAACTCTTTTTACTTTGGCTTTCATTGAAAGGTATTTTTTTCCTTCTGCTGTAAAGTCGTGATTTTGCAGGTATGAAGTGTTTGCGTGACATTGACAATAAGTTCATGTCAGTGAAGCTTATTGAATTAAATTGGGATTCAAAACAAAACTCAGTGGAAACATTGGACTGAAATAGGCTGGGTGTATGAGCTAAAATACGCAGAGAGAAAAGAAGAAATAACAAATCTAAGACTTTTAACGGAAATGTGACTAAAACAACTTGATGAAGTAAAATGGTTGGCTAGCTGTTGTGTTTATGGTTAAGGTGGGGATTGTGCCAGCCTCTCAGGAATGTTTATGTTAACTGTTCTGTGCTTAAGTTTTACTGCTTTTGTCTGTGTTTCCTCAGATATGTCAGATTCTTTTACTTCCCTTTGTTGACATTTACTTTGCACGACAGTTAAATCTCAGACATCTTAAAACACTCAGATGCTCCACTGTGCCCGCAGCGTCTGTTTTATAAATGAACTGGATAAGGAATTAAAAAGGTGCCCTAATGGATTATGAAAGTGACTCCTGTAAAATCTATTAGAAACCTCATGGCGTATTATGCCTTTCAGAAGAGGAGCCTGAGCTAACTCTGCTAAGCTCTACTAAAATAAGAGTGTTTTGTTTTCATTGACTGTGTGCTGTGTGTTAACTGCAGTGTGTCCTCTGTCTGTAGTTGGGCACTCCTCAGCAGAAGCCCAAGCGTTTGCGTCTGCTAGCCGACGTGTCGGGCAGCATGTACCGCTTTAACGGAGTGGATGGGAGGCTGGAGCGCTCAATGGAAGCCGTGTGCATGGTGATGGAGGCTCTGGAGAGCTACGAGCACAAGTTTAAGGTGGGTTGAGTTATTTTTGGAAGAGCTGGACACGCATAATGAAAAGACAGTGTATGAAGTGACTGTAATATGTAGCACCCACTCATTCAGTGCAGTTACAAAAGTAGGAAATTGTCAGAAGTGAAAGTTGTTTTCTTATTTCCAGTACACTGTTTCCATGCCAACGCACCAAGGAAACAGCGGCTGTGTTTACTTCCTCTAAGTGTGCTGGCCTTGCGCTGCTGCCTAATGGGGCTATCCCCAGCAGCTGACACATTGTGATGGAGGTTGCTATGGTAACAGAACCGATGGAGCTGAACATAGCCTCAGAAACTGACCCACGTTTTAGTCAGCGCTGTGTCTATGGCAACAGATATTTGGGGTCAAGCTTCAGTGGTTTGTCTCTCTCTCTCTCTCTCTCTCTCTCTCTCTCTCTCTGTTCCTGCCTTCCTTGCTCTGTCTCTCCCCTCCCTCTGTCCCGCTCTCTCACTTTTTGTTTTCTTTCTTTCTCTCTCTCTCTCTCTCTCTCTTTCTCTCTCTTTTTCTCTCTCTCTCTGAAGCGTGTCCAGCTGTTGGCCAGTGTGCAGGAGGCAGTGAATCACAGTGTTACTGGAAGCTGCTCCCCTGTGTAGCGACAGCAGCACAAAGCCGATCTGTTGTCTCTCCTTTTATTTCCATCTTTGCGAGTCAGTAGGAGTAGTAATGTGGAAGGTCTGGCGGGGGTCTCAGAGGACAGTATTATGTCACTGTGAATAAATGCACATCAGCACAGAGACATGTTCCGTTACTGCGCTTACAGAAGATCTAATTCAACAGGAGTCGAGGTTAACTGGGACTTAGACAAATGAGGCAAAGGGAAGATAGATATATGAGACGGCAGTATCCATGCTCTCTGTGCTTGTGTGTGTCGGGGGGGTGTACCAGACATTACGGCCCCATGCATGCCCTTACTGTCTTATATATGCATCCAGCTGCCCTTTCATGTATCTGTCTTTCAGTGCCACTTATGTAAGACACATTATATAAAGCTCATCTGCTTGTGTTTTCCACTGACACGGGTGCCGCTCATGCAGACATATGTCAGCTGACACTTACTCTTTGACCCACTTCGCATACCTGTGAAGATGTCTCATAAGTTACCCGCAGGAGAGCAGGGGAGCTCTTACGTGTTATATTTCTTATCTGGCAGGCAGGCAATGTTCACACTGACATGTTAGATAGTAAATAGCTAATGTCATTTGTTTCATCCTCAGAAACCTTCAGTTTAAGAACTTGCTTTTGAATATGATTGCTGTCATGCAAAAAATGTGTATCTCTAAAATGACAATTTTACAGGAAGAGGAAAAAAACGTCAATATTATAATAAAAGAATTTCTATTTCATTTCTATTGGTCCATTCATCTCAACATTATGACACAATGTGAAGAGCCTTTGTGGGGCAGTGGTGGCTCAGCGGTTAGAGCGCCAGGATATCGATAACAGGGTTGTGGGTTCGATTCCCGGGCTTGGCAAGCTGCCACTGTTGGGCCCTTGAGCAAGGCCCTTTACCCTCTCTGCTCCCCGGGCGCTGGAGTTGGCTGCCCACCGCTCTGGGTGTGTGTGTGTACTCACTGCCCCTAGCTCACTGGTGTGTGTGTGAGTGTGTGTTCACTACCACAGATGGGTTAAATGCGGAGGACCCATTTCGCTGTACAGTGCACACTGTACAATGACAAATACGTGCACCTTTACCTTTTTACCTTTTTACCTTTAAAGGCACTTGCATAGAAGATAATATTTAAAAATGTTATTTGAAAATGTTTTATGAGGACTTGTCCCTAAACCTGAAAAATTAAGTCTGGTTCTAGAAGTTGCTTAGCATCATAGCTTCACCCATGTGGACAAATTGTTTTAGTGCTTGGAGTTAAGCAGAGTCTTAGCTTACCGAAGAGTCTTACCGAAGCAGTGGAATGTATGAATAAAATAGTTTATAAACGACTGTGAGGCTCTGAGTTTCTGAGCGTCCATTAGTCAGTTTTACACAAAACCATAGACAGACACACAAATACATAACATGCAGATGCTCTAGACACCTCACAGGTCACAGTTCGGTTTATGCAAATGTCTGGATTTTTGACTTTATCCTGCTATTCTACATTTTCTCTCATGTTCCCCTCATGCATCCAATGAATAAAAAAAAAATAAAGATTCCAATTTAATTTATTGTTTATTTCACATTATACAGAATCTCCCCTTCTTATTGAATTCAGTTGATTTCTGTTAGTCTGTTCATGCTGGAATTTTGACACTATGTCAGATTTGATGTAGAAATGAGCAGAAATGAAGATAGAAAACATTAGTTGCATCTTTTCTGCCTTTAAATATTGGAATAATGTTGCCCATGAATTTCAGTGAAGTAGAAGCTGTGCCGGCAGAGCTGACACTTCTACGTTATCTAACACAAAATATCCTTATGAAACTGGTTATGAAATACTGTGGGTGTGTTTTAAAAAAGAAAATGGCAAAAATAACTTCTACTGGTTCATTCTTCAGTTTAAGATCTGTTAAGTAATCACATATTTGTGTAACTTCTGCTTCTTTTTCTGTATCCTCCATGTCAGCATGCTGTATTTAACAGTTCTTTAAACAAAAAGTGGAAAAGGGCTTAAACATAAAGTAAACGTCTCTATATAGTTGTCATTCTCAGGATGGAACTTGTAGTTGTTTGTATGTGTGTGTTCTTCCCTTGTACACAAAGATCACCTCTTCCCCCTTTCCTGTTTTTCTTTCCCCTATAGTATGACATTGTTGGCCACTCCGGAGATGGCTTTGATATAGAACTGGTGAAATGTGACAAAGTGCCCAAGAACAACAAGCAGAGGCTAAAAGTTTTAAAGGTATGTAGCCTGCCCGTGCACTGCGTGCGTTCCCTCATGTTCTCTCCCTTTGTTTGGAAATCTACTTCCTGACAAACCCTTTTTGGATGAAGCCATTCTTCTGATCATCAGGGTGAATGCAGACAGACATGTTTCAAATCATAACAGATGACCCTGCAATGATGCCTTATTCACATATAGCGAAACGCCCCCAAATACTCTGCAGTCCACAGTCACAACCTGTTCTGTTCTTCAGTCAGGGCTTTAATATGGTCTGATGGAGACTAAGTACAGCGTGAGTAATCCACACTTCATAAACACACCTGGCAGTGCAAGCCGACTGTTTTGGTGACATCACCGATGCTGTGCAGTTCTGCTCTGAATGACTTAAATAGTACAGTTGTCTCTGTTGTAGTTCAGAGAAACTGTTTGTGCAGACATGTCACTCGAAATTTGCAAACATTCTCAATTTTGATATAATATATTTTTTATATTATTTTATAAATATATTTGCAGATATACAGTATGTATAACTATTTTAATATGTGAGTATTGTGGAAGTTTATATATTTTTTGTAGTCTTTCTATGTAGATACATCTAAATCACTCTAAAAAAAACTCTCTCATGGGTTTGGAATTCCCTGGTAGAATTTAAAGCCTAAAGCGTCAGATTTACCACCAACATCAGGAACTGACAGAGTCAGTTGGCTAGTCACATTCAGTGTTTAAAGGGGTGTTGGTGATCAATTTTATCCAACAAAAGGAACTCTTATCCTTCTGGAAACCCTACATATATCACTGACTGTGAATATGAGCGGTAGTCCGAGATTCAGTCAGATGTTAAAAATGGAAAACAGTGGCGATAGCTTCATGTCAGGACTCATTACTGAAACAGACAATGGTAAACTGTTACATACAAGCTGTTGTGTGTGTTAATGTCTGTAACAAACTTCAGATCAAACATGCAGTCTTTTGCAAGCTTTAAACATTTGTGTTTTTCCTAAACAGACACATTTAAATTGCATTTCAGTTGATTGCCATTTGCAATTCAGTTGCATTGCAATTAGCCTAGCACTTACTTTTTGCTCCCAAAATACTTCACATAATGATAGAAACAGCTTTTAGTGTATAGTTTTAAAATGTATGTTGGTATATTGTGTACCATATACAATCATGGTCAAATGGTTGTACGCTGTATGTATTTTTAGATATATATATATATATAGTTTTTTTTTATTAATTGTAAATAAGTCAGCTCATGTTATAGCACATTTTCAAAGAATTTGCAGAATTGCAGAAATTAATATTAATTGGAAATAAAATTAAGAAAAGCTTGTCACTTTCTGTCTCTGTCTTGTCCCCAGACCATGCACGCTCACTCTCAGTTCTGTATGAGTGGGGATTACACACTAGAGGGCACGGAGCATGCTGTGAAGGAGCTGGCACGTGAGGAGGCAGATGAGCACTTTGTGATTGTGCTTAGTGATGCTAACCTGGAGCGCTACGGCATCAGCCCTGACCGCTTTGCCCGCACACTCACCAGCAACCCACAGGTCCACGCCTTCGCAATCTTCATCGGCTCTCTTGGAGATCAGGCAGAGAGGTGAGATCATAGCCCATTCTCCCACACACAGCAACACTCACACATGCACTGAAAATATGTTTTAGTATTTTTTTTATATAACCCATAATTAATCATCATTAGTCAATGATAACACTTACTGTCAAGTGTGCTTGACTACATTTTAAGCCTAAATTAAGGCTGAGTGTGTCGTACCAGGACAGAGCCAAGCAGTGACATGGCCTTGGGTGTAAAAATACAAATGTTGAATTATATTGGTAATTACAGTCCAAGGACTGATCTTTTAAGAACAATAAAAGAGTGCTTTGTAATGTAATTATAAAGTCCTTTTCTGCAGGCATTTTATCACTTTGTTGTGGTCTGTGTGGTTAAAATGCTCCTAAGGCTTACCGGCCCAATGAAAGAGTGTAGCTTATAGACTCGTGTAAATGGCTTTCTTTTGTTTTGCATGGCAGCAAAAGCACATGGGAGGAATATGCCGACACGAGTGTGATGCCACTGCGGTGGCCAGAGCACATTCCGCATGGCCTTAATCTGGGCCCGCACTGACTCCTCTCATTTGAGGCCCACCATGATGTAAAGGGCAGGCCTTTCAGAACATGTGTCCTTCTCAAGGGACAGAATGACAGTAATGAATGGTCAGTGAAATAGAAAAAAGAGGACAGGAGGGTGAAAGGAGTAGGGCGTCACTCCACTTTCAGCCCCCTTCCCCCCCCCAACAGGCTTTTTCCCAAGCCCCTGCCTCTTACAAAAGAGCCTGTGTGAATGACAGCCATTGTCAACCCATTGAGGAGTAGGAGCTCACTTTGATTGCAAGCGAAAGCACATTTGCATTGGTAATGTTTTTTTTCTGGGGGGTTGGTTTGGGGTCTTGGGGGGGTCTTTTCTCTATGTCCGACACCCAGGCTCCAGAGAACCCTGCCGGCAGGACGTTCTTTCGTCGCCATGGACACCAAGCAGATCCCTCAAATCCTACAACAGATCTTCACCTCCACCATGCTGTCCAATGCTTGAGCAGCACAAGCTGAAGTGCCACCCGTACTCCACTCTGGACCTGGGTGGGTGTGCTCCTGTCCTGACTTCAAGGTCTCTCCAGCGCTACAGGTTCCAAGTCCTCCCACACAACTTTGGTATCTGCAGAGGAGGCACTGTGAAGTGCTTGCATGTGTTGTATCAGGACACATTTTTAATCTGAACTGGCATTTCGTAAACTGTAGCCTTTTACTTCTGCTAACTTTAGGGTTTTTTTGTCCAGCAACACTATAAATGTATTAGTAACTATGACATGATGTGCGCTGAACCCACTATCCAAGGGTTAAATAATTTAATGACATTAAAACTGGAGATGTGTTTACTGTTGTTGCTGTTCATTTACTGTACATAAATTTAATTTGAATGGTTTTAATTCTTCTAATTGTTATGAATGTAAATTTGACACACAGCATGTCCGACTGTAACCTCTGCACCCTGTTAAATGAGAGCAGTGTTGCGCAAGGCCTGGTGTTTATCTGGGCTTTCCCAGGATTCTCTTCTCACCTCGTGATTGCAGAGTGGACACATCCTGTGAGGGAGAGGCTGAGGAAGGCAGAAAACATCCCACCCCTCTGTCCCATAAAGCTCTCCTCATCTGGAGAAACAAGAACCTCAAGTGCAATTTTACACCACGTTCTTTAGCCACCCCCAGCACCAACACGCAAGCTTCGCTCTAGCATCAACTTTCACACCAAGAGAAAGTGACTGACAGCAAAAGGCTGATATCTGCCAAGGCCAACACTTTCAGCCCGCCATGAATGCTTGCCTGGCATCGGAGCGAGATTGGAAGCAGCTTGCTTTAAAGGGAAAAACAGCAGCTCACATTAGTAGCCAGATAAAGTGTGTTGTTTTGGCAGACAAAGCTGAGGGTATTTTTACCTCTCTGGATTATAGCCTTCTGCATGTCCTGTTTTTTTTTTTGTTGTTGTTAAATGAACTTGAGTGAGGTTTAATTTTACTCCACTTCCTGTCTCCTTTGACCTGTTGGCTTTAGCAGGCGGCAGTAGCAGCGCTGATTGGAATGTTGCCACCCTGACCCTCTGCATTCCCCACATGACTGCATGTGCTCCTTCACTGCCGCTTGCGTAGGTCCTGCAGTCCCCTCCTTCCCATCCTCAGCTCTTTCGGGATGCGTGTGTGTGTTTTCCTGTGTTCCGTGTATGTCAACAGAGCGGCCCTTTTCCTTCCTGTACCACTGGACGTTCTGACGCCCCAGCCTGGCCTCCCCACACTTCTTCTCCAGGAGGGCCACAGGATTTCAAACCCCAGGCTCCGGTTGCGCCCCAGCGACTGGGTGTTGCTGGGGAGAAAGTGGAATTGTAATTTATAGGTGCTGGCCGACTAGCCTCTGTGGAGAGACAGCAGGTGGTAGAAACAGGGAGTGTGTGTGTGTGATGGAGGGAAGATAAGATAAGATAAGATAAGATAAGATAATCCTTTATTAGTCCCGCAGTGGGGAAATTCACAGTGTAGCAGCAGAAAGGGATAGCAGGACACTCAGTTACAAAAAATTTGGATAAATAATTTACACTATATACACACAATATAAATAAGAATTAAAAAAGCAATAAACAATATTATTTACAGTAAAAGACTCTTAATTGCACATGGGGATGGGATATTGCACATAGTATTCCCTGAACATGAACATGTGTGTGTAGTTAAGTGTGTGTGTATGTGGTCCGTTGGGAGCAGTGTTGGTTGTGCAGTCTGACGGCAGCAGGAAGGAAGGACCTGCGATACCGCTCCTTCACACACTTGGGGTGAAGCAGCCTGTCGCTAAAGGAGCTGCCCAGTGCTGCCAGAGTCTCATGCATGGGGTGGGAGCTGTTCTTCCGCATGGATGCCAGCTTGGTTGTCATCCTCCTGTCTCCCACCACCTGCACTGGGTCTAAGAAGCACCCCAGGACAGAGCCGGCCCTCTTGGATTTGGCTGTTGGTCACGTGTGTTTTCACACAAAACACTGGGTTGTGTTGAATGGAGCAGCTCTACAGTGCATTTAAGGGCAAAACCCCAAAGAGAAAGAGGGAAATGTTTGTTAGTATGTGTGAAAGCTTGTGTGTGTATATTAGCTGCAGTCTGCAGGAGCCTAAAAACATCTGTGGAGTAGCCACTGCACTTGCCAAGCCGTTAGTCGTTGTACTGAGATGAGCGTTGTTAATAGCTGTAACGGCATCTATTGATTTAACTGTACACAGCAGTGAAATGCGTTATAATGTCTAATATACATTAGACGTGTTTGGAGATTATTTAATCAATGTGTGATGTGTTTACGTACTCTGTCATTTCCTGTGATTGTCAAATGGTCTGTTCCTAGATCTTAAATCAACTGTCGACTGAGAATTTCAGAAAAAGATCAAATAAAGCTTCACAATAAACACTGTTGTATTTACGTGACCTCTGGGATTTAAAAGGAAAACATGGCTAGAACTGTATTCTATACCTTTTTCTCTTCACTGTGCCTGCAGTAGCATGAGCCTTTTCACTGCTAGTGGAGGAGGCAGGCAGTTTTGCCTCTTTTGGGTCACTTTTTCCATCCGCTTAGGAACAAAATGAAGGATCACTAGGACTGTCTACTGCCTTTAACTGTCCTGCCCAAAGACTATTCCATTACATCTACCTCCAGGATGGTTAGGATTATAATTACATAGTGCACTGTTAATGCACACTTCTCCATTCGCTCTGAGGCCAGGATCTGAAAATATACACCCTTTATTTCTTCACTTTCTTCCCTCTTTCATCTCCCTGTCCTCCCAAGGCTTCATGGTTTTGCCATCCCAGTGTTAAGCCACTGCAGTGTATGGTGTCTGGAAAAAGGGTTGATCATTTGTCCAGATAAGCGGAATTTAGTGCGCTTTATCCTGAGCTAGCGTTTGCTATATAATTGCCTTTTATAATTGGCTTCAACTGTATCGCTGACAGCACACATTTGGCCTGCTCTGAAGGACTTGAGTGGTTGCTTGCCATAGAGGTGAAATACAGGGTTTGCTGCTAATTATTTACTCAACTCAAGTTTGCCAGTCAAGGTCAGTCCTGATAATCGTGGCTAAGTGTCAGCATTTTACTCCGCAAGAACAATTCTTGTGACGTGTAAATGCGCCTAGAGCAGGTCGTCCTCACAAACTGAGTAAACATGCAAGAATTTACAAAGAATTAGACATTCTTGTCAAAAAGCCCAATTATACTGACCATGCTTTCAGTTATCGAAGCCACAAAAGAGACAAACATTCAAAGGGGTGAATACTTTTTAAAGGCACTGTATTTAGTCAGTAAGCATTTTTTTAGGAATGATGTTAGAATAAATACAAAACCAGGCAATATATGTATTGTATAAAACAGTAAACGGAGAGTTTGTTTGTGTTAGCTTATTCATTTGTGATCCTCCCTTTGAGGAAGTCCAGTATTCACAGTTACTATTCATTATGCACTTCTTTACTTTCAGATGTACAGTGTATGGCTGACGCTCTTATCCAGAGTGACTTACATCTGCATTATGTAACACAAGTAAAAGAATGTAGTGTTAGAAGTCTTGCTCAAAAACTCTTATTGAGTGTAATGTACTACACATTTTCTGTTTCTCTGATCAGTCCTTCATTAAAGTAAATCAGATGAGCTGCTGGTGGACCTGAACAGATCCATACAGTGGCTGGAGCATACAAAGAAGACAGCAAGCAAACCTTTGTTCTTCGAATCTCAGATACAGTTTAATGCAACATTTGAGCACTAATGATCAAATTACACATTTTGAGAATCTTTAAAGTTAAAGGAACACAACATCACAACCTTATCAAAAACATACCCATAGTTAATGTGTAAGGTCTGAGCTGAGTCCATAGGACTGGTTAGGCAGGTCAGTAATTGTCATTAGGATGTTTTAGTTGTCATTAGGATATTTTAGTTACTTAATAATTCTCTGACTCCACTATCGTTGTGCTCTACCTCAGCAATGATGAGCTCCTTGGCACACCTGGCTGAGGGTCTAAAAATGAAGCTAATGGATGCCAACAAAGCAGACAAAGGCTATAAAAAGAAATCAGAGCACCTACATCTTGCAATTTCCACTGTCTATGTATTTACTGTAATGTTACATATTACTTTTACAAAAACACGCTCACTGTCCAGATAAGTCCACATGTATTTTGTTGACCCTGTTAAAAAATACGGTATATGGTAGGACAGTGTCCGTTTCTGTGTAGTTTTTTCCAGAGTTGCGTTGCATGCTTCTGATCCATTGACTGATGTGTTTGGACTCTGTTGTGTCATGACTGCATGACTACAGGTGACTAATTCTCTTTCAGCACACCTGTTAATGCTATTTATACACCTCTGTGCTCTATGTCGAGCAACTTCAATTGTCTAGACTTCTAGGACATGACAACCAAGAGCAAATGTTTATTTTCACAAGCTCACAACTGTGTATTCTCTCTGCTTCCAGCAGGTACTTGATGCCTTTGTTCAAGCAGCAGCCTGCAGAGATTTCCTCTCGTATGTGTCAGGGCCTCGTTACAGTTGCCCAAGTACCTGTGCGGAGGCTACAAATGACTAAGAGTACTGCTTTAATGCCTATAAGCACAGGTAATACCATGCTGCGGTTCTGTCATTTTACCAGAGGAACCCAACCATTGACACAATTACAAAGCCGCTTCCTCTGACAACATATAGATGACCTGTGTTTGTGGGCTGTTTGATTGGGGGCTGTGTTTTCTCCCCGGCTTCTCTTTTCCTCAGTAATGAGAGATTGATCCACATGATCCACAGTCATTCGGTCTAACACTGGGAGAATGTGACTCTATCGTGACTGTTATGTAATGATCTGTTGTTACTGTACAGTCAAACTCATCACCAGTCTCTAACGCTTGGAAGAATGTGACCTTAGCTTGCACTCTGTGTTTCTATATAAAGATAGGCTGTTTGGCAATGTTCTGTTTGGAAACATGGTAACTGTAAGATTAGGAACATGACAGGGTATACATGTAGGCAGGGATTTGGGGCCCCTGGGATCCACAACTAACAATTCTGTTCAAATTCTCAATAAATTTTTAGGGCCCCTGTCAGTCACAGGCCCTTCATATAGTCCTACCTGTGAACACTGGTTTACTGATGGGCCTGAGAGTAGGCACTGAGGTTTCTAGAGAAGCTGCATCCAAATAACACACAAACCTACCGTTCAAACCAAGACACCTAGGCCTCACCTCTATCTCTGTGAACTTTGGGACTTAAAATGAATCTTAAATAGATATACATAGACAGACACATGTGGATTACATTGATAAACTGTCACATTTTTTTAAATATAAATATTAATGGGAAAATAGAAACCTAAGATAAGATAAGATAATCCTTTATTAGTCCCACAGTGGGGAAATTCTCAGTGTCACAGCAGAAAGGGATAGCAAGACACTCAGTTACAAAAATGTAGATAAATAAAACCTGTAGAAACATAGCTAACTAGAATTTAATGTGTAGTGGTTGATGTTTGGTTTTTAAGCATTTTTATTTGTGGTCAAACCCAACGTTGTTTTCTCTTTCCTGTATGTTGTCCTGTATGTAGGGTTCGCTGCCAGGGATTTTTGGCACCATTCAAAAATATTACACTGAGCACCACAACTCTAACAGTTCTGCCAAAATCAATTAATGCTTTTTTTTAGGGCCGCTGTCAGACGCAGGCCCTTAGAATCATCCTAACACCCCCCCAAATATAGAGCAGACCTGGTTAAGTTACTGCAACCTGACAAAGTGTTCCCAATGTTCCCAAACCTGTGAGGTGTGCGTCAACCTGAATGCAGCAGATTACTGATTAAACCACCAAGGTGAAACTTGCACACCTCTGCAGAGTTCTTCATGTTAATAAGTTGCAGATTAACCAAGATTTCTAATCACCTTTTAAAATCTACTAAGTCTACTAAGTGTGATACTTTAGATGCATCAGCTAATAGGATATTATAGTCATCCGCAGTCATGTGTAGTGCAGGGTTTATATTTTATTATTATTATTTTGCATTGACTCTTACAATAACATGTTGAGGAACCAGGTGGTTGTGGGAGTGGAATGCGGCAGCAGCACAGCATTACGTCGCTGTGTGTGGTGTTGTGATCCCACTGGGAGGAGCTTGTATCTAGAGCTGTCATTACTCGCTAATTAATCTGCCCTAAAGCAGCTGTAGAGCTTTACCAATGAGTCAACCTACTCTGCCTGCACAAACTACATCTGAACACACATACTTATGGGAAGGATCTGCAAGTACATTACCGCTCTAATGTTAACATTGCATTTACTTAACTACTACTCTCAGCAACTGCTAATGGGAGAAAACACAAGAGTATATTCTCTGTACAGATGAGCAGAAACAGGATATTTATGACTGCTGTGTCTTCTCTAATTTAGACAATATTAAATAATGTTAATGTGGTATTGGCTGTGTCTTGGTGTTTCCTATACCTTGTCATAATCATGGACTCAGCTACTACTAAGTCTTGGTTGTGACTTGACTCTACGTGTCCCTGGTCTCAGACTTGACATATACTGCACATATGTTTGTCCATTTTAATAGAGAGCAGTTTCTAAATCATGTATTTGTTATGAATTGTCACAGTTATGAACATTAGCTGAGAGCAGACTGGAGATTGGGTTTAGCTTTATGCTGAATCACTGTCGTTAAAAAGACCTGTAATCTTAACAGTCCCAACCAATCAGTAAGTGACGTCTGATCATCAGATTAAAAACAAAGTCATCTGGGACAAAAGATCAGCACATGGTAAATACTGATTAAATCATAACAGGATGAACTAGTGCACCGACACGCATTCTCTCATTCTCTGAGTTTGGTCATAACTGGTGAAATGCAGGAGTATGTTGTTTTTGGGAGGCCCACCCAAGCAGGTTTATTATGTAATTATTCATATTTGTATCCCATTGGTAGATCAGTAAGATTATGAATCTTACGAGACGTCGGTCAGTGCTGAAACTGGAAGGAACGCTATTGCTATACTAGTAAGAATCCCTGGGATGAACCTAAAATGTACTTTCACTTACTATTGGAGGGGCACATCTGCTAAATCTAAATACAGGAGGACCACAAGTAAACGTGTGTGTTCTCAGTGCATAGGAGCAGAAACCAGAAGTAGATGTCAGGTAGATGTGTGTTAGGTAGACTGTAAACAAATACCTGTCTTTTTACTGGATATTCTTTTGTAGATCTTTCTGTTTGAGCTCTCCACAGTATTTACTGTTTACCCCACAGCTCAGACCCATCAGACTTGCAATAATAGACCAGTGTTGCATGTAATTATTCAGAAATATTACCTAAAGATTAATATTCTAAAACTAGCTGTAAAGTTAGCTGAAAGGCTAACTAGCTTTTTGGCTTTTACAATTTTGGCTGAAATTTTATGTTGCTAAATTTATACCTTTGGCCCGTTCCACCATGTCTTAGAAATGTTAATATTTTATCAATTAAATAGACATATATAGACAGTGTTTAGACAGTGTCTAGTTACGTCTCTGTAACAGGCAAGTTATAACTGCACACTGGCATGATTTTAAAGCAAGAAATATTTTAATTATAGACTTCCAACTTAATGTTAGGTAAAAAAAAAAACTATATATGTGTACTGTAAAAATATTGTGTTTGTACATGTTTGCTAATAATCTGGTCATATATAGGTAGTTAGCCACAGACCCCTCAATGAGCTGAAGGGGTATAAAGCCCCAGCATTGAGCTGTGGAGCAGTGGAATTGTGTTCTCTGGAGTTGAGAATGAGGTGGAGTGGTGATTGACTAACATCCTGACCTCATTATTGGTCGCGTTGCTGAATGCAATCAAATCCTCACAGCAGTGCTCTAAAAACTAGTAGAAAGCCTTCCCTGGACTGTACAGTTCCAACAAAGACAGAATAAACTTCTTTGTTTTAATCTTTTTTTTTAAACACCTTTGATTTTTGATGAAACGATGAATGGAATATGTTTGTACATTTCGTGTATATTTCCTCCTGCATTGTGATAATATCATATAGGGCCTCTAGTGATTTCCACCTCTTGTGGAGTCCAGAAGCTTCACCAGTGACGGGGTTAAGTGTTTCCCAGGCTGCCACAGCACAGAGGAGAGGGGCTGAGGGGGAAACTGTGCTAGTGACAGATTCTCAGTTTCACACTCTGAACAGATCTGTCCCTGCTGCTGCTGCTGCTGGCTTACACACTCATGTAGTGTCTAGCATGAGGCCTTGCAGTGATACCGAGTCCAGATGTCTTGGAATGACTTGTTTTGTGTTTCCAAATTCTCGCTCTAGCTGTTGCATCAGCCTATTCACTGGTGTGCACTACAATTGGCACTGTGGGATTGAACTCTTCCAGAATTTGGGGAATTTTGGCATCACTTTCTAATTTCACTAATGATTATCCTTCTGCTTTCATTTAGAGTCCATGTGGTGCATTTTTATAAACGCTGGACTCTTCCAGTCTGGGTGTGACATCTTTGGCTCAGTACTGAGGAGACACGGATTAGTTTAGTGTGTGTGCAATGCGTGTTCAGTTCTGTACAGTTCTGTACAGGACAGTCACATGACATACAACAGTTATCCTGACTTTGTTAAAAAAAAAACAGGAAAACCAGGGGTCATCTTAAAAAAGCTCGCTAGCTTAACCCCTAGCTAAGTTAACATTTGCCATTTACTTATTTGTCTTTGTCTTGATGACATCTGTTCTTCGTTGGCAAGTGCCACATTGTCTCAGACATTTAAATATTTTATCAGTAGAAAAATTGATATATAGGCGTGAAGTGCAGAGCTACGCCCTCTGATGAATGTAAATGTTTGCTAGCTAGCTAACAGGCTAGTTAGTCACAGGCACTGGCACGTTTTTTAAACTAAAAGAAAGCAATAAATCTGGATTGGATGTCTTCTAACTTGTTTGGTGCTTGTCAGATAAATAACTAAATATGTGTACTGTAAATACTGTAAATATCTTTGTTTTGTGTTTGTTTGTTTGTTTGTTGTTTATAAATGATCTAAGTAGCATCCTGTTTAGAGAAAAACAGGGAGTAACCCAAAAACTTAGGAACAATACTTTATTGGTTACCAAGTTAAGTTCGGTTTAAACATTTATTATTAGATTTTAATGTGTATATACTCACACAATTAAGGTAATGCTTTAAAATTGGATGCATATCCCTCACTTACATTAATTTCATTAAGCTGGAAAGCCACTGACATCACCAAACTGGTGCTTCTGTCATTCTGTTACATTATAAGTGAGATTTAGTGAGCCTGTTCCAGAAACAGCTATGCATGCCCAAGGCATGACACTACCTCCACCATGCTTGTGCAGTGAGCTTGTACCTTCGGGCTCATGTTGATGTCATGATTGGCCTTTCCATCACTTTGGGACAGGTTAGTGTTGGTCTCATCAGTCTCTAGAACTTTGCTACACAGCTTTTGTGGCTCATCACTGTATTTTTACTGGAATACTGGAATGTTGTGCAGTCTTCACAGGCAACACTTGGGCTTAAACCAAGAACTTATATATGTTTAAACAGCAAATCTAACATGGCACACCTGGCTAACAAGGCACTGCTGTCAGTCACATAGTCCGATTTGTCTGAGTCTGAGATTTATACCACATCTAGGTGTAAATATTAGAGACAAAATGCTGAAATTATTATCTTAAAATGAGACTGTGATCTCAAACCCAAATGTCTTGGTGAGGAGACTGTAAGACTGTGTGCCTAGGGGGCATACCTTCTAGTTTGTGAATTCACCACTTAACATGTGTCAATTACTGACACAGCTGTTCAGCTGCATGCACACAGCTTGTTTAATCTACATACAAATGGATTACTAACAGAATAGTCAGCTTGCCAAATGCCAGATGATGGCCTAAAGGTTTGAACTGTGGAACTACATTCTGTGTGTGATAGAGCTTTTAATATCTTTACCATGAGTTGGAGTGGTGATTATGATCCAGAACTAATCATTCAACACCAGTACCTGACCTCACTAATGTTCCTCACAGCAACGTAAAGCCTTCCCGCAGGTGTAGAGACTGTTACTGCCACACAGTTGGGACAAACTCCCTTGATGTTGGAGGAAATATCGTATGAGCAAACTTTTGGACAAATGTGCACATGTTCTTACATTGTATAAAAACAGGAGCGCACATGTGTGTGTGTGTGTGTGTGTGTGTGTGTGTGTGTGTGTGTGTCTTCTCACACCCCTGCATCCAGCTGGCTTAGTCATAGAGCTCCTCTCACTTTCCCAGCCCGGAGTCCCAGGCTCTGTCCACAGCTGCATTCCAGCCTTTCACTGCAGGATTCTGCTGGCCAATGCAAATGAATCATCACTGCCCCTTCCTTCATTTCAGTGGGAGTGGGAGCCGCCAAGGGTTCACATACACATGTTCTTCAGGGACAGTCGTCCACATTAAGAATTGCATGCATCAAAAATTGATCTATAAAAGCTTTCTATTAGCCAGTTATATGCAAACATAATTATTGCAGTAGACAAAACTTGATATACAGACATTATGGTGCTGTAATGTATTGACATTCTAGTTGTGTTGATCTTGAGCCATAAACCTTTTCATTCTTTTCCAGTATTATTTAGATTATTTTTATACAAATTATCATCCTGCTCTTGAAAGGCGGATCATTTTGAAATTTTGAAAGAACTGGCATTTTAGGGTTCACCTGAAATGGCAGAGAAGGCTTTTGTAGTAGGTTTGTGGTAGATATGGTTAATGCGTATCTTTCCATCATCTCAAACATCTCACACTCACACACTCCCTGTGTTTCTGTTTCATTTTACTGCAATTCTCTCAACATTAGAAACTGATGAAACACTAGACTCGCCATGCTTTAATGTTCAACATATTCAACAGCATTTTTTCCGCACGTTAACACAGTTCCCTGTGGTCTTAATAAAATACCTGTAACATCTAATCAACCCATGTTCAGAACCGTCCGTTTGAGGGCCTGTTTCTTTAAATGATAATTGGCCAATGCTCTTCCCTCTTACTCCTCTCCCTGGCTACACAAATTCTTAAACTTTACCTTCAGCTTAGTTCTCATTTGTCTCTATTTGCACTAGCTAGCTAAGATTTACTCCACCTTGAGTTCACATCTCTTGCTTGCTCACTCGCTCAGTCTCCCACATCGTACACACACACATAAACACACACACACATCTCTCTGTCTCTCTTACTGTCCCGTTACCTAGAATGTTTTAACCTACGTCTGCCTTTAGAAACTCCTTCACCTTCGCAAAGGTAGTGGGTGGAGCTCCTCAGATGAGCAGTAGAATTCTAATAAAATGGCTTGTGACCTTAGGAAGCCGAGCCAAATGTGAACGACATGTTGAATGCTCTGTTTTTTGGCAGCTCGCAACAAACTGACAGATTTGTCTTCTTTCAGAGGTTGTGTGTTTGTAGGCACGCCAGCTATCCAAATGTGTGTGCACACACATATTTCCAAAGTGTTGCATATATATTACCTCTAAAGCTTTTCTCTCTTCTCCTCTTTCTGCTGAAGCGGACTGCCCTGGTTTCATTAATAGGTACCATATGCATTGCCCCTGCGATGGCCTATATGACATGACTACTTTTGCTTAATAGTCCATGAATCTTTTTGCTGAGCTGCTTGGCTGGAAACTGAGGGCAGACACACTTTTTCCGTTTATCACTAGCAGCGCTGGAGAGAGTGGTGAAAAGAAGCCTTTCATGCGTATGTGTGTGTGTGTGTTTTGCATACTGCAATAGCTGTAACAGGTCTGAATACACTGTGTGGGTCTGTTGGTTAGACGTAATTACGCATATACCTGCAGTCTAGAACATTCCCCGCCTGCTCTGCGTCTGATGTGTGAGTGTTACTGTCAGATTATAAATGACAGTATGATTAAGTAGTTTGATGCTGTGCAGAACTCCACATTTTAATGATCAGAGAGATTAGGAAATGCCACATGAGGGCACAAGACCTGCATTTTTCAGCCTATGACATGTAAACTAATCATTTAGAGTGGTTTGGTGTTAAATGAATAGAAACTATCAGACTCTGGTTTCTGCATAGAAGTGGTGATGGGAACTAGGGGTACAAAAAAGCATTGGAATTTCCCTTTAACCATATATTTGCATGTATTTGTACAGACATTTCGTATAGTTGTTGGTACAGAGCATGACTTGGAATTGTTGGCATGTAAACCATCCTGGAGGGGGGGAAATGTATGGGCTGATTTACTGCTGTTAGCATTATAGGTAATGTGATAGGAGCTTAAAACTTGGCTCAGTTCTGCATCTCTGTTTTTCTAGACTTCTAAGCTTCTCAGCGACTTCAGTGGTACATGTTTCCACAAGGCTTTTAAGCCATGTCTTCTGAGAGTAACCCTAAAGCATTTTGGAGAACCATTTGGAGCTCGACCACAACCACTGGGCCCACGTGAAATCTGGACTGGAACGAATGCCTAAAGGTCATGTTCCGCAGATCACAGCATCATGTGATGATACACTCCCTGATATATCATCTTAAAATGATGACTGCAGCTCCCATCCCAAAAACAACACCGCTAAATGTAGCATCTTAAGCTGCATGTCACATGATTCACAGTCGTCTCAGTGCACCGAGCAGTGTTTACGGATCACAGGATGCTAACCCAAACCCCTTTGGTCTTTTGGTTCCAGTCCTACGTAATACATCTGTTCCACAGGTAACGACATTGAACACAGACGTGGTTTCAACACCTGGCAGATGCCTGAAGATGAAGATCTCTTTATAGTAGAGACGTCAGAGCCTTCAGAAGACATTCCTCTGTCACTGAGCCAGAGACTCACCTCAGCTGTCTGCTCTCTCTGTTTTAATCAGTGGGAGTTTTTACAAGGATATTAATAAAACAGTTATTCATTGTTTTCAGGTGTTTCCAGGTTATTCAAATGCTCACATCAAACAATTATCCTAAAGTTTAAGCACGAATTACATTTAAAAAAATATATAAAAACTTTGCATGGGATTTTTTATATAATGATGATATAGCATAACGGCAGCTGCTATTCGATACACTGGACACTGCTTTTTTATAATCAAGTTGATTTAAGTTGATTTGATTCTATAATTACATTAACATTTTGATATAATCTAAAAACACATGCATAAATGGTTCTGCATGTTCCTCCACCAATCAGCATAGCATTCTCTGCATCTTCTCCATACTTTGACCCTATGATCCAGTTGCCGTAGGCAGAATCTGGACTCATCGCTTAACATAACGTTCAGGTTGCCGACACCAGCACAAACAGGCATGTATGCATGTTCCTTACAAATGTGGCACCATTCAAAAATAAAATGAACCGCCTTTCCAACCACATAAGATTTATTGCCAAGGAGCATTGTTACAACAAAGATAAACCTACCAAACACAAATTTCCTTTTCACTTTTTGTGCTAAGTTTATTTTTCTATAGCTGTTATATGTAACTTTCTACACATTGATTTTGTCTGAATAGTTATTAATATATCTTGTTGTATTCTATAACACTGGTTTACTCTCTTTGTTTGCATTGCAGATTGCAGTTCCATTGTTGCATATCGTTGCCCTATGGCAACAAAATTCAATAATCCTGCAGCCCTCTCTGCACCAATAATTTTGATTGTGATATTCTTTCCTGACGTTTTTGGAATTCATGCAGTAAAGGGTTAATCTAACTTTAAAGATCCATATGTCATGTAGGTAAACAGCAATCTGATTATTTATGTGTTCAGGTGGGGTTTTCTCAATATCAGATGAGAAGTCCATGTAAACGCAATAGAAGAATCATTGCCAAAATCTTTTTGAAGGTTTTATTGCATGTAAATGTGCTGGCTTAAGTGTAACCCATATATTCAGCCTACATATGGCTCTTGAGATGTAAAGAGCAGTCTCTTTTGTTTGAGAGCAGCTATCACTTTGCATATTGTTGCTCCGTGGATATAGACTACAATTAGAGAGGGTAATTTCACACCAACGTTACTGACCTGCAGATGATGAAGCCCCTTAGGGCTCTTGCCTCGGGCTGAGGTTGAGTAAGCAAATCCAGGAAGAAGTGAGCAAACTCCATGGTGGAAATTTAAGGCCACATTAGAAAAGAACATTTCACAAGCAGTGACCCTTGACACTTGTCAGGGTATTCAATCTGCCATTGACCACAGGAGGAGGAATCACCTCACCCAGAGCTTCAACTTGGACCAGGCTTGTCACTATGAAACTTGATTCTAGACTTTCTGAAAAAGACAGGATTCAAAACAGAGGCTCATGCTTCATCACCCTGAACACCAGAGTCCCCCAGGGTTGTGTACTGGGCCCTCTGCCCTCAACCTCTCCTGATCTCTAAACACCCCCTCCTCAGGGAAGAAGGCTCACCAGCTGCTCTTCTTTTTGAGGAGACTGAAGAAGACGTGTCCTAGACCATCATAGAGAGCATTTTGACCTCTAGCATCACTGTCTGGTATGGAAACTGTTCTGTCTGTTCCAGACTGTTCCAGCAGTAGGAGGGGAAGCGCATTACTGGGTCAGGTTTTCCTGCTTTCAAAGATATCTATACCACAAGGTGAATAAGAAAGGCCAGCAGCATCTAGAAGGGTCTCGCTCACTCTTTACATGGACTGTTTACATCTCTCCCATGTGGATGTAGACAGCAGAGCATTTGGGCCAGGCCCTCAAAGCCAGAGATGAAAAAATCAGTTGTCTATGTATCGATATTAATCAGTATTGGGCGTTATTTTGCCAAAAAATGCAATTTGTCAATATTTCTCCAATTATCCTAAAGCCAGCAGTACAAGAAAAGTACAAAAGTAACTGTCCAAAAGATAAAAGAATCATGTCCAAAGTGATAATGTTTTTAGCATCTGTCCCTGCCCTCGATTGGTATTGCCCGATCGTACTGAAAGGAGATCTGTGATCGATATTGGCCCCAAAACTCCAGACTCATGAATAGTTCCTTCCCCCAGGCAGTCAGACTCCTAAACAGATCTGCCGGATGGCTGTATATTTCATTTCTTGCTCAACACTCCTGTGGTGAGAAGGAATGATAATAAAGTAGACTTTAAGGTTGGAGTTCGCCTGGCTCTCTGTTTATGCTATTCAGTGAAACCTCTTTAAAAGAAAACGTCAAATGAAAAGTAAATAAATCAATACTTATTGCGTCTGCCATTTCAGCTAATAGGTAAATGGAGCTGGCATTTGTGTAGCATCCATTACAGATTGGTAAGCCACAACTATGTGATGAGTGTGTGAGCCACGCAGAGCTTTAAACGTTTGTTGGCAGCTACGGCTCATGCTGAGCGAGCTTGTGCAGGTCACTTGCGCTGGTTGCTCTGATGAGTAGGTATTGACAGAAAATAATTAAGAGGGCTTGGGCTGAACTCAACCCTGAGGCTGTGTGGAGCACTGCTGTAGCTGACCACTTCAGCTAAGCACCCCACCCAGCCCCCCATTAATCCTGCTAGTGGAGTGGGTTGCGAACTACAATTAACAGACCAGTGGACCTGAGAGCAGTTCACAAAAGGCACATGATGATGATCTGCAGTGTGAAATGCTTTTCTCTCGATTACGCTGCTCCATTTTTGATTAAATGAAATAGAAAGTTGCTGGTGGTAACACCAGAAGTGTCTAATTGGTTTACAGAGAACCCCCATCTGCCCCAGGGAAGGTGTGGCCAAGGTAAACAGATACCTTCTCAGCCCTTAGCCTCCAGGTGCAGGGGAAAGTCATTTAAACCTAGCTAAACTAAATAAGAGGGCTGTGATGCCAAATTAAGCAGTCACCCGCCCACATCCCTGACCCGGCCTGAAGGGAAGAGGGCTTGGGGCAGACGGGGAGGTGTAAGGGAGTACTTAGTGGTCATTCTTTTTTGTTTTTGAGCCTCTGAGGAAATAATTGCACATAGTAATTTTGATCACCATCTGGAAACCGGTGTGGATTGTTCAAGGTCCATTCGACCCCCTCATGATTTATGGTAGTCATGGCGAAGTCAAGTATATTTTTTTCTTATGTTCTCATATCTCTCATTTATATCATTTTTACACCATTTTAAAAAGGAACTTGTGTAATCATTTCATGAATGATAATAAAAAGCACCAAGGCCTTTTTAAAATGCTCTTAAAATGCAACAAAGGGTTCTTTGAGCGATTCCCTAGAGGAACCACATGTTGAGTTTAAGGTTTAAAGAACCTTTTTTCTTTTTTTATCAGTTCAAGGTGTTTCAAGGTTGCTTTTAAGGTTTTAAGGTTGCTACCTGTCTTGGACTAGTTGTCCACCCCCCATTACCAACTGCATTGAAGTTTACATGAACTCTAGCTATTATCTTCTAAAATCTGTGATTTTATTACCATCATTATTATTATTATCATTATTATTACCATTAACCATCATCATTACTTTCACTCTTTCACTCTTGCCACCACTACTGTTACTATAGCCTCACACCTGAGCATATAACAGCAGTCCTGTGGGATGGTACTGTGACTTTTAATTAATATTATTTTATTAAGTGCTTTTGACCAGAGGAGAATAGAAGCCCTTGAGACACTTAAGGCTGTGTGTTACTGTGATGTTGACAGTAAGGCAAGGCCTCTTGCAGCTTATTGGTTTATTAGAAATGTTCTAAAATGACAGGAAATAAACTCTGATTACATTACGTTAACTTTAAGATAATTTCTCCTCCTCCTTTTAAGTTACTAAGTTAAGTTACAGGGGCAAGATAATCAATCATACCATAAGCTGAAGTAAAAATCTCACATAATGGTGTAATACAGTTTAAAACTCATCAGATTCACTTTCTCCAGATACCTGCCAGGAAATAAGAAGCATTAAGTACCTCTCTGTTCACTTCTGCATCGTGCTTTGATCACTGAAGACAAGGCATGGGTTTGTAATATTATTTAACCTTCTAAAGGGCTGTTCAGTGTGATTTATGATAATTAATGAGCAGCTATTTTTTGCTCCATGTAGGATGGAATTGTACTCAATTTAAAAGGCATTTGCAGAAGACAGCTCGTCTTTCATGACTGTTCTCAAGGCCTGCTAAAATGAGCCCCTCTGTGTCACTGGCAGACCCCTGCCTCATTCTCATTCATGAACTCTGAAAGTGGTCTTTCTTTCCTCTGCTGGCAAACACTGGCCTGCTGCAAGCAGATAAGTGAGCTGTGCTGAGAGATGCATTGAGGAGTGAATGAGGACAAATTGTTTAGCACTGTGGATTATGGTCAGGGCTGAGTTCACAGTCTCTGCCCCACTCTCCTTGTCATTCCCTTTCACTGTGGAGCTCTTTCTCTCGCATTATCAGCACAGCAGCAGTCGTTCTGAATGCTGTGCATTCAGTTTTACCATTGTCCTTGATGCAAATCCACAACCTAGACAGTGGATTCTTATCAGGATCATTATCAGGATCACAAACAGGGTGGACTCTGTTGGTAATTAAGAGCATGACCACCTTCAGTCCAGTCTAGATTGTTATCTTGAAGATTTACTTCTTCTTAAGATCCCATGTTTACTCTTGTGCCTTCTCTGTTGTACTTGCTAGACGAACAAAGGGCAGCACACGCTTCAGTCGCATTGATTTAGTTTTAACTTTCTTATATTTCAAATGTTCTTTTTCCTCTCTCCCTTACACACATGGCTGTAACTGTGTATGTGTTATATGCATAAGAAAGCATTCTAATTACTCCATCCATAAAATCTTTCCTATTCAATCATTTATTAAGGAAACTTTTCTAGGCATGTGGTCCCTCTGACTGGATTCTCATTTTTCCTTTTTTTTAGTTAATCATTGTAATTCAGTGAGTCTTAACATTTAAATATTTAGGTCTCAATGTAAATACTACTGTACTGCTGAAACACTGAGATAAAGAACTCATCAGCACATTGATTTATCAGTCTACTCAGGCTTTAGTAGAGCTCAGTAACACTGAGATAAATAACTGATCAGCACAGTGATTTATCAGTCTACTCAGGCTTTAGTAGAGCTCAGTAACACTGAGATAAATAACTGATCAGTACAGTGATTTATCAGTCTACTCAGGCTTTAGTAAATCTCAGTAACACTGAGATAAATAACTGATCAGCACAGTGATTTATCAGTCTACTCAGCCTTGAGTAGAGCTCAGTAACACTGAGATAAATAACTGATCAGTACAGTGATTTATCAGTCTACTCAGGCTTTAGTAGAGCTCAGTAACACTGAGATAAATAACTGATCAGCACAGTGATTTATCAGTCTACTCAGGCTTTAGTAGAGCTCAGTAACACTGAGATAAATAACTGATCACAGTGATTGATCAGTCTACTCATGCTTTAGTAGAGTTCAGTAACACTGAGATAAATAACTGATCAGCACAGTGATTTATCAGTCTACTCAGACTTTAGTAGAGCTCAGTAACACTGAGATAAATAACTGATCAGCACAGTGATTTATCAGTCTACTCAGACTTTAGTAGAGCTCAGTAACACTGAGATAAATAACTGATCAGCACAGTGATTTATCAGTCTACTCAGACTTTAGTAGAGCTCAGTAACACTGAGATAAATAACTGATCAGCACAGTGATTTATCAGTCTACTCATGCTTTAGCGGAGTAACTTGTTATCCAGAAAATGTTTTGAAAACTGTCTTTCTAAAGCATAACAGGCTGAATACAGATACTTAACTTCTGTATTCGTATTCCCAGTACTTGTTTGTCCACAGACAGGTTATGGCTTTTGTCCCAGGGCAGTGATCAATCAATGTGTCAAAGGACATCCCACAGCAGATGATACGTTCTTAGCGATTTAGCTCCACAATAGAAGTGGCACAGAAAGCCATCTGGGCCTTGCATCTGCCTTGGCCTACACTCTCTGACTGACAATACAAGCTCAATGTAGTAAGCTGAATTAGATTCACTTTAACTGGATTTTGTCCGGATATGCTTAATCTACAGCTTTATGTTTTACACACTCTCTGTGAGAAGACATTTTTGGTGTCCAAGGTTTTTTTGTAGCTATAATGCTAATGTGACTACAAAAATGAAAATCTCTCACCAGATAGTTTTTGGGCAACCTAGGACTTAACCTAAGACTTAAATTAGCCTCACAGCTCTCGGCTGACTATGTTTGAGGCGGGGTAATGGGGAGATATTAGCTCTTTGAGAGGCTGTCAAGCTAAATTAAGTGCTGTTTTCCTCCTTCACACACATCAAGGACATAAATTGTTAATCCAGCTTTTTTCTCTTTTCTTATTTGCTGACCACCCTCTGTGCCTTGTTGTGTGACCTTTGCTCTAGGCCTCCTTTGCAGTGTGTTTGGGTGAAAGGTGGCTGGTGACACAGAGGTCAAGGGAAGGACAGAGACAATACAGGGCCTGCATGAGAGATGAATGTGCATGGCCTGGGTGTTCCATCATTCAAAAGCAATATGCCTTGCTGGCCTGGGGGCAGCATACCATAACGCAGCCTACCATCAGCCCTCTCTGCAGTTCACTGTGTGTAGTTCAGGAAGTCTGTTTATGTGAGCTAAGTTCCATATGAAATATGTGGGGCATTAAAACAGACTGGTTCTTGCTGATGCTGACTCTTTTAATCTCCATCCTGAAGGCTGAAGCTGATTGAAATGCTAGTCTTAACGTTAGCGTCTGGCATTCTGTCCACATGACCACACTCTGCTTATTCACACTGCACCTCACCACACTTAAGGAAGAGCCAACAAAAAGATACTTGAAGTCATTTAATACCCCTGAAATCCCCAAGATAGACTTGCTTGGGCTGGTATGTAGTTCACTGAAGCTAATTCACTGGTGCATCAGCGAGACTGCCTCCACATGGGGAACGACTGATGTGGATGCAGCTGGTGCAGATTCATGACAATGCATGGTGACATCACCATGAGCAGTAGTGTAACAAATAAGTTACACATGCAGTTTTACACACACATGCACATTCTATTATTTCAGTTAGAGCTGATTCATGTTAAGTTGGACTGCTTTTCATTATTAATAAAAGAGTTACATATAAGCCATGAATTTCCACTGAGGTATTTTCTTTGACTAGGTGCCATGGAAGAGGTGTTTGCCTCCTTTCTGATTTCCCTTTGTATTGCATATTTTTAAGTCAATGCTTTCCAATCTTTAGATAGCATTCTAAAAAAACATTTATGTGGCCAGCATCACAGTGGGGGAGTGAAGGGGAGAGAGAGTACCATCCTGTCTACTCAGAAAGAGCTCTGGACTAGCTAATGCAAATGTTACTCTATTAAATCCTAATAAAATCATGAAGAAATAATCAATGCTGCCTGTGCAAAATGATGACACTCTAAATGTCACATAGGCTCAGATATTTTTGACAAGGGCTCAGACCTTGATCAGGCCAGAGGCACGACCAATTGTAATTAAAAACTGTCAGCTGTCAGAGTCAATTTTCCATGATTTATAAATACTCTAAATACTTTAAACTTTGTAGGAAGACTCATTAAACTCATTTAGCTCCTCTAAGCAACTGTCTAAAGATCTGAAAAATGAAGGTAATGAATGCCTACAGGGCAGGTGAAGGCTATTAGAAGAGCCAAGCGTACAATTTTTACAGTGTGGAATGTTATTAACAAATGGCAAATTCAGGGGAACTGTGGAGGTCAAAGTTAAGTTCTGGAAGACAAAGAAAAGTCTTGGAGAAAACTGCATGTGTGCTAATAAGAAAGGCAATATGACTGCCAATAACCTGCATAAAAGTTCAGAGGGGAGTGTACTATTCCACATAATATGAGTCCTAAAATGTAGTCTTCCCTGTGACATTATTATGTCTCATGTCTGAAGTATGCTACAGAACATCTAGATAAGTCAGATGGGTTCTGAAATCCAGTACTGTGGACTGATGAAGTAAAAATAGAACTCAGAAAAGATCGTTTTGAAAATATGCTGTGTTTGATTAGCTACAGAGACTGTTCTTACGTCTTTAATTGTAACAAAATTACAAAATGTGTCATTTGGCTAAGGGTGCCTGAACTTTTACACAAGACTATAAACACTATATGGACAAAAGTATTGAGACACCTGCTCATTAAATGTTTCTTTTAAAATAAAGTGTAATTTGTAGTTTGTCCTGTTTTTGTCAGAATACTGTTAGGCAAGGGTTTCCAACTAAGTTTTGGAGCACTGCTGTGAGGCTTGGATTGCAACAAGAGCGTTAGTGAAGCCAGGATGTTGGATGATCACCACCCCAACTCATCCTAAAAGTGTTGAATGGAGCACCTTCATACCAGAGAACACAGTTCTTCCACTGCTCCACAGCTCAATGTTGGGGGGTTTGTACCCCTGTAGCCACACCTGGCGTTAGGCAAGTTGTGTGTTCATTTGGAGACATAGTGTCAGATAAAACTGCTGCTAGCTGCTGCTTAAGTCCTTTTCCTTCAGAATCACTGAGCTTTTATCTCTAGACTGTCAGAAAAGGGACTGGTCTTGTCATTTACAGAAATGATGTATGCTCTGTGCATGACCAAATTAGCTATGTGTTCACTGGTGTTTTGTTAGCTCTTCATCTCCATTTTCTTTCCATGATTTCAGAACTGGAATCATGCCAGCACATTTGCGTCATGGGTTTTTAGATCTCTCCAGGTAAACTGTAACTCATTTCTGCCCCAAGGTGTTGTCACAAGGCAAGATACGTCTTATTTCCACTCTGACTGACAGCTGGGTTCATGGGGAGCAACTCTGGCTTAGCTCTGTTTCGTCTTTTTCCTTCCTTGCTGGAGAAGGAGCTGCCATTTGGACATCATGGTGTATATAACATGATGTCACTTGGCTCAGTGTAGTCTATTGTGTGCCTAGCCAGATCCTTTCCTTCAATTCCTGTGGGATGGTAAATCAGTTCAGCATCTAAATAAGTCTAACAGTATTTGTATTATGTTTCCTCTAAACAAGACTGTATCAATAGCCTCTTTACGCAATGCCCTGAAGACACCCAGTTTTGGGAGCTGGGTAAGTGTCTCTGTTGTACTGTTATTCCCCGATTCATTATGTAACTGTCCACTTTTTTGGGCACTACAGAAAAGGCCCTTGCCTCCCTCCTCCAGTTGTACTCTAAGATATTTAGTTGTGGAGGAGGATGGCAAGCTCCTGCTGCGGCGTAGGCAGATACAGTTATCACCCGCCACTTTCCCACACTTCCAGACCAGTGGTCCTGTACTGCTCGCCAAGCTCACGCAGGCAGTGCTGCCAAAAAGGTGCCAACTGCTGCCAACTAGGAGTTCTGTTTTCAAAATGATGGAGCACAGCCCCAGGGAGTTAAGCCACTGTGTCAACACGTCTGGCACTAACTGGCCTCGGGCCTGTAGAGGGGATATAAAAGGGCCAGAACGACCAGTACAGGTGGAGGACAGCAGCTGTACTTTACCTTCTTGCCTGTGTCAACTTCATTAAGCCCATAGACCCTGTATGTGAGCCCACACACAATTTATAGGCCCTAAAACCGAAACCCTGTGGGACTTTGTGAGATATTACTTGTGAATTGTGAATAATTATCTATAGTCTCTGCATTGTGATGAGAATGGCCTAAACTACTTGTTCATGTATTATGAACCAAAAAGAGGCAAAGCTCATGCACTGATTCATGAGCTTTTCACCACATGTAGTTAATGCAGTGCTGATCATCCCTTTTACTTGGGCAAAGCAGAAGTCTACAGTCACTACTGCGTAAGTCTACCCCACCTGCGTAACAGGGTTGTGCGCTTTTTGGCAGAATATATTTTGGCATGATCACAGTCTTCTGGACACCAACGATGCAACTCAATTTGTAGACGTGTTCCTTAAAGACTTTTTGAATGCTTGAATCACTGAGTAAGTTAACCAAAGCTTGTCACCCTGGCTAAACACATTATTGCTGAGCTGAAAAAGAGCAGCTGGCAGCAGGCTTTGTTAGGTTGCTGCCTCTCTAGCTCTCTGACAGGAGACAGACTCCCAAGTGCTGAGGTGCTGACCAGCTGTCACGTTCTGCAGAACAACTGTTTGCAAGCTCAGACCCCTACTGTGTGGTCAATCATTTACAGACTGCCCACAGACTGTGACTGATTTAATCACAGAATGAATTTGCATAGCTCTGATTGTTAACATACGGAACATCTGATTATATAACATATGTATATCTTCACGGTCACACAAGAACCTTGTATCTCAATGTTTGCCATTTTAGTTTGACAATTTGAATCAGACAGTTGTTCTTTACGCTGTGTGTATAAACGGACCAATAGAAATGCTCAAAAATTACTTGGAATTGAAAAGTTAAGGTCCCATTGAAAGTTAAGGTTTTTAACACATTCTGCAAAGTTTCTATTTTGGACAGATGTGTCTTTTGTGCTTGAACATTAGACTGCAAGAACCTGAGAACAGGAAGAATAAAACAGAAGCATATGGTGAAGTCACAGTTCTTCCATTTTAATCTCTGGTAGGTGTATTAAATACACTTAACATTGCTTTCCAGTTTTTTTTCTAGTGAATTAAAAATTAAGTTCACATTCATGTTAAGCTCATGGTTCTAAACTTAATTAATAACGCATGATATGAAACAGAAAAGCTTCTTATAACAAGGCAGTAGACTTTAAACAATTCATATTTACATAAAATACAAAAAATAGATATATATATATATTCACAAAAAGGCATTACTATGTAAATGTACATAAACCTCCTCTATACAATTACAAATAAATTTCTATAAAAAGCCATTTAAATAATCTTCCAGCTCAAGTTTTCCAGAGGGGGCACAACCAGTACTGACAGTGTGAATATGTATTGTGTGCAAAAGTGTGTGTGCAGAAGTGTGTGTGTGTGTGCGCAAGTGAGACACAGAGAGAGAGATATATTTATCAGTCTTGAGAGTTACATCATAGCTCAGCACGTTAGCCCATGCCACGTTAGCCCAGGCTCACAGCAGTCCAGTGTGTGTCCTGCTGCCTGGCTGTTGTCCCTCGTGTTGGGTCCGCCTCAGGCTGGACCCCACTGCCGTTACTACTCCAGCTCACATGCCTAAAGAAAAACAAGTACACAGAGGGGTCACAAGTTAATGTGGCTTCTTTGGTCTCTAGTTGTCAAGGCTATTCTCGGACTGAGGGGTTCTGCTTTAATGAACAGCCACACTGTAAACACTGCTGCCTAATAAATGTGCCAGTCTGCCCTGCTGCTTCTCACACTAGGGAACGCTCAGTCCATAGCACAGCCTTAATGGAAAAGCCTGTCTGTAGGACCACTGCCATTTTGACATTAACACACACATTCCATGCTCTCTGAGACAAGTTACAGCACTCTGAGCTACTCTACATTAAATGTACCGAGCACATGTAGTGTAATGTGTTCAAAAAATATGATATCAAGAACTTTAACAGTTAACATGCATCTCTTGATCATGTGCTGTCCACAAGCTACCCCCCCCTCCATTACAAAAGCAATGCAGTCACATAGTAATAAAGTTACATTGTTCATGCTTACTTGCTAATGTCTTGTCAAGGTCAGCGATGAAGTCTTCTAGTTCCTTTGTGTCACCAAGTTTAGCTGTAAAGATAATAGCCAAGTGTAAATAAACAATTCGAGAAATTATAGACCATTAGGGATTCACAGCAGATGTGCTACAATTCCTGTAATTTGATCATATTACTGCATTAGTAGCCCTATATTTTCATTACAACTTCTCTTGTCCAATCAGCCATAACATTAATACCATTATACCATTAATACCATGCCTATTATTATTGAGTAGAATCATTCTAGGTATGGACTCCACGAGACCTCTGAAGGTGCCCTGTGGTATCTGGCCCAAGCAGCAGATACTGGAGACTTGTACGTTTTGGAGGTGGGGCCTCCATGGATCACATCAATGAGACTTTTGGTAGGTACTGACCACTGCATAGCAGAAAAAAAAACTAATCTACAAGACCTGACTGATGTTTTGGACCCAGTCATCTAGCCATCACAATTTGGTCCTTGGACTTGACCATTTTTACACCTTTGCCTTTAAGAACTGATGGTTCATTTGCTGCATAATAAGTCCTCCCCTTTGAAAGATGCCACTGTAGATTAAGATAATCAGCGTTTTTCACTTTACCTGTATGTGGTTCTAATGTTATGGCTGATGTATGGTGTATATTTGAATCATGTCACACAGGTAGATGAATGAAGTGTTTGGGTAAGCCCAGGAAGTCTTATTGGCACAGTGTGGTGTGCTCGCCCAGTCTTGAAATCGGCCCCACAGGGACAGCACTATGCTACACTAACCACTATCTGCTTCAAGCTAATCCAGACACATGAAAGTCACGGTTTCTTTTAATGTATTAGCATCGGCAGAATATCGGCAGACTCACGTTTGGGTGACGTGACTAAAGGGCTGGTAGGTGAGGGGGAGAAGACGGTGGGAGAGTTGAGCTTTTCATCGCTGAAGCTGAAGCTGTTTCTGTTGAGCGATTCTGCACCTGTTGGCGAGAGAAAAAGAGATTTAAGCAGATGTCTCTGCCAGGCCCATTTAGCAGGTGAATTTTCAGGCTCCCCAACAGGTTTCCATTTACAGCACACAGACCTGTCAAACTCTGCACTGACCCATAGCCCAGGGGCTTCAATGTGTGTTAGTAGAGTGGGCTGAGTGTGTAATCAGTGCATACTCTTCAAACGACAGCCTTGTTCTCCACTCACGTACACACTTTCAGGTTCAAGCGTCCCACCCACTAGCAGGTTAATTTAAAGCCAAATGCCTCAGAGCAAGAATGCTCCCTCCTGTGTTGAGAAACACCAACCCCTTACTGCTTGTTTGCCCGTTCTTATCCCTGCTTGCACCTCAGGCGTGTCATTACTGGGACACTCAGCTTCAACTGTTCAACTTTTCCCTCAGTGTAGTCGTTCTTCCCAGTGCTGGCCTGAGTTGAGCTTTCTCCATTCGCTCCTAAGTACAGGCCTGCATTTGCTGCTCACAGCTCACTCACACCACAGGTCAAAAACAGCTACAGAGGTGCCAGAAGAGTGCAGGTTGCTCGCGTTCCGCACACGGCAGTAAAAACGGCCTGTTTCACTGCTGAATGACATAATGAACGCTTTGATTTTGCCAAGAGATATTTTAGCCCACCGCAGGATTCAACACATTTGACTGTTTGTTCTGGGAGGAAACAGGAGGATGAAGGAGGTTTTTGTATTTCGCGATTAAGCACAGGACTGCATGGCCAAGCAATGTAAATTTATTTTGGAACATATGGGCGAGAATGCTTCCGAGGCCTGTCCTTTAATCATTGCCCATGGAAAAACATTGTTTTCTGTACAGGGCACGCAAAAGTCCTCTCATTATGCCACTCATAGCAAGGCTCGAGAATCCTGAAGATTTCAGATAGTGAAAGAGCAGCAATTTACCCCAAAAAACATCCATTCATTGGCTTTCCAGTTCACTACTCAGGAGACCGAGAACAGGAGGCTTTAAACTAAAAGGATTCATGTGACCTAAAAATGACACCCTATAATCTCCAGGCTGTGCTGAAACCCACTAGGTTAGTTCTGGCTTTCAATGTAACTGCGTTCTGGTTTCTCCCAAGCCACAGGTCTGAGCTCCCCCTGCACAGCTCTGTGCAGTTCTAACACTGACAGAGTCTGAGCTGCACTGAGCTGAACTGCTGGAATGCTCCCAAAGAGACTACCTGTTCAGACAACGCTGTGAACATCTACTGCTGTTGTTCCAGGCATTACACAGCGCTTCAAGAACCTGACATAATCTGTACTAGCACCACACGGCACCAGGGCCAACTCTGAAATACAGACTGACATGTCTAAATATGTTGTCAAAGGACTGAGTAGAAGGAACACAAGCCCATGCCTTAGATAAACACCAACGGTTTTACAAGGGAGGGTTTGTGAGGCCTTCATCTGACCTCCATTTACCTGCTTTAAGATCACTGAGAAAAACCTGCCACATGAGGGCTTCAGGGGCTAGCCCACCCTTATTTTAAAAATGCCCCAAAGAAAGCTCTTTGGGGCATTTTTAAAATAAGGGTGGGCGATACATCAATACAGGGTACAAATAAAATATTGTGATGCGTTTGCGGAAAAAAAAAGCTGGGAAACACAATCAGATCAGCAGTGCCACATTTACAAAAATCTAATAAGAGTTATGCTACAGAAGTGAAGAACTGCTATCTGCTATCTGCTATTATGAAGTTACACAACACAGGTGGTTGTTTGTGCTTCAGATGGTAAAACTGAAGAACAACCTCTTGGTGAGGAAGAAGAACCTTTTAAAAGTCTAAAGAACCATAAAGTAAAGGTTTTTTTTAACCAGCTTAAATGTTCTTCACTCACACATCTCTATTACAAAAGGGTTTCAGTGGAACCATGGCATCCTTCAAAGACCCATTTGAAGCACATGTAGATATTAAGAGTGTGGGGCGCCTAAAGTCTGTCTAAGTGAAGTGTGATTTTATTCAAATGATATTTAACTTAATGTTTATATGATCTGCTCACAAAAACAGAATTAGTCGATAATGCTGGCATGTGCTCACATTGCCCCGTCCTAGTGTTTCCACAGGCGTTCAGTCACGCATCAGCCACAGCAGCAGCAGCAGCAGCAGCAGCAGCTTTATGAGGGCCCTCACGGTCCACGCAGTTCTTTAATAATCGGATCAGTGATACTCCACAATCCTCTCAGGATAACGGTGTGACTGCAACTCGACACTCACTTTCTGAGTCGCTGATGCCGCTGTCACTGACGCTGGCGCTGCTCCTCCTCTTCATGGTTTTCAGGTGCTCGTCGTATCTGAAGTGTCTCTTCTCCACGGGGGAGGTGAAGTCCTCGATAACGGCGTCGAACTCACACAGCACGGCGTTCAGGTCGTCATCCTCCTCCAGAAATGCTGGAAATGGCAAAAGGGGGAAAAGAGTTAAGACTGTGTGTGAAACCTTTCATAGCTCTAACTAAACCTGTACAGGTCATAAGCCGAGGACAACACACTAAACTCACACTTGCTCGGAGTCTTCATCTTTGGAGACTTCATGTTGGGCCAGGTATCCCAGTGCAATTCCAAATGATCCGATACGCAGAGAAAGTGTCCCAAAGAAAGACCCTCAACGTCCCCCTGTCCTGTCCTGCTCTGTCCTGTCCTGTCCTGTCCTGCTCTGCTCTGCTCTGTCCTGCTCTGCTCTGTCCTGTCCTGCTCTGTCCTGTCCTGTCCTGTCCTGCTCTGCTCTGCTCTGTCCTGCTCTGTCCTGCTCTGCTCTGCTCTGTCCTGCTCTGTCCTGCTCTGAGGTGTAGAGAGTCCTGCAGCTCAGTACATTCAGCCTGAGCGCTTTTAAATCTTCCCCGCCTCCTGCTGGTGGGCGGAGTCAGAGGTGGAGGCGTGAGGAGCGTGAGGTAAACTTCAGATCTGCTGCCTGTTTTAGCTTCACGCTGTGTGCCGTCATTTCTCCTCTATGTCTGAGTAAACTGTCAAAACATGCAGCACATAACGTGCAGTTCCTCTTTATTTTTAACCGTGGCTCAGCTCTTACATACCTTACACATAAACACGAGGTACGGTCACCATTACACTTTATCAGAGGAGCGCATCAGACAGAGGGACGCAGGCTTTTATTAGGAAGCCCCGAACCACAGAAATGCGGTGCCTTTTATATCACTGAGAAAAAAAGAAAAAAAAAAAGAGCAAAACATCCGAAACTTCAGGACTGAAAGGGATAATAGTTCGTTTTGGCAACAGTGTGGGTTAATATGAATACAATCAGCATAGGCACTGCTGCTGTTCCTCAGACACTGCAGCCTACAGCAGGGCCAGCCTCTCCTGAGTTTGTAGAGACACCTGCTGGTGTGAACCGGTAACTGCACTTATGGCTGAATGAATTTTGGGATGAAAAAGGGACCGTTTTTCCGAACGTGATGCATAAGATCAAGACTAAAACTGAGACTTAAGGGTTCACAAAGCATCTTAAGGATTCAGAAAAAAAACTCTTTATAAAGAATTTCGTATTGTGTAAAAATTACATGCTGCATGGACCAAATAAAACAGTCCAAAATGACTTAGAATAAAATTTCTTCCACTGGCCTCCATTGAAACTTAAGGTTTTTTCTTTCTCATGTAGAAAGAAAGTTGCATTTTGAAGGTACAGCATTGTAGTAGATGCATTAGTTTGTAGTTTAAGTCTATATATATATGGTATATATTTTCACTAAAGTGATTATTTAGCAGGAATATTGAAATGGCTCGGTTTTGTATTTTTTCTACCCCTACTGAGGTGTGAAATCCACCACATTTAGCATTTTACTACACCTACATCGTCTGGTTTAGCACGAAGACAAATGGCAAAACACAATGTGTGTTTGCATCTGCACCTTCCTGATGACTTTCAAAGGTGCTGTGTGAGATAATTGCATACGCAGTGTCACGCAAGGTGACAAATCTAACACCTACTGCATGGAGGACAGAGACTTGTTTAGTTCACAGGCCCAAAATGTGGCTTCACAAAGTCCACATTGCTGAGACTGATGTGCAAATGCACACACACAACTTGTTTAGCACATGTAGAAAAGTATTGCAAATAGAGTAAGACTCTCTCAAGCAGATAAACATGAACCTATTGCCACTATGCCTAATGCCAGGCGTGGGCTAGAGGGGTATAAAGCCCCCCAGCATTAAGCTGTGGAGGTCTCTGGAATGATGGAGCTCCATCCAATACTTTTGGGATGAGTAGGGGTTGAGGTGGGGTGGTTAATCATCCAACATCCTGTCTTTACTAACACTCATCATTGAATGCAATCAAATCCTCATAGCAATTCTACAAAATCTAGTAGAAAGCTTTCCTTGGACAGTGAAGTCAATTACTTCAACAAAAGCAGGTAATATCCTCAATTTTAGGTCTCCCAATACTTTTGTCCATATAGTGTATATCTAAACATGCATTCCCAAAATGACTTTTCCATGCTCTTTAAAGAAACAAGACACAATGAGTTATTTCCATGTTTATTTTGACATTGCATCAATTACATACACATTTATGACACATTATTTTTCACACAGTAAAGACTGGGTAGTGTTAAATTGAACAGACTTCCTCAAGAATGACAGACAAAATGCATCACCACCATAAGCTATCGCTTTCCATCATAATAGTCCACGCTCACATAAACAGTATCGTAAAGTATTTTCCTGTTTCATCTGTTGAAAATGGCTCCAACACCACAGACTCAATACTGCAATTTATTAAGCCTGTGAGACTTGAGTGGGATGCTGCACTATACTCGGTTGCCATGCTGATAAAGTGCCTTTTAGAAACATCCTTCAATTTTCAACTTAATTTTGATAAACAGTTATTGATTTTGATAAAAACTTGAGATAATGTTTACATCGATCAATAGCAGCACCCATGCTTGTCTTAGCTGTTCATAATTATGATACGTCACATTTGATCTAATTATTGTTCACTTCACATATTTGAGGCCGTATCCAATACTAAGCCTGTGCAAAAACAACGGGTCCAAAACTGGTCTTAAACGTGCAACAGCCGCCAGTCCATTGAGCTCGTCTCTTCTGTTCTTCTGAAATGATCCAGTATAATCATGTACAACAGGTATGGCACATCTTCAGGGATTGATGGTATGTTGTCTTGTATGAACACGAGTCTGGAGTGACTGACATGAATGTTTTATAACTATCTGATAGTAAGTGATTAAATGATCCACTGAACATTTTCAGTTGATTCCCTTTTAACTCCTAAACTAAGGCTGTATGTTATTTAGATATACTTCAGTTCCTTGTAAACCTTTCAACTGGCCTCAGAGAGTAATGAAAACTAAGGACATGTACAGTCTTTCTGATCTGCACCATAGCAAATTTCTTCATGCTTCAAAATGAAGAAAAAAAAAATCAAACTAAAAAGTCATCTTTTCCATTTAAAAGCACCGAACATTCAGAATCAGTGCCATCTTTACAGCCTCCTCAGGTGTTTCACGATGCTATTAAGGCCACATTAACTCAGCAGAAACAGGACTTCTCCTCCTGCTCACTATCTGGATCCACTGCAACGCTCCCGCTTGGCTGTTTCAGTCTCAGGGGCTTGTGATTCTTTAGCTTGTAGGCCAAGGTGAGGAAAATGGCATCCACATGCTCTTTCTCAGCAGGGTCCTTAGCAGATGTCTCAAAAAGCGGGAAATTGTAGCTGTCAGCTAGACGCTGCGCCAATGAGGTGGGAACCTCTCCTCTTCCCAAGTCACATTTGTTTCCTACCAAGATACGGGGCACCACAGGAGGGACGGAGTGGCGGCTGCATTCCTCAATCCACTCTGGCAGACTCTCAAAGGAAGCGAGATTGGTCACATCATACACAAAGATGACAGCGTGGACATTGCGGTAGTAATGTTCCACCATACTCTTTCGAAACCGCTCCTGTCCCGCTGTGTCCCAGATCTGCAACTAGAAATGGAAAAAAAAAAAAAAAAAACACAAATTTTGAGCATCCATGAAGAAAGCAGTGTTGTTGCAGCTCTGGCTTGAATTCATGAATTGATCTTTTATTTATGATTACTTATAGGAACAGATCCTAGATCAGGGGTTTGAATCAGTGGAGCTGAGCACAGGGCCTGACACTAATCTAGGACCTATTGCTGTCAATCAGGACTTCATAAATGAGAGAGGAATTTGATTAGATATAAGCACCATCACTCTGAGATGCTTTATGAGTATGGCCCATGTCATAAAAACGTCAAAAAGACGGTAAAAATGATCGCAAAAAAACAAAAAAGAAAAAAACGTGCATCTCTATGACCTTTTTTACATAATTTTTTAACCAGTTGTTCTGTAGATTGTGTCAAAATCGCATGATGAATTGATCAATATAAAAACTACTTGGGTTTAAACGTTGTATTGACTTCCACTGAACGTTAATGGGCTTTCCTTCTCCTGTAAAGTTGCCATTTTGGAGGTTTTTGCGTGCTACTAACGAAATGCGGGCCTACGGCTTATAATTCACAAGGGCCCAGTTGATCTCAGCTCTCGATCATGGACTTTATCGTCGACTCTCAGTGGTCTGTAACCAGGGATTGTTAATGTAGAACCCGTTTTAACCAAATGAGCCTAATACTGAACGCAGTGCTGTGTCTAACAGATCTACCAGCGCACTGTTTGGTCTCTGTACTGTTTTTACGCTCAGCCTGGTTTTCCCGAGTCTTCCTCTGTTTCCACTGCACTGTTCTGGTGTAGCGGCGCACAGACTACGACTACAGGACTAACTGAGAGTAAGCACAGCCCAGCCTTAAGCAGAATAACGGTCCAACAGCCTACGGCACTGACAGGGCATATTCCTTATCAAAAAAGGCACACAGCCGCTAGCTAAAATGATCTGACTAACAGCAGACTTCCTTACCTTGATATTTTCTCCATCTAGTTGGACGGTCCTTTCTCTGAAGTCAACTCCGATGGTTGCTTCTGGGTTTTTAAGGAATTTACCTCCACAGAACCTATAGCTCAGACACGTCTTCCCAACGTTGGAGTCCCCAATGACAATTATCTTAAATATTCGTGTTTGAAAGCTGTCTTGAAACGAGTCGTTCGCAAGACTGTCTCTGCTGTGAATCGTGGCGAAATCATTATCGGCATTTTTGTTTTCAACTGCCATAGTTCAGACAGTCCCATGGCGTATCGCGAGATCTCGCAGATCCGCGAGACAAGCGGAAAGGCCACATGGCCACGCCCCCCGATAGCCACCCTGTTCAGCTTTAGACAGACCCACTGTCTTTATTTTAACATGTCAAATAAAATTCAATAAATCATCAAAATAAATACAGAAATCATACCCAACGGACTACAGTAACTGCAGACAAAAGACCTTTACTCTGTTAGGAGCAAACTTATAAATAAGACAAATAAAAGACACATAAATCAGACACAATTTCCACATTCTCATGGAAAAATACTGTTTGTGTGAAAGTATGGAGTAAGAATGAATAAAACAAGAAACGTACGAGACTCAAAAAGAATATTAATACTGCAATTTAGCTGCATCTCTCAAATCATAAATAATGACACTGTGTATGTCGCACCAGCGGTTGACCAAGCCGGCTTTATAATCCTGAGAAAATAGCTATTCAACTTGTCGTGTTTATCATCACAGTACCTTTTGTTTCTATAATACTAATACCATGTAAATTCAAGTAAGAGCCGATGATCTGCACTGGTACACAACTGGAAAAAAGTCACTTATGGTTGCACCAATCATATCAATACAATTCAGTAAAGTTTACACATCCAGAGCAGATGTAGTACCTAATTTATCTCCCACACACAGCCCTGTGTTTGACACTATGACTGCTAAATACAGTGATCACTACCAGTTCTCATCAGAAAAAGAGCTCGAGCTGCCAGAATCCGAGTCTGCATCAGTCAAGCCATCAAAGTCCCAGTCTGCACTGGAGCCGCTGTCATCATCCTCCTCGGTGATGAAGTTCTGCCCTGAACTAAGGCATGCTGTATACACACGGGCAGAGAGGCTTATCGACCCAAACGAGGATCCGAACATGGTCACAACGTTCTTCCATGTATCTCTGGCAGAGTCATACTCATGTATGACAAGCCTGTTTTTGTTGTGATGCACGATGGCAAGCGTGAGCAGAAGCAGCTTATTGTTGTGCTGCACCACCTGGTAGTTGAGGGCGCTGCTGTCGATGGGTATGTCCCCGATGCGCCGCCATTCACCTCGGGCCGGGTTATAGGCCTTCACCACTGGAATGTCACAAAGACAGATGATCTGATCCTGGAAGACACATGCTTTGTGCAGCTTGTTGCGCTTCAAGGAGCCACGCTGAACCCAGTGGTTTCTCTTGGGCTCATAGCAGAGCATTCTTCTCTTGTTCACGACATAAAGTCGTTCGTTTACTGTCACAACCTGCATCTTGCCTAAGGAGTGAGGCAGAGGGGCAACAAACATCCACTGGTTTCTCTGGATGCTGTAGCACTCCACCTCCTTGAGCCTGGCATCAGATACAGGGTCCCTGCCACCGAGAATGTACAAGTGCCCATTGAGGTAGCCAAAATACGAGTGCATCCTTCCCAGCAGTCTCTCAGCCAGCTCCTGCCAACAATTCAACAATGGGTTGTAAACCCAGAAATGCTTGGACAGGTGTGAGGCCAGATACAGGGTGTTCTCTGGTGTGGCACAGACTAAAAATGTCTCCATGGGAGAACGTTTAAAGTTCTGATTGCTCAGATTAATGACAGGGGACGCCATAGAGTAGATCTCTTCGCTGTAAGGGTCATAACACATGAAAGGTTCATTCGGTCGCCCGAAGAACAGGACCATTTCTTTCGCACTTTTACCAATTCTGTGCTTTGTGCGGTTTGTGCCTTTTGAAATCACGCTGCCTTCTCCAGTACTGGCCGATTCGAGGAAGCCAGAAAGGTGTTTCTTTATAAAAGGCTTTGACTTAAGGCTGTCCAGGTAAACCCTGTCTTTCTCTGTGAACAGTGGCCATCGAACACACTTAAGGATATGCAGCACGTCCTCTGTTTCAGGAGTCAGGTTGTTTTCGATCCAGTGTATTGCAACCGAGCACACCTTTCGTTCACAGTCCACATCCAGAGAATCCAAGCTAAGGATCTCCTTCATTTGATTCATGTCCAACTCACACAGGTCCTTATCACTGGCACCGAGTTGGGCAAAGTTCTTTGCTATGAAAGCCTGGGCTGTGCTTTTCAGCTCAAGATTGTCAAACGTGTCAGCAAATTTCAAAACCCCTGTGCAGTTGGAGAGGTCCAGTCTTCTGATCATGAAATCAGCACAGGCATGCCTGATATACTCCAACTGCAGCATGTTAGCAGCTGCGTACAGCCGTTGCACGTTGCCTTCAGTGATTGTCACTTTGCCAGTGTAGCAGTAGTCGATTATAATGGCCATCGAGTCTGCGTCCACGTCGTGGATGGTGATCTTGCTCTGCGTGCTCTCGTACAGCCCCCCTGTAAACATGCTCTTGAAATAGGGACTGGCCGCGGCCAGGATGTTGCGGTTGCATTGGAAAACTTTCCCTGCCTCAGCCCTGGAATCACTACCTGAAGAGGCATCGTAAACCGAGCTCTCCTGCTCCGGCTCCACTTCTATGGTGACATCCACCAGAAGTCGAGAGTCGTAGAAGAATTTCAGTTCTTTCATCAAATTCAGGGCATGGTCTGAGTCCTGCAGCTCCTCCGGACCGCTGAAACAGTTTACTGTGGCCATGTTGAGCTTGAGAGGCATTCAGAAGCCCTCTCCAGCCGCAGGTAGCTAGGAACCCAGGAAAGTTAGCCAGCTGGTGCTAGCTAGTATGTCCTCGATTTCTGTGAAGTCCTCATCTGAACATTCCCAACGGTCGCCGGTGTAGAAATCAGCGAATTCACATTCCCAACCGACAAGCTAACACTGTCCCACGGCAGGAACGGGCATGTTGTCTTTGTTGGCTGATATCGAGATCATGTTTCATGAATGGAGCCGCGGTCACAGTGACCACGTTACTTTGTTTTTCATCATAAATGTGAGGTTTGACGAGCACCGCTCCTCTCACCGCTCCTCTCACCGCTCCGCCGACTCATCTTCTTCTTCAGACAGCGACGTAGCACGGCGCAGACAACCTTGCTAGCAGTAAAGTTGGAACGCAGGGCGCTGATTGGCTACACGCAGTGAGCACCGCGTCAATGGGTTAGGTTGGCTCGACGTGCCCTTGTTTACTGTGGTTAAACCGATCCCGACCGTTCAGCGGAGGGCTCACCCTGCGCCCGGCTCATTCGCCATGAGACCACATTTGGGTCATTTTGTCAGTCCCGAACATTTGCCATGTGGAGGAGGGTAACTAGGCTTTGGGCCAGCAGTGCAACCTTTTCAGTAGGAGAAAAGGTGATTCCACCAACTCTTATATTATATTACATTTAATGGCCATAATATTTATTTATCCTATGGCCTTAATATAGGTTGTTATTTATTGGACCCAGTATATCATCTGGTGGTTTCAATATATTATCTTGTGGCCTCAATATATTATATATATTTTAGGTCACTAGAAACTAAATAGTGTACCTCAGTGTATTATTATTTTGTGGGCATGTCTTATTAACAACAACAACAAAAAAAAAACATAGCATTTTAGAAGCTCAGTAACACATCCAAACTATACCATAACGAAAATAAATACATCCTATGATTAGACTTTTTTTTTTTATGTGGGGTTTTGGAGACGTTACATGGAAGCCTCATTGTTGAGATGTGCAACTCAATATGGAAGTTCTCTTAAAATACACAGTATAAGCCAATGAAAATACTTCATTTACTAGTAAAAACAAACAAAATCCTTCTACAAGTAATTTTGCCAATTTGCCATTTTTATTAAAGTATCAAATGGTTGCTCTCTCTCTCTTGTCCACAGGGAGGAACAGCGAGCTAGTCTAATATAACTCAGATATTATTCAGCTGTAGTTATAGCATCAAATACCTTTGTGTTATCTTCTATAGGGCTGAGTCCAGTGCTTCACAGTATGGCAATGGTAGCCTATCAGGAGAAAGATTTTGCCTATTTAAAAAATTAGTAAATAAAAATTGTATTATTGGACAAATGCACTTCTTTAAGCAACACAAATTGTAATTTTTTTTATTTATTAAAAGTCCTTTTTGCTACCCGCTCCTTTGTCAATTAGCCAGTACTTGCAAATTTGTAAAAAAAAAATGTAAATGAGAAGAAAAAAAAAACAGAAAAGCTTTATTTTGAGAGATTTAACAGATTTTAGAGGATTGGGGTCAATAAAACATTAATGCTGCTTCACATGGCCTGAATTAAGTGAGATCAGCAGCCTATAGCTGCCAGCCTGCAGCATGAGGACCCATAGGGACTATACATCAACAAAAATAGTGTTTAGATTTGGCTTTTAACTATTGGTCTTCATCATTACCTTTATGAAATTATCAGTTTAATTTATTCTGAGAACAATTTCACATCCTTATTTTCAGGGACACAAATCTCTGGACATAATGTTTATATATTTTTTGCCAACAGGTGACATTAGTTGTATCTGCGATTGAGTTCGTTGATTCTACGCAGAGCATCCTTATTGTCTATAGTTTTGTGAACTGTAATAAGAAAAGGAAAGGCAGAGGGAAGCTCCACTCTGCGGCTGAGTTTCTGGTGGCCCCAGTGCAGACAGCGTAGCCTCTCAGCCAGGTCCCGGCGACCAGCTCGCTCTAGACCATCCTGAAGCAGTTTAGTCTTGTTAGGCTTGTCCCAAGACCGGTCGTACCTATGTGATAACACAAAAAATGGAGAGCTCACATAAAGTGTCCTTGTTTTATTGTGAAAAGAGTGGTGGAGAAAGTGTTTTAAACATCAAAATCATTTGAATTGCTACTATTTCAATTGGTCTAAGACACACATTTAATAATAATGAATACTATTAAAAATATTGTCACTGTTGGAACAAAACCTTGTATTTCCAAAACAGTGCCTTTATAAAGAATCAGAAAGATGTTCTTAGCAGTTAGTGTAACTTAATTTTTACAGTACTATTTTTCCAAATAACAATAGTACCAAGTACCATTTCTATTGGTATATTGGTCATCATGAAAAACCAAAACAAAAATGGAGATACAAGGTTTTATTAGGCAAACATTGACTATTTACAGTATATATTCACATTATAGACTGATAAATGTATTTATTGTGTTTGTAGTTAATACCAGGATTCCAGCATGCTCTTGGCCTGAAGCCTCTTCTCTTTAGATGTGGCATGAAACTGCCTGACTTCAGTTCTGGTGAAGCCCAGTTCATACGCAAGAACTGTCCACTCAAAGCCCAGCTGATTAGAGATATCTTGTATTGACTTCATATTGATCACAGCATCCTGGGAGACACAGACGATTTTGTTTATGAAAAACATGTATCTCCTGTAACTCACTTTGTAAATAATTCTAGATAAAAAGACCAATAGAAATGCTCTAAATTATTTTACATTGACTTCCAAGAACATTAGCTACGAACATTTTTGCCTTCTTCTGTAAAGTCACCTCACCCACTGGAGATACATGTTTTTCAGTGGACAGTGGAGACATGGATTTTTACCTCTACTCTTCAGTTCTAATTTTGTCCTTAAATAAACAGATCACACATGACTTACCTCCTGAGCTTTACTTGGCATGTTGTCCTTACTGTGTCACCTTTGCTATCCTTGACTGCTTCATAAACAACAAGCAAAAGTCAATAATTGCTCTGATTTTGCTTAAAATAATATAGAATATATCTCTACTCCAGTTACGACAATACACTGTGGTTACATTAGCTTTTTTAAGGTAGCATTAAACAAGCACTTACTTTTTTTGTCGCCGCACATAAAAGTCAGTGCTTTTGCTCTGGCTTGGAGTCACCATGGAGACTCTCTGACACAAATGTGCTCTGTTAGAAATTAAGTCCTCATTTAGGCCGAGCTCATCCAGTTGAGTCCAGTGAACTTAATGTGGCATTAAGTCATGTCATGTGACTCACCTGCAGCATACTGAGTGCAAGTACTGTTCAGCCAATTAGCTTCTAAGGTACTGGAACTGAAAGTGAGCTTCAGCAGCGACTGTTACTGCAGCCTTTTGTTCATCAGCCCACATGCGCAACTACTCTCTCTACACCGATCTGCCATAATATTAATGCCACCTGTCTAATATAGAGTAGGTCCCACTTGTGTTGCCACAACAGGTCTGACTATTTGAGGCATGGACTCCACAAGACCTCTGAAGGTGTCATGTGGTATCTGGCACCAAGACGTTAGCAGTAGATCTTTCGAGGTCTGTAAGTTGTAGGGGGGCTCTATGGATCACATCAATGAGCCTTAGCTGACCATGACCATGTCACCAGTTTACCGGTTGTTGTTTTTTTTAACCTTTGCTAGGTGCTGACCACTGCATACCAGACAAACCTCACAAGACCTACCTGATATTTTGGAGAGGCTCTGACCCAGCTGTCTAGCCATCACAATTTGGCCCTTGTCAAAGTGGTTTAGATCCTTATGCTTCTTCCTTATGCAACTTAAATAACTGACTGTTCAGTTGCAGCCAGCTAAGTAGATGCCCACCCACTGACAGATGCCACTGTAGATGTGGTGTTAATGTTATGGCTGGTTGGTGTACATCTCTACATTCACTCTGATCCCTTACTTCAAAATCACCCTGTCCTTCCTTTCAAGTCCCTGACTGTCAGGTGCTCTCTTCTACAGTCCTGCCAATAATCTAACACCTCTTCTCTCCTTCTTTGTTACCAATAGTGCAACAAAAACACATTTTGTTCAATGGGAACACATTATTTTTTTACCAATACAAAACAATTTTTTTTACCAATCACCACCCCTTACACATCTCATCTCATCACACTGTGAAGCATGGATTCTGTGTGCACAAAAGTCAGAAGCTGATAATGATAATGGATGGCCCTTACATTCCCCTGACCTAAACATCATAGAAAATGTAAACAGACCTTAGACAAGCGTTTACAAACTTTGAATTCTGCCAGAGGGGGTGTTACTAACTTGTATGTTTTGAAACCTTAACCATATTTACATATAACTGCAAACTTCTTTATTTAACAAAAGCAGTGGAAGTTCATTATTTTATGAAATGGGCCTGCTGAAAGATTCACATTAGGTCTGGGGCCAGTGAAAGCACTGAAACTGAGATCACTTTGTTTAATGATCAACTAAAGCCTATCCATGGTACTACATATCTGTGCTTTACTTTTGTTGTTGTTCCATCTGTAGATACACATTATTGTTCACTCACAGACTAGTCACAGAACCTCTCCACGATGATGATCATGGTCAGTTGAAAAGCCTTTATTTCAATGTTAAAATACACGTCTTTGCATTCCCATCATGTTTTAACAAAAAGTGTTCTAGATGTGCAATTCATCAGCAATGCTCCTTCACATGAGCATCTTGTAAACATACAATTATGCATGTTGCATGTTGCATTAAGAGGCATTTGTATTTTTTAGACTGTTGAATTAAAGAGTAATAATTACTAAGAAATGACTGACTGGAGAGGGCAAGATTATGACGGGAGCTGTAATGTATGTGTAATATTGTGAAAAACCAAGCTGTCCATTATTGACATGGGTAGTTACTGAAATATCAAATCTTTGTATTCACAGTTACAGTTTAATTTCATACTTATCAAAAAGTGCTTCTTTACAAACTTTTAGAAAGGAAAGCTTCAGCAGTACTAGATGTGCTTTGTGAAAATAAACTTAACTGGCACTAATCTGCATGTTCTTCCTCAACAAACAGTAAAAGCGCAATTTGGGAGACTTATGGCATTAAAAACACTTGACATTAGGCACTAAAATGACCAATATTTGATCATTTTATCTAATTAATAATCTCACTTGATGCTTGGTTTCTGTAACAAACAGTAAAAGTCAATGAGAGGGGAGTAATTTGTATGTAAACAATTTTTATGCATAATGCTCTAATCAAAATGTTTGGCCAAAGGGCATATTGCAGGTATTTCTTTATATTGCATTAACGCAATTAACACTGCTAACCTTGTTATACCATCAATTATCACGAAAGTCCTTGTTTTTTTTGTTTCTGCTTCAGTTTGTGAACAACAGCTCTGCCCAGCCAGCTGGGCTTTAAAAAACTGTTGGACGTTGGCGGACAGCAGTAGTTATCCAGCATTAATAGCATCCATCCTTCCAGCTTGCATCACGCAGGGCGCTCAAAGCAGCCATGCTCTTTGGGGGCGTCAGTAAGCTATAATGATTAACAGATATTTTAGAATGTGCAAATAATATTGTACATAATAGATAAATAATAGCAGACAATGAAATAATCCATCAATCAAGCATGTAATGTAATGTAGGTTATGGTGGGAACTGTCAGCAGATGTGATTACCTGCGCACTGGCTGAGCAATTTTGCTGCGGGCGGTCCCAGTGGTCCCAATGAAGGAGGCTGGTCGAGGTAGAGCACTGCGACTCGTAGAGGCCGAGGTGCTGGGTTTACTGGGGAGAGGAATGCCACTGCTGGAGAGAGAGTTTAAGCTAACTGATGAAGGCATTGTGGTGGGACCCTGTATCGTTGGACTGACATAGGCTGTGGCCTTCAAAGGTTGCCGCGTTGCCATTGAGAAGTTGCCTATACTCTGTACTCTTTGCTGCAGCTGACCTGGAGAGGGAACTGAAATGTGGATATCATCAGAAGTGAAAAACAAAATTCAGAGCAAAATAAAGAAATAGCCCACAGAAGTATTAACTGCCCTCTAAATACTAAACATAAGCTGACAGTATTGCCCTCACTTGCAGTCTGAAGCCTGGCAAGCCCACTTGAAGAGTCGAAGCTCTGACTGCTGCGCAGCGCGGACGATGAAGATGAAAACGACGGGAAAGCTGTGGCAGGACTGGCAGGAGCAACAACGCTTGGGACACTGGGCACAGACAGCATGCTGGGAGCTCGTATGAGGTTTGGCATACTTCTCCGCAACTTGTCTTCAAGCACAAAAATACATCAAGTAATGCGAATGGTCAGAAAATAACTACATTAATAAATGTTAAAGCAACTCTGAAGACTTTCTGTTCTTATAAACCCTATTACTTTCATTTTAAACGTCCACTGAGATTTCAACAGCCCCTGCTATGTACTACCTGATCCAGCAAATGCTGTTCTCCCATTTTGACATAAAGATACCAGCATTTGGTGTCCTGGTGGCACTGGCCTGGTGGTCACTCAACCGCTCATAATGAGAAACTTTGCCCAACAATCTGGATACGTGAACATGTGGTATTTAATATATATATATAATATACTGATTGTGTGAATTATGACTGAAAGAAATATCAGTAACTTAGTATAGCCATATAAAAGTCAGAATGAATATGAATTAGTATAATATTTAAAAAAGGAGTAATGATTTACTGGGACAACTGCAGAAGCTATAGAGACACTATCAGCAAAACACTAAAATGTTGTGCTTAAAAATTCAAAAAGCAGTAATTGACTATTGCCTATGTTGTGGAGTGTGCTGACCTGTGCTGGTGCGGTAAGTGTGTGCTTCGTTGGCTGTATAGCTAGTTGTGCTGGAGCTGGGGCTGGGGTTGCTGAACTGCTGGTAGGACAGGCTACTGAGGTACTGAGGGCTGGAGGGGCTGCGACGAGCGTCTCTGGGGCTGGAAAGGTTGTGTGAGTGGGACAGGCTGCGCTGCATTGACCCCGTACGGAAGAGCCGGGGTTGGGGAGGTGGCAGATCATCACAATCTTCCTCTTCCTCCAGGTCCATGGCAGTCCTCCCTGGTCGACGCAAACCTGAGTGCACAGAGAAGCTGGAGCTGCGCCGAGCGACTGTGGCCGAGGTAGTGGCATACTCCTGACGCAGACCTAAATACACACACACACACAGATTAAGAGTGGGAATTACATAGTAAAGATACAATAGTGTGATGGTATGAAGGTATGTCTCTTTTTTCAGTAATTTCATTAAGGGTCACTTCACAGCTGATTCTGTGATACACAGTAGATCTCTTTTTCATGCTGCCAGGTCTGATATAAACATTCTTGTATGGGCATTATCGGGTTATATGCTTGCCCTGTTTACATGACCACTTAAATAATCTTATAACTGCAGAAATCAGATTATGAAGTGCATGTAAACACACTTATGGGCTAGTTAAGGTTTAAAATGTGTGGCCAAATTAAATTCTGTAAAGAAGAGTGGGTCTCCAAGTAGTCTCCAAGCAGTCAAGTAGTCTCCAAGATGTCTCCAAGTAGACTGATCTTTAGTAATATGAAGTATTTAGGAGCAGCTGTTCTTCCTAAAGGCAGCATAATCAGTTAAGTTTAGAGGGGCAAATGCTTTTTTCACATGGGTGTTATAGGTGTTGCAAAACTTGTTTTCTTTTAATTTATTCTTAATACATTTAATGATTATTTAAAAACAGTGTTTGTGTTTGATAGTTCAATAACCCTTGGGTTAGCTTCATATATTATGGCCCTGCTGAAGAGAGTGGTACAGTGACACTATAGCATCAACAGTTCTGAAGAGCTTTTCATACTTCTCAGAAATGTAACCAAACTAAGACCTTAATTACTGCATCTGATATCTCATATCTGCTCATCCTGGGCAGTATTAAGAGAACAGTCTAAACGGCTTGCTCAGCTAAGAAATACTTAGCATTCCTCTGAGAAATGCAAAGAAAGAAAGCTGAGGGGGCATAATTCTGCAACTGAGTCGGCACTGCCTCCTCGCACATCCCAACACCCATCCCAAAGGAGCCTAGCCTTATTCCTATGCTGAAAGATCAAAGCTTGTAGTAGTGTACTAGAAAGGACATACTCTCTTCTTGTAGTCGGGCCATGACCTGCACATCTGTCATGTCCTGAAGTTTATAGTCCATAGAGATTGAGTCATCCTCCAGCTCTGAGGTGCTGAAATCATTTTCCGTGGAAGACTGTGGGCTGACGGCTGCATGCGGACGGCCGTAGTCTATAAGTAAAAGGAGGGTAAAGTGGGTTACATTTGGCAGTTGCGTAGGTGATAAAACAAACTGCATATGACGTTCATACAAACTATGTATGAAGACCTCAGTACAGAATCAAAAATATATTTATACATATATATTTTTGAGTGGCAATTCCATATTAGCTAAACTGCTTGTAAAGCCCAGAGATGAACGATGGAATAGTATGGTCAGGCTTACTGTAAGTAGCCGTGTGATAGAGGAATGAGGGAGACCTCTCGGCCAGGCCACCGCAACTCCTCCCAGTAAGAGGCTGCTGCAGCAAGCAGTGGCTGGATGGAGAGGATGGCACTGGATCAACAGAGACATGAGAAGTAGCTCAGTGTAATGGATTCACGGTATTTGATAACCTGGATGATGAATATGAGATGCCTTCACTAAAGATCATAATGTGTGGCCACTACACATTCATAAAATAGAAGTTCTAAACATGAAAGATGAGCAAACCTTCTATTTGAAGCATATTGTGAAACTTCTCAGGATGCACACGACCATAAGTGCTCCATTAAGCCTGTGTGTAACACTATATGGCTATAAAGTCTTTTCTATAGGGGTACACATGCTCTTCTAGCCATTTCCACAAAAGACAATGTCACCAGACCTGATCAATAATGTCTCACATTTCGCTACGTCTATGCTGAGTTCTACTCAAAGACATCTGATATCTGTTCTTTCTAGAACAAAATCTATACAGATCGTTATGCATTTAGGTCAGCCGTGCATATATAACCATCACATATATCCTAAAGATGTGCAACTGTCATATAATTTAAAATGATTGCAATTCGTTGTTGTATAGTAAGTGCTCTGCACTCATATGAGACAAAAAGCTGGTGCAACTGTAGTGACAGTAGTGTTACCTGTTTGTTCAGTTAGTGTGGGTTTAGTAAGAGGTTTAACAGAAGCGCTTAATGAGTGGAGTCCATCTACAGGGCTGTAAGCAAGGGAGGATGAGGCATAGCCTGAGAGAACCCCTCTCCATCTTTTGGCTAAAGGAAAAAAGGGAAGGGATAGTAGTTAGTTGCTGGCTATATAGGGTACATTCAATCATACATTGACAAAGTTACTCTAGGCTTTCCTTCGATGGAGACACAAGGTTAGAGCACACAGTTATTTATTTAGAGTTTATTTTAGTGAAAACAGTAAGTAACTGCACCAAAAGCATTTCAGTTCCCACATCTGCCCCTCTGTCAATCTTCAATTAGTAATGCAATGGAATGAATTCTGCACAGACCATTTAGCTAATCTGGAAATATTGGTAGGCAAACAGAGCGCTGTGCTTTTGGCTTACCTTACACAATTAGCCCTGCCACAACTGCATGAAAACTAGCATTCAAGGCTGCCCACAAAAACAGCTTTTTAGAGACTGGCTGAACAAAGCTGTATTCATGACCTCCTAGCACAGAGCCAACCTTGCTCAATCTGGCCTTTCAAACAGCAAAGAGAACACAAAGCTCAGCAACACACTCCTCTTTGGATACATCTCATACATTATTGATATAGGGACTGATACAAATGGCCTAATTGATATCGCATGCTATCCTCATGCCTTGCATGTCCTAGCTGAGATATGTATTAGACCTGTGGAAATGCAAGTGCTACACTCCAGTTTAGCAGAAGGGTTAATATAGTCAAGGGTTTCTATGGTAACCCTCTTCTCCTCCATGGTTGCAAAACACAGGATTGAATATTTCAGGTCTAAAGAGAACCGAGTATAGGAGAAGGGTTTAGTCTGTTTCATAAGCAGCAATGTATAAACTATTAGAATTATACATATTATTATCATTAATTATATTATATTCTATAAAAAGTGTAAACATGCATGTATTGTAATGTTGTATGATGTAATATTGTGTATGCAGAAACCAAAAATGCAATAGGCCAGTAAATAATCTGTTCTGCTGCCCATTCTTGGTGCTACAAAACAAGCTTATACAGTAGCTCTTAAACAAAAGCCATTTCTGTGTGCATATCTTTGACTCACTCATCCGAGGCTGCACCATCGTGACCTTGCCTTAGTCCTTATTTGGCGCTTTTCTAGTGTCACTCAAACCACATGGTTTTTTATCTTCAGAGTATAATTATGGACTCTTTCCACAGGAGCATGATTCTATCCAAGTAGACTGACACTTACATAAGTGCATAATCCAAGCTTAATACCAGGGTCCTTCGTACCTTTTGCATATTTCCACAGTAGCTCTTTTCAAAATAAAAAGCAATGGAAAAAAGGAGCAAACATGATCTACTGACAACTGTCTAAGACGTGAAAATTGAAGGAAATAGTCAGGCATGTTTTAGCAACATCAGATTTCCCCGTCACAGCTGATCTCTATATCAGGACAGGCCGACGAAGTAAAGCTGATTATTGCTATCCGAGGTTGAATAGAGCTGCTATTATTAAACAGCTTTTCAAAGAGACTATGATGTCCTGACGATGAGCTTCAAGTCCAATGTCTGATTCTGCTTTCCCTGCAAGAGCAAGCTCCAGTTTTGTTCAAGAAGTTCAAACTTCTTTAGGTGTACATAAAAACACCACTGGTACTGCAGACAGCCCATAATCAATCCCTACTTCCTTGCTTGTATTTTAAGGCTGTGAGAAAGACACCATACCTTGCTCTAGTCGGTAGCATAACGAACGTTTCGCTAACTCCACCTCTGGGCTGGGGTTATCAAGCACGTGTCGACACCACTGCTGAGGACTGAGGAGGGACTGCGGGAACAGCTTTGCTTTTGAAGACACATATAACCTGGAGATATAAGAGATACAAGTCAGCGTATAGAATGCATGGGCTGCACTCGGAGATGTTTAGCTAGATATGGCTAAAAGGCATTTCAGCGGATTGATGGAGAGATTGGACGGACACTTTGCAAAACAATCAATTTGCCTTGCAGATTGACCTGTTACGGTGACACAATTTCAATACGCTGACTATATGTTACTATATAAATGTGTTTGAAGGAAATAGTAAATCTTGTCTGGTTTATTGTGAGCCACACTGTGGCAGCTTTTTGATGAATGGCACATTAAAGAGTAACAACACTTATTTTAAACTAAACTCAGAATTAAACACCTAAATCTGCATTATGTGAGAACTGGTATTTTTTGCTCCTGGGCTCTGCTTACAAATGGGAAGGGTAATTTGTGCTATGAGCACCCCAAAGGACACACTTTACACATGCATTTTTGAGCAAGCTGAGAGATAGAGAACTGACATCTGAAGTGATAGAAGCATGTGGGCTAACATGGTAGAGCAGTATTACAGGATTTTACACAGATATATTTACACTGTTCTCATGAGCGGTCCCCTGCCCGGTTCACCAAAATTACATAGTGCAGTCAGCAGCATACCAAGCCCAGAGTAGCAACAATAGAGATGCTATTCTCCAATGTGTCACACTTCTGGGTCTTCCTCCTGCCTCAGAGTCCAACAAATACAACTCCCATAATTCCCCCCAACTTGAGGACTCCGTTAAGTCAGCCCTCATCCAATCATGAACAGTTTTCCCGTTCATCTCCACAGTACTAATGCTTTTCGGCTGTGTCTAGTATAAACCTGTGTACATAACATGTCTCTTCCAAGCTCACCGTGCTACATATTGCCAACCTTTTGTTGTTTGTCCTCTCTTTGGTTGCCCTTGTATTTGTGCTCTGTTAACTGTCACAAGCTCCTTGTTATTAAACCTATTCTTACCTGTAATTCTAGCGTTACACAATGATTTCAAAGCAGGAATTTTTAAGTAAAAATGCTACGTAATGTTGCTTTAAGATGTGGTCTTATGTAAAATGCACTGTTAAAAAAAATTGAAAAAGTGAATAATAACTGTTTACAGCTGTGGTGACAAGAACCAGACATCTGATGAGTTTCAATTTAAAGCTGTTAAACATACCTCACAGAAACCTTTTCCTTCAGCTTTTCCACTAATCGACAATTTTCAACATATATATATATATATATATATATATATATGACACAGAAAATATGTGTGTTGGTTCACTGGTTGTTTTGGATAGTTATTAAAATGGTTATATCTAAACTATAGACATAATGACCGCTGGTTTCTATCACCACCACTGTATAGAAATTTGAGTCAGTAGGTTTCTCTACAATCAGTTATTAGTTTGTTTGTTTTTTATTAATAACAGGACTTTCCTCTAATTATGTCTCTAAAATAGATCATCCCATCCAATCAGAACGAGGTGGACGCACGCAACTTTGTAATAGTGTTTGATTATCAGCATAGGGATCTGGGCCTGGGGTATGAAGCCGATCCTAGAAGGTCTGTGAGAGGCGTACAGTGTGTGGTAACTGAGAGTGTGGCCTATTGAGAGGTTCCTTTCGAGTAAGCAAATCTGTTCTGCTCATTAAGATGTTCTCCATCAGAACCCTTCAGCCATGAGCATTTCAGATGTAAACAGACCTAACAAAGGACATCTAGAATAACACACCAGCACATCACTGCTGCAGCTGGACTTACCTCAGGGGTCACTAATAAACTAGTTAGCTACATGGTAAAAATAACAATGGCGAGCAGGTGTGTCAGTAATTCAGGTAATATTTCTGCATGGCTCCATCTCCACACAATTACTTTAACAGCTCATTGAAATAAGCCAGCACTGATATGATGTTAAACCCCGTGTAAATGAAGATTAACCCCGTGTTTTAATTACAAAAAACACATTCGTTTAGAATTGGGTCAGTGAAATGGAGCAGGGCTGCAGTACCAGGTGTCTTCAGCCTCTCCATCGATGCAAAGAAGAGCAGAAATGTCCAAAATCTCAGCCTCGTCCAGCGCTGTTTGCTCGCTGCCGTTGTTCTCAGCCTCCCTCTGAGGATGAAAATACGGATAGAGCTCCTCGGTCGTGTGGGGCACAAACGGAGCTGTGGCGGATGCAGGCGACACACAGTAATTCCCCGTGTAGAGCCCTAGCTGTCCAGCTGTGAGGTGTCCGGAGCAGCTCGAGTTTGAGCACAGATGGCCGGCTGAGGTGCAGCTGTTAGCCGTGTTCGCTCTGGTCCTCAGCTGCTCGTTTTGGCGCTCCAGCTTCCGTACGAGCTCCTGGAGCTTTTTCACCTCCAGCTCGGCGTCCATAACCTTACTGTTGCCGTTGACGTCCGCCATCATCTGGAGGTTCATCACAGCGGCTTCCATCGGACACCAACCCGCAAATTAGCCAGGAGTTAAAAATGGTGGCGAGGCTTTGAGCCAGCTTGGCCGAGTCCAGCTTTCACTGCTCGGCTGGCAGCGCCATGCTTCATTCAGATGCTGAATGTGATGTGCTGCTGAACGCAGAGCCTGGCTCTCAGTGTCTCCTCCCCTCAGCTCAAAACACAACACAACACAACACTCTCTCTCTCTCTCTCTCTCTCTCTCTCTCTCTTTCTCTCTCTCTCTCTCTCTCTCTCTCTCTCTCTCTTTCTCTTTCTCTCTCTCTCTCTCTCTCTCTCTCTCTCTCTCTCTCTCTCTCCATTTCTCTCTCTCTCTCTCTTTCTCTCTCTCTCTCTCTCTCTCTCTATTTCTCTCTCTCTCTCTCTCTCTCTCTCTCTCTCTCTCACACACACACACACACACACACACACACACACACAGGAATACTAGCCTGCCAGGCATTTTAAAAGACCTCTCCTATTGTTCAGTTTTTCTGGTGTGGGGATGGAGGAGAACGTGTTACACTGGACGATGCTTGTTGAGATCGTTTCATGGAGATGGCTTTTGCTTATTTGTCCTGTAAATAAAAGTAATTGGTTTAAACAAACATGTATATGTTTAATATAAATATTATATATATAAATATATATATATCAAATTCTTAAATGGAATATAGCATAATTCACAAATTCAATTCAATATTAAATTTTAATAATAGTAGGGGTGTAACAGTAGCACACAGCAATATAACTGCAATCTGCAATGCAAACAATGGGAGTAAAAGGCCTCATCCAAATACAGATAAATACATCCATATATATATCATGTCATGTATACATAATATGTCATGGCAATATTGGTCAGAATGCGTGCATTACATCCATCTTCAATAGTGATCCAGTTATAATAATTGTAATAATAGTTGTAATCATTTGAGATTATTCTGAAGAAATTTAAGGGTTAAACGTCTGTCTTCATTATTCTATCCACTATGTATCAGTTCCACTTATAGCAAAAACATCCCAGATCATGATGCAACCACCACCATGCTTAACAGTTAATACAGTATTCGTGGGGTTAAATGCCTCATCTCTGCTTTAACAAACATACCTCTGGTCAAAGTGACCAAACAACCCAATCTTTTCTCATTTGACCATAAAACTTTCCTCCAGAAGGCTTTTTCTTTGTCCGTGTAGTCAGCTGCAGACTAGTCGAGCTCAAAGGTGTCAACTTTGGAGCAGGGTTTTTTTTTTCTTGGACAGCAGCCTTTCAGTCCATGCTGATGATAAATTCAGTTGACTGTAGACAGTAACACTGCTCTTCTGGCAGCTTCCAATTCATGACAGGCCTGTGCATTGGTGGTTTTTGGGTTGTTCCTGACCATTCTGACAGAGGTCCTTTTCAGCGCAATTCAAACACCAAAATGAATGACATTTAGCGTTTATTTCTTCATTTAAATACAGAACTGTCAAATGGGGGACCTATTTGTGACCCCAACACTTCTTTACAGTTCTTTATTGATAAAACATATCACCATAGAGTGGCTTACAGCAGACATATTGCTCACTTCAGTTTTTAATACAGAATTTGAGGAATACGATAAAATATATAAAGCAATAATAAGGAAACCTCTCACCCACCCCCACCACTCACTGTAAATAAACCCACTGCCCAGATGGTCTACTGCTTGAGAAGAACATTTTCCTTCACCTTATGAAAGTAATTAAATATGTAAATATATGGAATTTCTTAATTTCTTTGCTTCTCATGTTTCAACCTCAGTGGTGACACATCTTCTAACTTCTGCGATGCCACTTTTCTGAAAAAAAGCAAAAAAGCAGATTTAGAAAATACCCTGTTAAAAAAAAACAAAAAAAAAACAGTACACTTATGAGCACTGGAGCACTCCCTTACCCCGGGTGACACCAAAGCAGCTCTCGCACTGCACAGTGCGATGATAGACCCACATGCTGTCTCCCGCCTTCAGGTGGCCCAGAGAACTCTTACACACCTCACACTGTTGCACAGAAATCCACAGAATGTGAGAGTGCTTATTTAATGAAAAGTGAAATGTAATAAAATAAACTAATTAAATGATCACTATCATATTTCAGTGATCTGTTATTAAATAAGTACAGGTCTAAACTAAAATAAAAGGCCTACCTTAAAACAAGTTGCATGACACTGTATATTCATGTCGTCCAGAATCATCTTGATGTCAGAGATCATTGGCTTGTGGCAGTATGTGCAAAGATCCTTCTCAGTGATCTTCCTACTGTAAAGTGATGTGCATTTAACATTTACTGTCCCAAACAAATGCAAAAACATGTAAATAGAGTGCAGGTCAGTCCTACCTGTCAGGTGATGTGTACACCGTTTTGACAGTTTTTGATGTAAGAGTATCATAAAGATGATCCACAGGCCTGCAGAAAAGACAAACCAATCATCATCATGTTCAAATCCTGTTAAATATTCAATTTTACATTGTAATTTAAACATGTATTAATCAGTTGCCCGTTCTCTGACTGTACCTGCTGTCTGTGTAAGTTGTAGTAGTAGTAGTAGTGTATGATGAACTAGAGCCGCCAATACTGCGCCGTTCATACCTTTGCAAAGAACATAAATGAATTCATTTGCAGGTATGGAAAAAGAGAAACTGTGTGGGTACTGCATTGAAAAAATCTTACTCAGCTAATAGTGTGGAAGTTTATGTAGCCAAAAGTGTATGTAAAAAGTATTGATATTTAAATATGCTCAAGCTTATGCAAGATAAAACTAAATGGTTTAACAGATGAAAAATGTACATTGTGTGTTGTGTACGGCACTGTGTCTCACAGGTCCGCAACACAGGTCCACACAAAGACAAATTTGCATAGATGTGGGAAGTGTGATTTCACACTGATATTAAATTACACATCAAATGTGCTGGAACTAGACTGATGGACAAGAAACATAGAAAAAAAGAAAGAAAAAAGAAAAATCCCATTATACATTTAAGGCCTGAATAAAAATGTAAAAAATATATATATATTTTAAATCTGAATATATAAATATCTAAGTAAAATTAATCTCACCTGTCAGGTGTTGAGGACACGGTCTTGACAGATCTGGTGACCACCGTATCAGGAAGGTAATCCTCGGTCCTGCGAAATCGATACAGTGCCATTGTAAAACAGGTGCAGTCTGCAATGTGACTGCGCTGTGAAGTTCCTTGAGCACGCTTATGTGAACACTGGAGCACAAATGACAATGCGTACCTGCTTTTTTTGTATGAGGTTCTGGTGTAGGTCGTAGGACTGGTTACGCTGGTTGGCTCATTGCTGTAAAAGACACTATATGTAAATGTCTTATTTGGAAGTCATCACAAAAGACTAGAGTACTATGGTAATATGCTGACCCCACCCTGCATGCCATACCTGCTGGTGTCAGGTGCGGCGTGCGCAGCCTTGATGGATGTCGGTACAAGGGTGTCAAACAACTGGTCCTCAGCGCTGTGAGACGGACGAAATGTAATGTGCTTACAATTATGCCATTAATATAACCGTGAGGTGGTTGGAACTGGTGTATTGGTGTAGTTATATTGTATAAAAATGCTGATATATGCTGAAAGACGAGCTCACCTGGATTTGGTGGTGATGGTGTGGGTTGTCGTCTTCGATGTTGGAGCATCATCATAGCTAGTATAGGTTTTGGTGCTGAAACTTAAGTTGGAAATGTGATTAAACCATAACCTTAATCCAAGATAATGTCAAAGAATTATCCTTAACATGAGTTGGGTCACCTACATCTCTGGATCAGTCTTCACGGATGACGTTCTGTAAAACACAAATGATTATCATGCCGTTTAGAGTTTGTGGTTCTGGTGTGGGTTGCAGGGGTCGATGTTGGAGCATTATTATGGCTAATGTCTGTTCCAATGCTGCTGATTAGGATAATGTTAAGCTAAGGAGGATTTTTACCTTGTGGTGGTTGTGATGGTTGAAGTTGGTGATGTCACTGGTTTGACAGTTTTTCTGTAATCTCTGAACACGAGAGTGCAAGAGTCAGTGCAACAGTTTTCTCTAGGAAGCTGTTAAATTGATTCAGACTTCACACACATATTCATCACTCACTGAGCTGTGGGTTCCTTGAGAGTAGTTTCAGTGATGATCTCCGTCTTGGAAACACTTGAGATTTTGACATAGATAGTAAGCCACATCAACCGTTATCACATCAATCAAATTTTTAACTTTCGATAATATTCAAATCAGGTTTTCATGCTGAATCATGTTCATACCTCTTGGTTGGAGTCTCTGTGGTTGTCACTTTAGGCTGAGTTTGAGTTTTCCTTTAAAGAGATAAAATGTAGCATTCCAGCTAAAATACCACTGTTTTCAAAATTACACAGGAAAGACAGTGACCTCTCTCCCTATATGCAAATACAGCTACCCCTAGCAGACAGCCGGTTAATGCAAAATGCTTGAGGGTAGATTTAAGATCTTTCACTTTAGGACAGCCAAACAAGCCCTAGGGCTTCTAGTTAACCTGTGAGCTACGTGCAGCAGGATTGTGACAGACATGCTGGCATGCAAACTGCAGACACAGGAAAGTGAAGGTGAGAATCTGATCAATATGGCCGTCTGCTTTCCAGAACAAGCAAACCCACAGAAGTATGAGGTACGCTGCCTATTTTAAGAATGATAAAACAGCATGGAAAAGCAAGCATGCCGTAGGGGGGTCAAGGATGCATGAAATGTCTGTAGTTGTACCGAGAAACACTTACCCGATATTGGTAGTATCAGAGAGGATCTTCTCAGTGATTGTTTCGGTTTTGGTTGGTGACTTCACAGAAGATGTCCTGAGGATATATGTGTAAAAACATCAGCAGTTTAACAAAAAGAGAGAGAGAGGGCAGAGAATGCAGAAATAGTTTTTCTGCTCAGTGTTTCTACCTGGTGGTGGTCACTCTGGTCTTGGGGCCATCTTTGACAGTAGTAGTAGTGCTGGTGCTGAAAGGGAAATGCAGTGTTATTTTAAAAAGTCCTTCTTCTTCCTGAGGGAAGAATGTGCCCCTAAACAGGGTGTGTCAGATGGGTGGGGAGTTGATATTTTAAATGTCTGAAATACTTTTCAAAGGGCAGTTTATTGTGCGTGCAGAAACCCAACAGATATGCATTTGAAAGGATCACGCTGATGCACTGCATGAATAGAACAGCAGCTAAACATGAGAAGGGTCACCTACATCTTTGGCTCAGTCTTCACAGATGACGTTCTGTAAAAACACAAGTGATTATGAGAGCGTTTAGAGTTTGAAATGCTGGTATGAGTTGTAGTCGTAGATGCTGGAGCATTATTATGTATAGGTTTGATGCTGCTGATTAAGATAATGTTAAGATGATTACATTTACCTTGTAATGGTTGAAGTTGGTGATGTCACAGATTTGACAGTTTTGCTGTAATCTCTGAACACGAGAAAAGAGTCAGTGCAAGAGTTTTCTTTAGAAAGCTGTTAAATTGATCCAGACTTCACATATTCATCACTCACTGAGCTGTGGGTTCCTTGGGAGTAGTTTTAGTGATAGTCTCCGTCTTGGAAACTCTTGAGGTCCTGGAACAGATATTAAGACACAACAACCGTTATCACATCAATAAAATCTTTAACTTTCGATAATATTCAGGTTATTAATCAGGTTTTCATGCTGAACCATGTTCATACCTCTTGGTTGGAGAGTCTGTAGTCGTTAGTCTGGGCTGAGTTTGGGTTTTCCTTTAAAGAGATCAAACACAGTGTTCAAACCAAATGACTACTCTTGTACTCTGTTAAACAGGACATACAGGGCCATATTTAAGCGATCTTAGGTCAGCCATCAAGGGCGTGTCAGTGTATCTTTGCTATCGCAAAAGGCGTGGACTAAGTCTCTTAATTATTCATGGGTGTGTTTTGGGCATAGTGTGCAATAAACCAATCAGCGTGCCACTTCCCATTCCCTTTAAGAGCCAGGTGCGGCCTGACTTTGGCGGATTGCTATGTCAATGGTGCATCTTGCACAGTCTGGGAAGGCTTGCAGAAGCGGTGGGGCGCCTTGCCTCTAGAATAGAAACTAGACTGTCGGTAGAGTGTAAGATAGCAATGAGCATCGCGACACACCTTGCGCAGGGTGTAAGATACACCCACAGAATGGTAAAACATAGATACTATAATGCCTTTTTAAAGACTAAACACTAACATAAAAATAATAATAATTCAAGCATATGTTACCCGCGTGAGTCCAGCTCATCCTGACTTGCGCTGAATCTTCAAAAAATAATAATAATAAATCAACAACAAACAATATGATGTGAAAAATATGGCATGAGTTAACACTACTTTACTTCTTTGCATGCCTTATATATATATAGATATTTAGCATGTTGCTCTGTGTACTGCATACTGTGTGGTGAGATGATTTACACAAAATACCTGTGTATTTACTATACATGTGTATGTATTTTTGTCAGCTCTATTACCTTCTAGTTAGGGTCTGGACTGAGGATTTTTCGGGTCGAGTAGTTGAGGTTTTGGTGGTGGTGGTGGCTGAAGTGGTTTTATCTGGAGAGCTATAAAAATATATTACATAATTTATAAAAGGCAGTACAGAGTATATAATCAATGTGCTTGTTTTAATAGGGCAATGTTGTTTTTTTTATAATAAAAAGGGTGAAAAGTTCAAAAGTCATACAGTACCTGCTAAGGTTTTCAGCAGATTTAAATCGGCTTAGAACGGTTCTACCAAAGTTTGAGTCCTGGCTGTAAAAAGACCAAAACAATATGTGGGCTTTAGCACACTTCAGCTTTTTTGGGACCATGAATGTTGTCATTGTACATTTGACACTGTTTATATGACAACACATTTCACTGACAAATACATCAGATGTTTCCCAATCACAAAATGTTTTTAATATATTATAATGTGAAAATGGCAAAACAAGTATTTGACATATATAAAAGTAGTCAATTAATATATTTTTGGAAATATTCAATTTTTTAATTACATTTTAAGTAATTGTTTTAAAAAGCAAGATGTACATCAAATGATCCAACGGGTCTTTACTATGAAACTTGTCTTTGCCATGCTATGTATATATTTGCTGATACTTAACTTTAAGATATGCATAAACATATATGTGTTTAATAGTTTGTTCCTCAGATGGTTTGAAATAAATAAATGTATTTTAAATTTATTTAGTATATAGGCAACACACTGAAAAACCTTTTAGTGTGTGACATGTATTTTGGAATGAAATGCAGTGTATTGGAAATTTCTTTGAAATGTATTTAAAAATGTATAATCATGCATGTGCATATGTTTATTGCATTTGTGGGGAAGTGTGTAGAGTGAGAGTTTTATTTTATTGATTTTTGTTATGTTGGAATGTGAACTCACTCCACTGGTTTATCATTGTTCACATCCTTATTGATCCAGCTGTTGTCCTTTAGAAGAGACTTTCTTTTGCTGTCCTCCACAGCAGTCTTGGTGCCGCTCTTGTCTGCAATTACACCGCATATGTAGTTAATGCATCTGTTCATATTAACAGGCTTTATCTATAGCTAAACTGAACCAATAACCTTCTAGTGGCCATGCCTTTAATGTACGGTTTGAAGTGTGAGGAGATATTGCATGACTGTAGGAAAAGAGAGAACTTTAAGAACTTGGATTAGAGTTCTCAAGAGGCTTCTGCTGTATGATCAACAGCTGGATCCCACTTGATGAATATGAAAAAACTAGGGACTAGGGAAGAGACAAGAAATGGGAAGGTGCAGAGATGGAAAAAATGAGGTCGGGGAAAGTAAAATTTCACCTCAGGATTGTGTTCCAACTGCCTGGGCACATTTTTACTTTCTGGACCTGATGTCGCTTTTGGCCTAATTGTGCTTCCAAAGTTGTATTATGTATTTTTTAATGGTTTATTATGGGTCCTGCAGTTACACATTTTTAGTTCTGGTTTCCAGTTCACTACACATCAAAACATCAGGAATGTCCCCAAAGTGTTCATTCTGAGTGTAAAATTCTGCACTTAACATGTTCTTTATTAAAGCTGAAAGTATCTGTAAAGTGGGACCACGTATGCTCCAGCTTTAAGTGTTGAATTAACAACTGCTGCATAACAGTACTGCCACTAAAAGGGGTCGGTTGATGTATCCTCCAGTGTGAATGAAGACTGCTGCCACATTTCTGACCAGCTGTTTACATATACATATTGAGTGTCAGATGACCAAAACCTAGACCTTTGGTCTAGAATAAAGACCAAAACAATTTGACACGTTATCTCACCTGTTTGGAGAGGGTATGACCTCCTGGTGGTTGTTGCAGACATGGTTTTACAATGGTACTCTGGAAGGGAAAAATATCACAATAACATTATGGATATGATTTACAATTTCTATAAAAATTCTAAGAATCTGTGAACCAAAGCGCAAACACTGTGGGATCATGTCTTGTAACAATGGGCGGTTAAGACTTCACCCAAACTTGTACCACAAAATATTTTATACTGATTAAGATTTCTCTTTAGATTGGTGTGACTGATGTCCTCTTCCTCCTTGATGGTGCCGACTGATCTCTAGACCCACCCAGCAACAATGTGTAACTCAGTGTCCTCCTTTGGTATTCTTCAACTCTCTGTCTTTTACCTTTTTGCAGGCAGAACTTGTCTATCTTGCCCATCATAAAGACACACCCTACTCAAACACACTCCTGGCAGCTCTTCTGGATTGTTCTTCTGCCTTTGATGACAAAGACTACATGGTCATATGCTCCATCACAGATGTTTGTGAGCCTCATACAACGTAGACATAAGAGACTGTACAGAGAAGCTAGATTCTGTCCCTGGATAAGCGAGCAAAGTATCTAAAATGTATCTATAATGCTTGTCAGTGGATTAAAGGGCTTCTGGGTTTCATCCATATTGGTACATTAATGCCAGAGTATACAGAATAATACAATAGACTATGCCAACAAAAATGATGAGTAGGGCCACTTGAACTTGAACATATACTAGTATGAAATAAATTGTATCTTAGCTTAAACCCTACTGTCTATTATTACCTTAACACACTCCCTGACTAGATCAGCTTATTTGCTATGGATTATGTGAATGACATGCAAGGAAATCAGTTTTTATGTCCAAGACATTAATAAAAGGATCTGTTTTAGCATTCAATCAGTATGATAAAATTTGGCAGCTTAATATTCTGTCCATAATTGTCTAGTGAGTGCTGACCGAGTCAGGCTGTACAATGAAAGTAGTTTGTAATATATGAACATAGTCACTCAGTAAAAACACACAGTGGATGAACTTCATTACTGTACTTAACTGTTACCATAGAAGAAGTATTTTACTCAACTGAATGAACTTATACTTATATACGTTTTCTACCTTCCAAGTACAAAGCTCCAACGTCAAACTGTCTATTATCTGTCTATTAACTGTCTATTATCTGTCTATTATTGTCACTATTCTATGTACCACACAAATATACAGGTAAGTGAGAAGTTAGTTATTCTGGATTAAGCAGAGTGTGATAAGCCGGTGCCCAGCAATAGAGTTACTTTAATTAACAAAGAGAGAGAGAGAGAGAGAGAGAGAGAGAGAGAGAGAGAGAGAGAGAGAGAGAGAGCGAGAGAGCAAGAAAATGCATGTCCTTTTGATTTTATGTTAAACCATTTGTCTCTATATATAAACATTTTCTAATGCAGATGTAATGTTAATATGTTTTGATCTTTGCTGAAGTCTGTTTTTGGCTCAATGCTTTTAACTTTTAAAAGCGTAAGATGTTCACACTTTCACTTAAGTACAGTCTCTCTGTCCTAGTGTTCACCCTCGCTCTCAGACAACTCTTTTTCTACTCTAAGAAATAATAATAATAATACTAATAATAAAAAAAAACCACCAATGAATTTGTAAATCAAGATTAGTCCTACCTTACAGCCTCAGGTGTACAAAGGTTGAATGCAAACAACTTTACAGCGTGTGTCTCTGCCTCTGTATTTGACCTGCTGGGAGGGGACGTGAGGGCGGCTAAAGGTGTGGCCTTCACTGTACACAAACCACCACCGAAACCTGAACAGTTGGTTGCAGACAGGTCGTTATGGAGATGTCAGCCTGTGATTAGTGTTCAGGTATGACAGGTGGATCAGTACCGGTGACTCCATAAATTCAGGGATGAGCCAGAAGCCCTTCAGAGGGTGTGAAAAATGCTTCAGCTGCTTCCTGAGTCACTCAGGAAAGTATTTTTACACATTTTTATGAGTAAGCATCTGTTATGCATAGCAGCACCATGTACACTAATTAACATATACTGGTGTTGCACATTTTAAAACACCAGCAAACCAGTCTGATATTGATGTATTTTGCCTTAATGAGCATGACTATGTGATGTGGAAATGTTCTTCAACGGAAATGTTTTGATCCTATCTTAACCTTTGAACTGAGGAGTGAATGCAGCCATGCCAAAGCTCCATAAACCAACTCCAAGTCCTTCATGACGGTTGAAAATGAGTAATTCCATGTTTCCTGTCTGATATTTAATTTTAATACACACTAAACGTATTAAAGACTGATGTAACATCATCAGCTTTCTAAAAAAGACAGACGTGTGAGTATTCCGCACTGATGTAATGTCTGTTCTTATCTCTGTCCACTACAGCAGTCTTTTAATACCCTTTGTACCTAAGATATGCAAATATGCAGTAGTTGAGGAAAAGGAGACAGGAGAAATATGTCTCTGTTATCATTAATATTGAACTTAATAGAATGTGTATTTTTTTGGTACAGGTACTGAAAACATTCCTCTGTGACCTTCTGAGATGTCGGGAATGGGAGGATCGCCAAGTGTTAAACGCAAATATGTCCACATACTCTTGTTGGGTGTGACAGTGCATTTAATTTACACACCCCGTTAAAAAAAGGGTAAGTTATACAGCATGTGGTGAAGAAACTGATAAACATGAGATCTGATACTGTAGAACTGTCTTACAATACAGATCTGTTGAGACATGTTACGCCAGACTACGCCAGGCCTACAGGTGATCCGAATGTCTGTATTTCTTGCAGATACCAACATACAGAACATACTCAGAACTGAGTAACAGTTGGGGTTGCAGTGCTTAATACAAGATGGCAAAGTGAATCAACTATAGCCCTGTCCCTGCATTTAACTGGACAGTGAAATATCCAATATTCCACTCTCTACGTTTTGGGAGGGTGTGCCTTCCTTCTGAACATTTGTGAGTGTAGACTGTCTCCAACTTCCACCACCACTAGATGGTGCAAGTAATGAAATTTACAGAGAAATGATTGTTTTGCTAATAAACATCCGTGTGTCTACTGTACAATTGTTGATCTATTATCCAACAAATAAAGAACAGAAATTCACGCATACACCTTTTATGAAAAATCCAGTATGAATTTCCTGTTTCAGGTGCCATGGGAACAGACGTCCACTGAGATGTTGATAACTGCTGATAAGCTCAATGTTTTTTCGGCTAAAAGTACATTGGTGCGAATATACCATCTTTGTCTGCAACAGTGACTTCAGCTATGACAGACTATCAGATCTGACTAGGCTTTTCAATGCACAGTGCTTATTTAATAATTGCATGTCTTAGCCCATTGTCCACTGAATAAATTTGTTCTCCATGACTGGGCCGTGGTGAACTCCTGCCCAACATAAAGTGTCCCTTCTTGCTTTGCAGACCCAGACCATGAGTGGCATGAAGAGCATTTGAAACTAATAGGGGTTAATTAAGTAACCCTGAGCCTTCTGGTGCTGACAAGGTTGCAAATGCTCTGTGTCGTCTGAGTGTGCAAAGGACAAAAGACACATGAATTAGCATTCTGCATGCAGCTTTTTTTAAATATATATATAATTGCCTATGTATTACTCCTATATAGTGAAATACACTTATATGTCCAAATGTACCTAGATGCCCCGTCTAATTAGTCAAATGAGTTGCACAGGCATTCATTTGCACCAACACAGCTTGTATATTCTTCACAGATGGGACATAAGGACCCTCCAGTAATGGGCTGTGGGGCAGTACAACTGTTTCTCTGGAGTGCTAAAGCACTGTTAAACACCTTTGAGATGAGTTGGAATGGTGATTGGGATTCAGAACAACAGAACCATAATCCAACATCAGTACCTGACCTCAATAATGCTCTTGTGGCTGAATGCAATTAAATCCTCACAGCAGTGTTTCAACATTTAGTGTAAGTGCAGTTCTACTGCTCCATAGCCCAATGCTGTGGGGGGCTTTACACCCCTCTGGACGATGCTTGGCACTGGGCCTGGTGACCTTAGAAGCATCCTATTCTATTAGCTAGACATTTCTATAGTAATTATACATAACAAATTATGCTCATCTTAAAGTAACTGAATTCTCAGATTCTCAGAGTTTTTGTCTTCAGTACACTTGATACGCATATCTAGTCTTATCTAGTGTTCTCTCTCTTTCTTTTGCTCATCTTGCGGCGATGCTCTAGTGTTGTTGCCATGGTTAGGCTTTTACTCAAACAGTCTGGCCCTGTGGGACATGCTCTGGTCCCTGTTCACTTGTGATG